>NC_084515.1:18480031-18799531 GCF_024500385.1 Phyllopteryx taeniolatus | reverse complement strand
AGTCTTTTACACCAAATATCGTGTCACTGAGAATCTTGCTGTCTTGGGCCATTTTTTTTCCAAATTTTCCAGGGGGTGCTACTGGGTGAGTGTTTGCCCATCATATTGGGCACCACTAAAAAAAAAATTCACCAGAATACAGTATGTGCTTGCAAACACTGGTGATTTTTTTTAGCATGTTGAGACTCCTAAAAAGGCGATTAATTTCTCAGAACAACAATGACTGTGGCGATTCCAAGAGGACCTCTGCATTGCCTGGTGCTCGGCCCGAATTAAAAGAATTTAAAAGTAATTCTGCATCTGCAAATTTTTACAAACTTCCTCAAAGTTTCATTGAAATCGCACAAGTCGTTTTTGACTTACGGAAACACAAACCAGAACCATGCCCTCCTGCTTCACTTTTTGAGCATGTAAGGTAGTATCCATTTAAAAATGGGCCACATTCACTCACCTAAACATGAAACTATAAAGATGATGTCTTTACATGATGCGAAAACATACTTCTTTCTGTTCTTAGAGGAGGCTGTGAGTAGCGCCTGGGGTAGACAGGCGGCAGCATCCTTGCGTGGCCTGCCACGTGGTCGCTTGTCGGCATGAGCGGGACTCCCTGTGGAAGTGGCCCCTGCACAGCTGGAGGGTGGTGAGGGTCCCTGGTCAGAGGGTTCCACAGTCTGTTCCTCTGATGACATTCTGACACAAACAAACAAAGATGCTATCGTGGTGTCACATTTTCAGAGGCATTTTGATCAGAAATGTTCTATTCAAAATGCGTCTTTTTTTTTGTTTTTTTTTACTACCTTTGATTCCATATTGCTACTACACTTTAGAGACAATCCACTAAATGTATGGGGAGTTTTAATGGTTCCACTGCAAATGTAACCACCAGTTCTGCCCCCCCAAAAATGTACTATGCACTCATTTGGTGTTCGGTTGATGTTGGTGGTGACGTCCAAATAGTTGTGTGTGGATGATGACTACATTACGATGCATGACAATGTCATATATCATATAGTGAAAGACATTTTTCCAGCCATTCGGTTCCCCTCCACTGTAAACTATGTATTCACATAGTCCTTGTCTGATTACATTTAACAACCTCACAAGTCTACTCTACACACTACTCTACACTCTACTATATTTTTGGAAGATATTCTCAGTGTTCTCCTGCACTTACGGGTACAACTGTGTCACTCAACAAAGATACACAACTCAGTATATTCAGCTCTCTAGTGAAATTTCAGGACTAGCCTAACCTTTACAGGTCAACTTAATTTGACTACCCCTAAACATTTGAATACACATGCTCACCTGTCCAATGTTTCAATGCCTTCTTTTTGCTGTTCTCTCACAAGGAGCTGAACGGCAAAATTCACAACAGGTCTTTGATCCATGATTCAACCAATAAATTTTCTGGTTCAACTAAAACCTGCATTTTAACAGCCGTTCGTCTTCATCGAGCAGTCTGTGAATATTTTTGGTCAAGCTGTTCACATTTTAACATCATGAGATCACAACAACAACTAACGATCACTTAACTAACTTTTCTGATTGAAATTGCAATTTCAGACAATGTGATCGCAGAGCTGCTTCATTTTTTTTTGCAGCACTCGTGATTGACTCTGTGGTAGGGCTGGACATCGAGAATCAAAAACCGATTGGAACCGGGACTTACGTTCGGGTTCTTCCGGAATCGTTCAAATTAAAACATTTCGGTTTCAAGTTTCGACACCTAGTCCTCCGGCCCCGAATAAGAAGTGGCGAAAACCAACAAAGAAGAACGCGTACGAAGATGTGCTAGTGCCCAACAGCGGCAGTGAACAAAAGTGTGTCTTAACTTTGTTAAAACTAATGACCAGTCGCCTCAGTGCAACACTTGGAATAAGATTACATTGTGCAAAGGAGGCATTCACGATGTGTAGCGTCTGACGCGCTCCGAGCCTCAGCCTACGTCGCGCGGCGCTTCAGTGAAGTCAACTCTCAGTCAATGAGGTGAGTGAAACAATAAAATAGGTCTATGCCAACATTGAGACAGCTAACAAGGTAAACGGTTGCTTTCACTTATGCACTGATGACTTTTAGCATTTATTTTAGTCTGACAGACTGACAGAAAAAGCAGAAAATGAACAAACAAATAGATGATTCAGTTACTCGTTTGGTCCGAAACATGTCAGAAAATAGGCAAAAATGTTGTTTTTCAAAATAAGAGATGTTTGGAAATGTCGAATTTTTTTAGAGAAGCGGTTGTCAAAAGCTGCCAGCCAAAATGCGTCTGCGACAGCGTACTCTCTTTCTGATGTTGTGACAAAATCTGCAAGCAAAAAAATAAATAAAATGCGTCCAGGGCGTAACCAGGGTGCTATAGATTGCTATAGATAACCAAACTGGAAGTTGGATTGTATTGTTTTGTTGGACACGACATCTTTATTTCAGAATAGTACAAGGAGTAATGGTTCGACTGTGATTCGCTAGTCATTTGTTACTGTCAATGCAAATCGTGAATGGTGATTTAGACAGCGAGTCCGAGCTCTCGTTTGTAAGGTTATTTTGATGTGTGGGGTATTGTGTTAACTCTGTTGCTACACTAATGTAGCAACAAAATAAGTCATTTTCAATGATGTCATATTCTGCCTCACTCTCCAATAATGACCAATCAAACCACACTTGATCCAACTGTAACGTTAGTGTGACAGTTGGATTGAGCATGATTCAATTAGGAAGTAAAGGAAAGTAGGAAGCGGGGATAACATGCTAAAGAGGCAACAGTTACAGTTCCGCTGGTCACTTATGAGCCGAGTTCAATAAACTGAGTCTGTAGAGTGTGCATGTGCGCCAAGAGTATGAGTTTGTATTTTTGTGACAAGAATGACTTTATACGTCACCATAAAGTTGTAGTCAATGAATTAAGGTTAATAATTATCTGTGTTCTTTTTGTTTTTCTTAATTTGAATTTACGAAGTTTACTTTACAAAAATTTCATAGGCGAACTGTAAGCATCGCAAATTAATTCACAGCAACCATGTCAATATGTTTTTTGTATTTGATTTGAATTTAAGTATAATATTGACTCAATATTGACTTTGATGTAAAATGGGCTATACCTTAATGAACATGACATAGTCCCAACAACATTGTTGGGTAAAAATAATTTAAATTGAAAAGAATTGAAAAGAATATTGATTCATACTTTAATTGGACAACTAGGCTACCAAAACAACACGTGGGTACAGCCTTGTTTATGGGTTCTGCAAAAGAAATAAATGTCAGAACTGCTTGCAAGAAAGTAATTAATGCTGAACTAGTTCTATGATTGGTTAATTAACATTCTGGAAGGAAACATGCCGATTGTTTGTGCAATCTAACTTAGCATGTTTGTCGCGTGCGATCGCACAGGGTTCAATTTTGATGCATCAACACAAAATGATGCATCAACACAAAATGATTCATCAAACGGTACATCACAATGTCCATCACCAGTACAAACACTCCCAGTCCACAGCAAGAACACCTCCCCATTCCAGTGAGATCCAAAACCAAACGTTTACCGTTAAAAAGATGATATTGCTCAGTTTTGAATGACAATGTCAGATACATTTGCAACACTGTTTATTTTCAGGATATGCAAAAACTACTCAGCGGACTTCAATTCAACTTTGTGGAGGGACTGAGGTCTGACAAAGGAAGAACCCCCTAAATTCTGGTGCAGAGGCACACAACATTAACCAACATAATCCTTAATTTGTCAATTGTCAGAACATGTCTCTTACTGACTAAATTCCAGCACAAACAGTAGGTAGGTATTAAAGAAGGTGCATTAATCGGTGTTTATCCTAATTATGATTATTTGGCCTAAGGTTTGCACTTTGCAGGCAGCATTTCTCATTGCAAACCCTTTTGGCACAGTTACTACTCGAGACTTCAAATCTTATAGGGGAGCTGCCACCATCTGACTGCCTCATCTCTTGTTCGCTTGTGTCTGATTGGTCTCAGTCTCCCTACAGGCCCTTAAGACAGATGGTGGTCCAATAACACAAGAAATACAAATCATTAGAAGGAAACTACTATTATACGGAGTATCGAGGCCATGCTGGAAAGAAAAGACAACAACACAAGAAGGAAGATATTGAATTACAAGAATAAAGTTGTTTTTTTTTCCCTTAGAGTCATGTACTATTAAGATTAGAATTTCTCTAATCGTAATAGTACAACTCAGTTGCCAAGCTCTAATTACGTGATCGAAAATCGGCCCCGATGTGATTTACAGCTGATCGGTATGGGCTTTTTTAACATTTTCTTAAATTTTAAAAGGTCACAAAAGCGTAATAAGTTACAAATGTGTGGCAAAATTGAGCACCGGTAGATTAGTTTTATATTACACAATGTAACGTTTCGGGTAGATGTGGCGGCGTGAAAAAGAAGAGGGCGCGGAAATAAAATCCACATCCGCACGATTGCTGGAATTCCTCAAAAATGCTTTTCAGGTCCAGGTCCGTAGCACCTATTTCTTCAAACACGAACTCCCAAAAAAGGAGCTCACTCATTACCTTGCGGTACGGGGTGAGTTTATTGACAAAAGTGGATCTTTGTCAGTGAGTCGGAAATTAAAACTTAAGTCCTTCCCCGATGACGTTGCTTCTGGCGACACGCAGGCCATGTCCGCATGGGAGCGGCACGCCGATATTTTTCATGTGTTCATTTAAAAAAAAATAAAAAATTAGTAGTAGATACGACTTAAACATACTAACAACAATGGCTGGGAATGTGAAGAATTGCAGGGTTGACTTTTTAAAATCAGCATTGTTTTCGAAGCCAAAAATTGCATCAAGAGGCTCTTTACTTCACTGTGCCTCGGCTGCAAGAGGTTGGACACGATTTGCACTTAAAGCACGCACACCAAGAACAGTGCATGAATGATGCCTTCACTTACCAGAGACACTGAAGCAATAAAATACAAAATCTAGTAAAAACTAGTAAGAATTATGCTTATGGGATAACAACAATAACAACTTGTTTTATATAAACAGTATGAACACAATGATTTCTGCGGAGCAAGTAATGTCACCCACAACTAGTGGGAAAAGCAAAAATGTGCAAAAATGTTGATCATTGTTTTCCAAAGTAAAAGCAGATGTTTGCAAATGCCTTATTTTGATGAAACAAATACAAACAGTCTGTTTTCATAGAGGACTACAGGAAATCGGAGAATATTTACTGTTGAGAGGCTGACATTTCAGGGATTTGGACAATTTTAAGCAAAACGAGGTGTCTAAATGATTATTCGATTATCAAAATGGTTGTTGATTAATTTGAATCGATTAGTTGTTGATTAAACGCTTAATTGTTGCTCCTCTACTCCTTTCTACTTTACAGTGCAGCTATTCTATAATCATGACATGGCTCTGAAATTGTTTACAGAATAAAAGGCTTGAAACACTTCTCTGGCAATTAGTTGGGTTGGGACACTGTGGCAGAATCAGACAGCGGCTCAGCTCATCTGACGCCGATGACACCCAACTTGGGTGCATCTGAGGTGAGCCCACCGGGTAGTCACGACTACCACCGCGGGCTCCAGTGTACACATTTGAAAAACGTGAGCTTTTGTTAACTCAAGCTTGGGCACAGAGCACTTGCACTCACTCGCTGGCTCACGATAGCTGCTAGCCTGTTGTGTTGAACTCTAACAACAGAAAGAAAATCAACCAAATGCGTGTTAATTGGACTTAATGTACTTATTCCACTTGGTTCTGAAGGGGATTTTAAAATGATACACTGAGCAAAGAGGTTAACCTTTGTGTGCAATTGCTTGCTATAAGTTAAAGCCAAAGCCGTTAATGGTAAAGTCATCACGTTTGCAGCATTTGCCCCAAAAGCTTCGTTACCATACATCGGAGGAGGAGGAGGAGGAGGGTGATGATGATGATGATGATGATGTAATAACCAGGCAGCCTATAGCAAACTTCCCAGGCGTCGATGAGCATCTGTGCCCAACACACACACGCGCGCGCACAAAGGCTAGGTCTACTGAATGAAACGCAACTGTGTTGGTGAACTACAATGCCACACAAGTGGAGATGATGCTTGCTTACATAATGGCGTGGCTTCAGCTCGTGTTGCACACACACACACACACACACACACACACACACACATACATCCCAAAACGAGCATCGTTAGTATGTGAATGTTTTGAAAGTGTTATGATAACTGACGTCATATACCCGCTCGACAGAATGTTGGGTTTCGTTGAATAGTCCGAGTCATGGAGGAGGCGACAAACCCCCCTCAACATAAGGAGATGGATATTGTCGGTTCGAGCTACCGCAAAACAAATATTTACGTATTTCCTAACACTCATTTGGCTTACCTTCCAGCCCCTAAGAATAGCGAATTATCCTCGTCATGTCCAGAACGGCCGGGGGAGATGAAACGTCAAGGTTTGATTAACCAGCCAGCTAGCTAGCTAGCAAGCTAATGAAGCTAGCTAGCCTCTCTCCGATGAAGCGCAGCTCTCAAAAACGCATCGCGCGTCTCGTTATATTCCAGCGCCGCAAGGTTACTTCCAACTTTGCCCATTTGATGCAAGGAGTGCTGGTTTAAATCCGTCAGAAAAGCAGTTCCCTGGCACACGCATTTGGGAGGAGCGGAGGGGGGGATCACTTTCCTTTCTCAAATGACAGCTGTCGTCGCACGAGTTGGGGTTATGTAGCTACTCGGTGTTAGCCACCCAAGTCTTCTGCCAGAAATGTCTCGCATTCACCTTAAAGAAAGCCCCCCCAGATATCCAAGTCAACGCTCCATGACGGCGTTCGAATCCACAGCGAGGCGCCAGGCGACGGCTCGGAGGGGGGCGCCGCCGACGGCTCGGTTGGCAACTGACTCTATTTTCTTCAGCTGCGACAAGCTGCGGGAGCCAGCGGACAGTTAGGAGACGCTCGCGGCCACCCTGCCACGCAGTAACAGGCGCCTCGCTACACATGAACGAATAAACGTGAGCTGGATGGGACCTCCGCGTCAGCTCCCGCGAGGAAAAAAAACTGCGAAAGGCCAATAAAATCTCGCAAAATGAAGTTGATGCGCGCGCCTAGGTCCAGTCGGTAACTGTGGCCATGGCTAATGATAAGTGGCGCCGAAGCACGAACCGTTCTCGGCTGCTCAAAAAAGTAGATCCAGCTAACACCGTGAGTAAAATGATTTCCGCCTTGGCGCAATCATCGAGAAATAGATATATCGTGAACGTAGCAATTTCGAAACAACGTCGATGGGGAACAAAAACAAGAACATCCCTCATAACCGGATGCCAAATCTTCAAAATACTCTCTGACCCGGCGGAGGGATATCAGCATTTAGTAAATAAAATAATGGCGGGGAGGGCAGAAAACATGGCGCCCGGGCGATCGCCGGCCTGGACGGGAGCGTGTCGATGACCGTGCGTAATGCAAATGATCATAACGACCGATTTCAAATTCTCCCAAACGGCTTCAATGACACAACTCTGTTATTAACTCTCTCTGCTACAGGTTAATGAACCGGGACGGGTGGAGTTGAACGCGAGAAGTGGTGGCTCCGAGCTGGTGCGGGTGGCTCCCCTCAAGGTTCTCGCCACTCGCACACAAACCCATCGGATATTCAGAGTGAGCTACGCTAAGCGTTGTCTTTCTTCCTCTTTTCTCATTCAAAGAAACCTACGCTCGCTGGCACATTTGGCAATTGTGTTCCGTGTTTTGCAGAAGTGACCAACAAACAAGAACGCGGGCTGTAACGAAGGGGTTAAATTTCTGAAAGGCCCTCGGGGTTCGACTTCGAGTGAATGAATATACATCAAATGTAAAACACATAAGGGTCTCTGTACTAATGCACACAATGTCCTCTGGCGGTTTCAAACAGTTAGACTTCGTTTTTGGTTTAGTCTAAATACAATAAATTGTGTGTGTGTGTGTGAGATAGTGAGAGTGAGAAAGGGGGGCTTTATTTCTTTAAATGGAAGGCGAAACATTGGCACCTCTTAGTTGGACCGCGAGCTCTCCCTTGTGGACACCATGATAATAACAGCGATGATGAATTTATTCATCAACAGGGAAAAAACAGTAAACAGTTCAAATCAGATAGGCATACCATTATAATTATTATTAATGACGCTAAACCCAAGTCAACCTGATTTAATATTACAAGACCTCTGTTGACTTCCTATTCGCTTGAATGCAGGGAAAAAACATGTTTTGTTTTGTTATTTTTTATGGCTGTCTTACAGTAAAACAAATTCCAATACACCCGAGAAAGTGCTGGGATTAATTATAGTGTTTTAGGTGTGTGTACTGTATTAAGTGCTTGTACGATTATACGCAAAAAAAAATTTTTAAAATGATGCACTTCCGTAAAATTTCACTTTTAATCAAGTGGATGAAGAAATGGATGACAACTAAGTAAATGTAGTCCATCTCTTCTGTAAGGCTTGTCGTCATTCGGGCCGCGGGTGAGCTGGAGCCTATCCCATCTGACTTTGACTGAGCAGGGGACACCCTGGACCGATCGCCAGTCAATCACAGGGCACATATTGACAAATAATCATTCACACTCACATTCACACCTTTTGACTATTTAGAGTCTTCAATGAACCTATTTGCATGTTTTATGAAATTTCATTCAATCAACAATATTTGAATACAAGTCCACTGGCCCTGTTGGCAGCAGAGGCAGGTGCTCTATCCCACCACAAGGTGGCGTTGTCTGGCCAGTTCTGTTCTTCTCCCCCTAGTCCAAAAGACTGGCTGACGTAACCATGTCGCTCAGCTGATCTAAGGAGTGAGGCTGCTTCCCACCCGTGCCGTGGACTTGTGCGAGGTACACACATCCCGATTTTTAACATCTTAACCGAGTTTTTAATTGTGAGAGACCCCACACATGACGTGGGGGGAAAAAACGGGCAAGTGTGTGTTTACTACTCTTACAGTTTTTGTTCTACTCGAGATCACTGACGCAGGACACCCCACACATAATACGTATCTTCCCTTAAAGCTCAAGTCCCCCAACCAGAAGTCTGGTGCAGGACCAAGATTGACCTGTGAGAGGCAGCACGGTGTCAGAAAATCTAAATACAAAGCGAAAGGAGCAGTGCAAGACGAAATACAGTAGGGAATTGTTTGATTTGAGCGCAGGGAATTGTTTGGTTATCAGGTAAGTTGGGTAACAACATTGCAGTTGCAAACTCTTCTTGTCATTTTTATCGTGGTCAATGACGTTACACAAAGCTTTTGTTAACTATACACACACTAAACACTTTTTTGTCATATATGTTAAAACTGTCTGTATGATCTAACAGTAGAATATTATTAAAATGATCTTTTGAAATATCATCCCTCTCGGACCCCCATCTAATGCCTCTAATTTAATTTCAATTATTCTTTTAGAACTTGTCACTTGTTGGAAAGCTTTTCATACTGTTTTTGAAAGCTACTGGAATGCAACCAACATACTGTATACAGTACAGTAAGTGTTGTTTACATTCTACTTAGCAGTAAACAAACAAACTTGGTAATAAAAAAACAATAATTTGTGTATGTAAATGATATTTCTTATTGTATTGCTAATATTGTACTGAGCGACCAGAGTCATCCTATGTTTAAATCAAAAAATAATAATAATAATCAATTTACAATTTTTAGGTTATCACATTTTTGCCTCACTGGTACCTTTTATGTGGTGAGAAAAGACAAAAACATGCTAATCCTTGATACTTGGACTCAGTGAGTCGCAGGAGATTATCTGATGACCAACATGAAGATAGTTTGCTTAACTTTTGAGCAATATTCTGCCTGTAAAACTTTGGAGGTACAGCAGTTAGCGATGGCGTGCAGTGTTGCGCTCGCTTGACGATGGCGAAGGCAGCATGGGCTCCGTTCCCACTCGGTGAAGAGCGAATGCTTGTTTCTATCTGCCCTGTGATTGTCTGGCGGCCAGTTCAGGGTGTAAATTGTTTGGGTCATAGTGGAAGAATTTCAACATATAACAGACCAGAGGTCAGCATGGATCTGTTTTCAACTCCAACTGGCTATCAGATCAGACGAATGAAAATGTCCTCTTCCCTGCATGACCCTCTTTTTATTTGTTTGGCCATTGTTAATATATTGGCATTCAATTTGAAATTAAAACTCCGCAAACTTTGTCTTTTTTTTTTTTTTTTTTTTTAATCAACATAAGCAAAGAAGCTCAAGTAATTATGGGTCTGGCTATGTGTCGAAAAGGCCAGGGCCTTTGTAGAAATAGTTTCTCCTTGACAAAGAAGATGATTAAACTATTAGCAGACATCCGAGTTCAAATACCACTCTGCCACTTCAGCAAAAGGATAATATAATTAATTACATGCTGATTAGATAAAGGCTCAAGGAGCTCTGTTCACATTGCTGCACTTAATTGATGCCCTTTGGCTATTAGCATTGGGAATCATTTTTTTTCCCAAGTTATTGTGTGACTGAGAGATAAAATGGGCTCATTTGCAATTTACACATTAGTAGCCCCGCATCAGAAAAGCACAAAAGAGCTGATTTGCTGTACTTTAAAAATGGCTGCCATCAGTGGCTTTGTCACACTACGTGCAGAATGATCCTTCAACAAACCCACCGGGCTACTATGTGATTAATCAGGAAAAGCAAAACACACTCGAGGACGATCACCGAGCTGGAGCCTCACGAAATAAGCTGACAAGCGTTCTGAACGCTGGGTTTTTGTGCAATTTTACAGTCATATTTTGCTGAAATCTTTGGTTGAACTGCTACTTTTGGGGAGTTTGACGTTGGAGGTTCCACTGTATGAGTTTTAGTCTGACAAATCACCTTCAATTGAGCCTGTATCTGTCAAATGCCCCTCGCGGCACAGCGAAGCGGTGCAGACTGTGACAGAATAAGACAACAGGCAGTTGCCAGGTGAGCAGATGGATCATATTCATAGATAAACATGAAACCAGACACTGGCAGCAGTTCTTTGTCTGCATGAGAATGGGCATTGTATGAATCCAGCGCTGGCATGATAATTCCCTGGACTAAAGCTAATTATTTTCCATACTTCATTACAATGCCCTCTGAAACATTAAGCTCTGTGGACTACAAAAGAGCCAAGAGTCAACAAACCTCAAAAGCCTTCAGAATAGAGAGAAACTTTCCAAATCTTGATAAAATGTTGAAATATTTCAGGTACGTTTGCAAAGTAAATTCCCCTCTGACAACTGGGGGTTTTGAGCTCAATATGCAATGACTTGGGCGTAGCTTTTAAACAATGGCGTCAAAGGTGAACTTCATAGTCATACAAATTCTGGAGCGATTCTAACGAGTTAGATGTGTGGGAAGGGAAGAAAGAACAAGCTTATCAGATATAAGGCAATGTCGGTCATGACGACCTTTGAGGCACGGCGGATAAAAGAAGAGGTAGAAGACGCAAGGTCCCGGCGGAATTGGAACATGTTGCCATTGTGCCAAAAGGATGACAAGGCACATCGCTATTGTACGCTACACACAGATGGAATCGCAATAAACCTCATCACCAGGTCAAGATGTGCTTTGGGGAACATCGGCCAATCAGTGACTTTTATTTTTCACACTCCTCGCCACTATACGGCTTGAAGTACAAACCCCAATTCCAATGACGTTGGGACGTTGGGTACAACAGTGCCAATCCTTTTCAACCTACTGTATATTCAATAGAATACACTGTTCAAACTGAATCGCTTTATTATTGTAGTTGTTTTTTGATGCAAATATTCACTCATTTTGAATTCGATGCCTGCAACATGTTCCAAAACAGCTGAATGTCTCCTCGCGAAAGATGACTTCATACTTTGTTGCACCGTACATCGCTGTTTTTCAGTGTTTTTTTTTTTTTGCTGGGAGGAATGTGGACGTTGCTTAAATGGCGTCGAACATGCATTGGATTACGATATGGGCACGCTATCTCCTGAGACCCACGCGTACCCGTGGTGCTTGCGCCATAGGGGACTTCCTGTTCTTCTCACTTTCGCACAAGCTTTCATGTGCTGTATAAAGTTATTCCAACTTCAATGAACAATTCCAATGGCCGTGGCTGGCGCTGCTAATTAGAATCTATTTATAATCGCGTGGGAAGATATCCAGAGAAGAGCTACAGGGACGGAGAAGCGCTGTGCCGGACTGAAAAATAAAAATACAAAAATCAGTCAGTCTTCATGCTGTGATAGATAAAAGAAATAAAACTATTGTTTCCCCACAGATGGGATTGCATTTCTGAGTTGAGGGAATCGAATGGGGCGGCCGTTTATGACGTGATCGATGCAAACAAGAACTCAAGCAACCTGAGCCTCTTTCATTTCATCAAGCAGCGTCGTGGGTCTAGTGGTGAGCATTACTGCCGCACAGTTCCGAGGTTCTGGGTTTGAATCTCGGCTCCGGCCTTCCCGTGTGGGGAGTCCGCGTGTTCGTTCTCCCATCCTCGTGTGGGCTTTCCCGAGTACGGCTCCCTTGAGTTTCCCAAAAGATGCACGTTAGGTTCATCGGAGACTCAAAATTGTTGAATGTGAGTGTGAGTGTGCATGTGTTTGTCTTTAAATATATACAGGTACGTGCGCTGTGATTGGTTACGCTGCCTCTCGCCCAAAGTCGACTGAGTTAGGCTCCAGCTCCCTTCTGACCCGAATCTGGATGAGATGAATTGATGGATGATTTCACGACTTCGTTTCCTCTGTCGGACAAGCAGACTATTTTGCATTGTTGCCACCAAAGACGCCGACATTTTTAAAAAATGAAATTTTATAAACCTTTTTTTGTTTTTACATCTAAATTTGCAGAGATATAATTTTTTGCCGATGCATTTGAAATATTAAAAGATACATTTAATCCATATCCATTATGTTCCATCTTTTCTTTGCAACGAGTACCTGACTTGCAGAGTCTTGATCAATATTAAGAGACAGCAGGAAAATGTATGAAATGTGTTGGAGCTCTAACAACCAGCCATTCATCCCAACAACGTCAACATCTCTCTTTTGGAAAAGTATCAGGCTGAACTCTCAGGACAGCTTATTAAACTAGCATAAATCAAATATCCTGGATTTTCTCCCGCTCCTCAGAGACACCAAGATGGAGCTCGAGCTGGACTCGGCGGCAGTTTCGCGCCTCCCTGTTGGGTTTTTTCCAGCTCTGTTGAAACACTCCTACCTTCCACTGGTGCTTTCGAAAGAGGTTTTACTGCTGCTGCCACCTGTTCAACAGAGTCTCTTCAAGGCTGCTTTTGAATTTCTTTCTTCGGGGTGTCTTCTAACAATTCCAAATATAATTAAGTGGTTAAGTGTATTCAAATGTATGCAAATTGCATATATTAATGACTTTTCCTATTGCTGCTTTGGTATTTTGCATTTCTTAAAGGTGACACATTATGCATTCCCCCCCCCGACAACTTTAAACAGTTCCCTGGTGTCCTTATAAAAGGTATTTGAAATTTGTTCATTAAAATACACAAAGGATAAAGAATTACAAGTATACGATATTTGTCGTAGGCTAGAAATGTCAAGTGCGGCTTTTTGTTACCATGCCGACTGGGGGCCGAACTAGGCATGCGACGAAGTGAGTGGCTACTCAATGTTGCCTACTTACTTATATTTAGGGACTTTTCCAACCAACTTTTAATTGTATGATTATTATTTTTGCAAAAAGCAATGAGCGACACATTTTGCAACTTTCTGTGGTATTATTGGAGAGTTTGAGAGACTCGCTCCAGAGCAGATGTTCACCCTTCGCTCTCCAGACTGCAAATGAAAGGCGCTCGCGCAAAACCACCGCTGGCTAAATGAGTCATAATCACACAGTGCCCCCATCTCCCAAAAAGCGAGCGGCCATACAGATTCAATTCCATTTGCAGTCTTGAAGGCGGCTCATCATCACCGTTACATGACTGTGACGGAAGTGTAGAAAGGCTTGCTCACAGAATCTTGTTTTCAAATTAAGCAGATAAGATATATATATATATATTTTTTTTTTTTTAATACACACTGGATGAGTAAGCGGGCCCACCAGAGACCCAACCGTTTGTGTCCAACTAAGAAGTAATATGAATTAAAAACACAGAATAAAAGCTATTTCATGTCGGATTCTTTTAGTTAGCTTTAGTGGACCTCAACCAAAATGTTGCCATGGATTGGCCCTGTTTGTAGAATTTCATGTTACAGTATATCATAATATTTATGACTTTTTTTTTTTTTTTTTTTTTGTTCCTGCTGCTACTGTCGTTGTGAATAATATTAGAAATTATAAATTTGTGTGCAACAAATTGGCCCTTGAAGATATGAAAGATAGTCTTGCCCTGGACTAGATTAGCACAGCAGTCCTGCTTGTTTCACAATGAGCATATTGAAGATATTTCTCATTTTTCACACTGAAATCTTGAGATGCCTGAAGAGTACAGCATTTCGGCAATGTTATATTTAGGTCAGACATTTTGCTTTGAGGCAGGCAGGCAGGCAGGCAAGCAAAAAAAAAAAAACAACAACTATTAAATCCTCTATCTAAGTGTACCACAAAGCAGCCCTTTGCTGCGCGACTCAGTTATCTGAGTGCATTTAACGCAATGTGGAATTTCTCCAGCCTGCTGCAGCTGTGGAGCAGAAGAATTCACGGGGCTCAACTTCCTTCTCACATAAACTTGTGTGGATGGGTTGTGGGCTGTAAGACACCAGAACCGATGTGCTGCCCTCCAGCCATTTCTGCACATAAATTCAATGTAACTCTAAAATTCACAAGGATGAACCTGTCGCCGTTCCCTTACCGGCAATAGGCGTGATACATTTTTAGTCCATCCATCCATCCATCCATCCATTTTCTGAGCCGCTTCTCCTCACAAGGGTCGCGGGCGTGCTGGAGCCCATCCCAGCTATCATCGGGCAGGAGGCGGGGTACACCCTGAACTGGTTGCCAGCCAATCGCATGGCACATATCAACACACAACCATCTGCACTCACATTCACACTTACGGGCAATTTAGAGTCTTCAATCAACGTAACATCCATGTTTGGGGGATGTGTTAGGGAACCGGAGTGCCCGGAGAAAACCCCTGCAGGCACGGGGAGAACAATGGTGCAGACAATGGATGGACGGATAGTTATTGTTGTTTGTCTCTTACTAATACTGCAATTACCTGTGGGGAATATCTCGACTTGGGTTTGAGTCATTGGGTTGATTTTTGAAGAGCCTCACTATTGTAAGTCTAATACTGTACGCTATTTTTCCTTTATCCCCCTACTCCAGTCGGTAAATAAAATAGTGTATTTTCTCTGAAGGTGATGTTTTTTTTTCCGTTTCTGCTCCCCCATGCCATTCCTTTCGCGCCTGTCACAATCTTGTCTGAATCTTTTCTGAAAACGAGCAACTCCCGCTTCATCTTGTCAAGTTTCTACATTTGTTTGGAAAAGAACTGATTACGAAAAAGATGGAAATGTTTGCCTTCTCGCTTTCTCTTTTTCACGCCAGCGCAACATCAGAAATAATACACAAATCGACAAATAGCAGTGGGATCAAACAGGACAGATCGAAAAGTGCTCCAATGCATAATTCATCATCTGGATGCTTTTATCATATCATATCAGGATAATTTTGAAGTATATGCAGTATCAGTAGACAGACATCATTTGTACAGAGAGCACATCTTGGCATTCCTTGTGTACAGTACATCCTATGTCTTCGAATGACGCGAGTGTCTTTTCTTTTAAGTACTGTACAGTATACAGTATGGTTTAAGCGCCTATGCAATGAAGCATTCCATATTGCAGTGAGGCAAATGCAACGCTTTAGGGCCATAACAACTCCTCTCTAACAACTTGTTCATCATTGTAGACTTGTTTTTTTTGGGGTTTGTTTGTTTTCTGAGCGTCTTATTTGTCAGGAATAGGAATCTTCACTTGGAGGTTTGTGTTCATTCCAGGATTTAATGTACTACAGCAAATTCAATAAATGATTCCACTTCATGCAAAGCAAAGAAAATGTATTTATAGAGCACATTACATACACTGGGTAACTCAGCGTGCTTTACATGGTTAAAAGCATTTAAAAACAAACAGAACAAAATAAAAATACAATTAAATACAATTGCAGCGTACAGTGCAAGAAATATCATTTCAAAGTCGAAATGCTCTAAAATGCATGGGGAAAAAGAAGAGTTATGAACCTGGACTTCAAAACATGCACACTTGGGGCTGACGTCACTTCTTCCATTTGTGTGTAGCATAATAGCGAAATGCTGCTTCACCATGTTTGCTTTGGACTCTGTGCACCACTATTTGACCCGAGTCTGTCAATGTAAGAGCCCTACTGGGTTTATATCCCATTAGCATTTCATTCATGTACTCGGGACCAAAAGCGTTTTTTGATTTACAGACCAATAGCAGAACTTTAAAATCTATTCTAAAGCTGACTGGAAGCCAGTGTAAAGACTTTAGAATCGGAGTAATATGCGCTGACCTCTTTGTTGTGGTCAGAATCCGAGCGGCAGCATTCTGAAAGAGCTGCAGCTGTTTAATGCTCTTTTTGGGGAGTCCGGTCAGAAGACCATTACAATAGTCAAGTCTACTTGAGATAAAAGCATAGATGAGCTTCTCCTGATCTGCTTGACACATGCAAGCCTTCACTCTGGATATGTTCTTCAGATAGTAGGAGGCAGTTTTAGTAATTGTAATAATAGTAAAAGTCAGGTCGTAATCTATCAGAACACCAACATGTCGAACTTGATCTTTGGTTTTTAAAGAGAGTGACTCCAGGTATTTACTAAGAGCAATCCTCTTTCCTTTATTGCCAAAAACAATTATCTCAGTTTTGTTGTGGTTTAATTGAAGAAACCTTTGGCTCGTCCAGTTATTTATCTGTTTTAGACAGTGACACAAAGTGAAATGAAAGCACAGGCTGTATCTTAAAACTTCATGCATGCTCGCTTTAAAAGGGCGCTATATTGTTGGACTGACGTTCAAATAGTCGTTCCTGTGGAGCCCCAAATGTGTTTTTAATATGAGTGTTCTCGAGGATCTATCGCATTGGGTTTCATTGCCCCATGTATGCCTCATTTGAAAAACATACTCATTTGTGTTCATTGTGGAATGGAAGTATTATGTTCATTCAGTTAGGCAAAAAAGATGCCAATTTAACAACATTGTAAGCACCATAATACTACGTTTACTAATGGAGCTGAATGTAAATGTTTAGCACTGCAGCCATTAGAACCATCGGTGTGAATTTGGCTCCTTTGGTGCAATCCAGTCAGTCAATTCGCTCGGTAATTCTCCAAGTCTGTCTGTCTGTCTGTCTATCTGTACCGTTATTGTTTCTTGCCTTGTACCTCCTCTCGCCTTTTCTGGTTAGCTTATCTGGTGACTACATTGCAGTTGAAAATTCTTCCAAATATTGAACAGGTTTACCATTTACGATTGTCGGCTCTTACCATTTTCCAAGCAGATCGGGGATGAAAAATTGTTCTCAACACACCCAACGCCACGCAGGATAATTTTAGAGCCATAAAGGGGGGCATTTGTGTGTGTGTGTGCGTGTGCGTGCTGCACTTAAACATGAATTCTAAGGGATTATTACTTTGTCACTAGTCTTGTCTGGCTTCAGTTTTGATCCTCTTTGACAGAGTGCACACTAATTAGCCCAGTCTGAGAAGAACTATTAGGTTATAAGAGTTTGATCATGTTTCCACCATTTTTCTTCTTCTTTACAGTCAGATGTGACGTTTCAAACGAATTAGTACCTCCAAAGGGAACCACGGCATTCTTGGAAATGGGCCACTTTGTTGAGCTGTGAGACGCAGCCGTCCTGAATCTCTCCGCTGGGCGAGGTAGTGCGGAGTTCATCTGTCAATAATTAAGCTTGTGCTCATTTAAAACTGCGTTGCAGGTGTCGCATCTTCAGAAGCGTCATTCTCGTTAATTCATAAAAGGCACCAACAATAATTCAGCATGTTCGCCGCATCCAGAGACAACTATTGGGTAACACTCCTCATTTTCCAGGACCCCATCATTTTTTAAATAATTGAACACTTGTCTTAATAATGTTGATGTTAGAAACCTGAAAACTTGACGTTATTCAATAGACGCTTCTTTCCCCCACTCGGGAGTAAAAGTGTCAGGTCAATAGGTGCCTGTTACTGCCGTTATTGCTACTGCTACGCCACCATGCAGTTGTTGAGGTGAAGTTAGTTTTAGAAATTCGCTGTTCTGGTCGTCTTCGCGATGAAAACAACTCAACAACACAAGCCAAAGGCAGGCATGCTAAATTAATAATCATATTTATTTGCTAATGATATTAAAATAATAATAATAGCTAACTAATACAACTAACTATTATTATTATTATTATTATTATTATGCATTTGTACAAATAAAGGCCTTCCCCACCTAAATAAACACTTTACAGTTGTAATGATTTTAAGCAAAGGCAAATAAAAGTAATAGTTATTCTATTTACGTTATTTGCGAGAACAACAATTGTGATCATAATGCAGCAAAGTTTCAAAACATTTGCTAAAATGTATATTTCAGTGACCTATGACGGGTTCAAGCGAGAGGATGAAAATAAGTCATGTGATCCAGGTCCATTAGGGAGGTGCCTGAATTCTCGTGGCTGGTCAAGGGATCGCCTCAAAGTTTGATGAGCTAGACAAAGGTCAAAATTCCCACTGACCCCCACTGAGGTCATCTGAGATGTAGAAATGTGCAAATATTATCGTCGCAGAAATTCCCAATGTGTCCAAGTTATGCATTAAACGGGATTATGCACACCTTCAAATATAAGCAACATTCCAAACGGAACACCTGCTTTAATCTTCAGCAGTAAGGCTATTAAGCTACAAATTGCGCAAGTAGGGTGTCGAGAGAAAACAACATTTAGCTGGAGGCATATGCAGCACCTCAAGCTACTGAGTTGGAGGAAATGTCTCCCTTGAACCATCTGTCATTTGGTATTTTTTTTTACTACTACACTTACTGGACACTCCATTTGGTGCACATTCATATTGTAACAAGTTGTATGCCAAATTCTGCCCTTGCAAAATGAGTCACACTCATGTGTTGAAAGGAGGTATTCATTTCATCATTCTTTTGCTTATACTTTGCAGTGTAAAACGACACTGCGTGATACTGAGATGTGTTTTTAGTTCTACTGTGGAAACTACAATTACGATCAGTAGTAAACATAGGTAAGGACCAGAGTCAATCAAACCGGAGTTTTAAAGAGATGTTTGTTTTCATTTAAACAGTTTCCTAGTCTTTTAATAACATGCCCGGATATGCTTTAATAACCAAAGCATCAAGGATTAGAATTAGATAGACTTAGAAAAACATTTTTTGAGAGGCCGGCCCTGTCTCATGCAAGTGAGACGGCAAAACCTCATTGCAGAGCAGCTGGCTCATAGACACAAATTTTGAATTTCAATTTGGCCGACATTTTTACAACCCCAATTCCAATGGAGTTGGGACGTTGAATAAAAACAGAATACAATGATTTGCAAATCATGGTCAACCTATATTTCATTGAATACACTACAAAGACAAGATATTTCATGTTCAAACTGATAAATAGTAAATAGTCATAACATGTTCCAAAAAAGCTGGGACAGGTGGCAAAAAAGACGGAGGAAGTTGAGGAATGCTCATCAAACACCTGCTTGGAACATCCCACAGGTGAACAGGCTCATTGGGAACAGGTGGGCGCCATGATTGGGAATAAAAGGAGCGAAAAAAACCAATTATTCTTTGCTAAAAACAATAAGGTTTATCAGTTTGAACATTAAATATAGGTTGAACATGATTTGCAAATCATTGTAATCTGTTTTTATTTATGTTTAACACAACGTCCCAACCCCATTGGAATTGGGGTTGTAAAACGTTTTTGTTGATTTCCCACTTGATGGGTGGGCAGGCACTCAAGAGACCCAACTATTTGTATACAAGCTATTACAAAGTCAATTTCCAATAATGTGTCTGCTTTTATAGTACGAAAAATGTAGGTTACAAAATATATATATATATTTTTGAGTCTTATTTTTATTTATATAAAATGCTGCCATGAGATTGACCCAGTTTTTAGGTCTTGACGCTATATCATCATATTTATGAAATCTAATGATAGGTCTTAGTCGTCTAGAAGCCACGTATTGTTGGAGATAACGCTCCCTTACCATAAAGTTTACTTCACAGACTTTCAAAAGAAGTTTATCTAACGTAGTTCACCCAGGCGAGACAAAATAGTTTTCCAAACTTAAGGAATCATCATAAATCACGTGCCATAAATCGTTGCCGTCGCCAAGCCAATCAATCAGCCGCAGCGTCGTCTGTGGCTGAGAGCGTTTGTGAAAATACTGTACAATGAAAATACGCAGTCTCCCTCCATTTAGCATGATGAATAGTTATACTGTCCTTGTCAAAATAACAAAGCATACGGAGACAAAAGACTCAGAGGATGAATAGTTAGATTTTTTTTCAGCTAGTATATGCAGACCTGTGTGCGTGTGTGTGTGAAGGGTATTTCTGTCATCATGAGAAACCTTCCGTGCCTTTTCCCCCATGATTCAGCCATGTGTATTGCATATTATGCTTGCAAGTTGATGCATGAAGGTGGCGCTTGGTCCCCCTTGCTTGGATACAGGTGAGAGTTCAGTGGTTAGGGTTAAATGAGCGGACAGTTAGGGTTGCCATGGTAAGAAATTACTTTCAAAGACACTTAGGCTGGCAGATGGAGCAGTCCAACCGTGCGCTCACATTAAAGCAAATTACTCTTGGCAGTGTAGTACAAAAAGTTCATACGTATGTCAGCATTTTTATGTATGGTGGTGCTTTTGTGTGTTTGTTGACAAATTTGATAATAAACAGACGAACCAGGAATGTTACTGACAAGGAGCTCGTTTTTGAAGCGTGAAGCAGGATTTTGGTATTCACAGTACAACTCTGAAAGACGTTCATGCCGGATGCAGATATGCACTGCACACTTTTGGCCCTGAGCAAGATAAGCGGTAGAAAATGAAAGAAGAAATATCACTATCACTGTCACTGAACTGAACTGAATGTGTCATCCCAAATACATTTGTAAACACATCCAATGTGAACATGTTCCAAATAAAACTGACCTGTGCACAGTGTACAGAGAAAATGTATTCCGTTTTTATCGATGTTTAACACAACGTCCCAACTTCATTGGAATTGGGGTTGTCATTGAGATATCAATCCGGAGGTTTTTAACGTAATGCACCAAATTCTTACATGTGGTGCAACACTCACATTTTGTAATAACTTATGGAATATGTAAAAACATATCACAAAATGTGGCAAAGGATATAACATATTCTGTTGAGGAATTTGATTTCAAAATGTGGCGTGACTACCTATTAAAACTTGACGTAATGCTGTGGTGCGAGAATGCCCAACATTGCAATGATTCAACGCAAAAGCGCCTCAAGGTTGTTTGTCTCATTTTGTAAAGTATGCACATGTGACTATGGATGGTACATACATCAACCCTCGCTGTCATTCCTATCCCGCATCTGGCTTTATGGTTTTTCTATTGCCCGTTACATTGAGTTTGTCTTTTTTTCTTTTGGTGTCTGGCACTCCAAAGTGACTTTTAGCAAATCATGTCAGGGAGCCATCCAATGGCCTGCGTTCCCGCAGGCAGGCAGCTGTGTGTAGTAATCCCTGGCAAAGTGAGAGTGGAAGAAGAGAAAACGAATGCTAAGGAAAGTGTCCATATTTATTTGGCCACATAGTATTTAAGCGGAGTCGCTTTTAAACGTGTGAGTCCTTTCACCATTTGTCATGCTGGTCATTATCTGCAGCGACCGAAAGGCAAAAGGTTATGTTCTGATCCAGTAAGGCAGAACACGTACCGGTAATCGAGCCGAATTAAAATGTTTCCCCGGTTGGAATTTAAACTGATAAATTACAATATGATTGTGTGTCTCTGAAAGATTATCTTGAGTATCCTGTGGTGTGTTGAGAGTTATTGTTTTTCCTGCTCAGAAAATGCTCAGGGTCAGCAATCGTAAATGTTAAACCTCTTCGATCGCTACGATCCCAAATCCCAACATCTGCGTCATGACGTCAAGTCAGACAGGTGTGTTTGGAATGGTTTCGTGCCTTTGTACTTGGTATTGTCATGCAAAGGACATCTGGGAGAGGAATTGGAAATTTAGCAGGAAGTCCATTATTGATCCTTTATTTTGCTGTACGATGGAGGAGGGATAAATGAGCCCTATGCAAATCCAACAATATAATTTTCAGTCTGACTGTACAACTTTGAATGTACCAACCTATGACTTCAGTGTTTTCTGATTCTATTTTTCCAAACATGAATGCCGTCAACAGATATAAAACCTTGGCCCTTGTGCATGTGCAAAGGCACATGCAGTATAGTGTGACATTCGCGGAGCTGATCCAGCGCCATCTGAAGAACATGCCTTTTTACGTTTGTAATGTTGAGCTTGCTAAAGTCTTCTAGGCTGGATTTACACTGCATACGTTTCAAGTGAAATTTAAACGACAGTGAAAGCATAGGCAATTCAATATGCTGTAAGAGGCTTAGCCATCATGAAATACTTGGAGCAAAATAATTCCCAGCAGCAGTCTAACGTGGAGGTTAGCCTCAAATCATGAGGAAGAAATCATCAGCTCAGGCCAACGAAACATTAAGCAAGAGTTCCTCTTTGTGCTATGGTTCACTTCTGCCTTGACGCTTGTGGAGTTGCTTCTGTGCAATTGGAGCATCTGTGCATGCGTGCTGTTTCATGTCGGTGTAATGTAAACACGGTCACGTGGCATATTGTATGCATAACTTGAAAAGATGTATCACTTGGAAAGTATACATGAAAATAGACAGTCGAAACTGTCAGATACATGTAAGACATCGAATCGGAATTGGCCACTTGGACCTGCAGTGTGAATCCAGTCATGCGGCTTCTGTGCGAAAGCAGAAAGACTGAAACCATGAGATGCACGAGAACAACTTCCTAAAACACCCTCAGGACTGGTTTTCTTCATCGTCCCCCACAGAGTCTCATCCGGCCAGCTTCCTTGGCGCAGGTTCACAGTCTTCACTAACTTTTGTAGTCTGTAGTAACATTTTCTCTACTTGAGCCTTCCTACCATAATGTTACTGTATAACAAGTGGACCGGTAATTGGCCTCATGTGGCTGCAGAGCCTCTCGCTCACTCGTCCGTAGACACCGGCAGCGAGCTTGGCTGCTGTCCATGGTGCTGCCGGTGGCATCGGGAAGGCGGAATGCTTTCATGCTGATCGGTCTTGTGCCATACACAAAACTTCTGTGGACTTTATGATCTCTCGTGCATTGGTTTGCCCTGTCGAACGCACAAAGAAGTCCATTTGTATTGCAACGTGAACAACCGTTCGGATGCAAGCTCAGTCCAGCACACAAATAAATGTTTTCTTTTTCATCTTTACTATTTGCATTGAGTGGGTGGAGAACTATGTTGCCAACGCTCTGCGCAATGGGGGCTCATCATACCGAAATATTATTTCTGCGGGTACACACAGTACTACTAAAGGAAATCCTCTAACGAACCGACTAAGTCAATGAGCCATGAATTATTTCTTTTTTCAATATTTATTTCAAAATGTATTTCATTCTTTCATTCTTTCAATATTTCATTATATCAGTATTTATTTCATCATTTGACTATATAGCTGTTTAATTTTGGCACTCCTGTCCCCCAAGTGCATCATGAAACGATCGTATCTGTCATTTGATTCCCTCCCATCAAACTCAGTGGGCGGGACTGGCCCTGATCCAGTCCCAATCAAATGACTGGATGACACATCAAATTATTTCATGTTGCACTGGGCAACTGGAGTCCAAAAATTGAATAAATAAATAGTGAAATCATTAAAAATATACTGACATAAATAAAACCAACATTGAAATAAATAAATATATTTAAGAAGTAGATACATAAAAATGTAAAAACATGTTGAAATAAATTAATACATTTGAAATAATTGAATAATAATAAAACATATTAAATAAATCATACTTTATGACACATTTAATTATGTATTTAATTATTGATTCATTTATTTAATTCCGTCCCTCCACACAGTATATTAGCGTCACCATCCTGTTTCTTAGGTGCAGTACTCCTACACTATGTCATGTGAAGGAAAGCCCCTGATGCACAAAAACAGATTTCCCTTTTTTGACCGTCTGGCAAGCACAAAAAGAATTATGTTGTTGGACAATTCATGTTCATGTTTTTAGAATGTGGCGGAAAGCTGCAATACTCGAAGAAAACCCGCGCAAGCACCGAGCGAACAGGCAAAATCCACACAAGAGTCGAAATTCGAACCCAGAACCTGTCAACTGTGAGGCAGGTCTGCTAACCGCTATTCGCCATGCTACCCACACGATAATATAAATGAAGACAATTTTAGTTGCATCCTTTTTTTCCCCCCCAGTTCTCCACAGACTACAAGCGGGTTTGTCATAGCTGGACTTTAATCATGGAACACATGCAAATATAATTGCAGAGCTGCTTAAATGATCGCAATATCAATATTTTTAGCAGAAGAAAACTTTGTCCCAGTTCCTCTCTCTAATTCTCGACAGCAGTAATACAAAAAGTCCCTCCTCTCCCATCATTAGCATTTGCTGCGCTTGGCTTCTTTGCTCCCTGTGGTTCCGCGACTGCATCCGCATCTTACCGTCCGTGTGTGTACCCCTCCTCATTATGGCCATAGAGAACATGGCCCAGTCCCACTGCGGAGCCGGCGAGGGGACGCGGTTTCACCTTCGATCGCCACAAAGATTGAAATGAGAACCGAAGACTGGGTGCGCACATCTCGTATCGCCAATCAGGCCAAGTTTGAGCCTTTTCGGTCCATTGCGATCAAGGTCAGCAATGGCCTGATTATTGGATGCTCGATTATCCTGTGGTGGATGTTCAAAGTGATTTTTCCTAAATGTTAAACCTGTTGAACAATGACAATTGCAAATCCTTGTGTGTCTTCTTCTTCTCCTTCGCCTTCTTCTTCTTCTACTGCTGCTGCTGCTGCCGCCGTTGCTACGCTGTACTTAGCATTACTGCTGACAGTGTGAAAAAAGGCAAAGATACTCCCGCCGCACAAACACAGACAAGCACTATGCACTTGCTAAGCAGAAACACTATGGTGCTGGGACAAAATGGCGGACGAGGCACGGGCGTCGTAAAGTCGAAACGTCGTAGGTCGAAGTGCGTCGTAACTCGAGGACTTCCTGTATAAAGCTCCAGAGGACAATAATGACTAATTCCCCCCATCTAACTTGATGGAGGCAGTCAGTAGCAGTTATGCAAAAAAAAAAAAAAAAGACAAAAAAAAGAGAGAGGGAGGGAGGGAGGGAAAGGGACTGCAACACTTTGATTTCCACCATTCGGCGGAAGCGAGTGCTACAGGTGGGCAGCATTTCATCTCATCCCATTGCTGCATGCGCTTGAAGAGAGGAAAGCGCGTGCACGCCCCGGGGGCTTTTGCTTCGTGCACGCGCGCACTGCGCGTGCACAGACCGCGCAGGGAGAAGTTGCGTTCAGTTGTTCCGTTGCAGACTCCGCGGGAAGATGAACTCGTCAGCAGGTGCGGGCAACTACCGTCGGGCGTCCATCACGGGGGAAAAGGTAATGTCACGTGCTGACGCAATCGTGAAGGCGAAAGCACGCGAGTGCGAGGTGACGTCAACGTCTCTCGCTGCGCTCATATTGTGCTTATGTTATCTTAATAGTCCCTATTAACAGATCAGGTTACTAGTTTCCTTGGCTCGAAGTTTTTTTCTAAATATTGATTTAAAAAAAAAAAAAAATTCTTCACAGTGGAAGCACTCAAAGTACTCTTATGACTTTCTTAATAGTTGCAACACATTGTGACAGAGGAAAAATAAGAAGATGAGAAGTGTGTTGTCGGTTAGCACGACTGCCTCACAGTCAAGAGGTTCTGGGTTTGAATCTCTGCCGAGGCCCTCCTGTGTGTAGTTCGCATACATCCGTGCTATTCAAATTCAATGTGTTGTCAGAATTATATAGACTAGGCGGCACGGTGAAACAGTGGTTAGCGCATCTGCCTCACAGTTCGGAGGATGCCGGTTTGAATCCCGTGCGGCGTTCGATTGTTCCCCCCGCGCTTGCGTGGGGTTTTTTCCAAAGACATTCTTCTTGGGTTCATTGTCGACCCAAAGTTGTGAATGCTTATTTGTCGATGTGTGCCCTGAGACTGGCAGGCAACCCGTCCGAGGTGTACCCCGTACCCGGCCTCCCGCACAAAAGTCAGCTGGGGTCCAAAAACGATGGGCCATTGCGCTGAAATGCCAAATAAAGAAAACGAGGAATTGCATCACAACATAATGCCATCGACATCAGCGCTTAGCGGTATTTGACATTTATTTACAGTTTTGCCTTCTTTCATCGAGTTGCACCTAATGTTGTGCTGTGCGCGTCTGCAAGATTGCGCAATGTCTATTTCAGCCCAACGGGAAAAATACGAGCTAAATTCTTTTCTTTCATGTTGTCACGGCCCAGCGATAGCACTCCCACTATGCCGTTTCCGAGAAAGAAAGATCCAAAGTGAAATTGAATTACACAGACAGACGCGTCAATTGTTGCGTTGAGGAAAGGGAGACAAGAAAATGTGTCGGCGCATGAAACGCTTTTCTTTGTCGCAGGCGAGGAAGTTAAATCTTCGTCTGCCGTCAGAGGGCTCGCCGGCCCACAAATTGCTTTGAGTTCAGGCCTCCAAGTTATCCTGGCTATCAATATTTGTTCCCCGTCCATCTTCTATTGCGCTCATCCTCATTTCGGACTCCCGGTCCTGGTCTGAGCATCCAACAAAACTCTACTCTGCAGCTCTACTTACCTTTTGGATTTGACATGATAGTGAGGTGGTTGTACCCAGTAGGCATGTGCATGATTCTGCATGATTGCGTTTCAGACGGTGTCGCCCGGCTGGGCAGGCACTCCACAGGTCCGACTGTTTGTATACAAGCAGATAAGCCATTTCTGCAATATATCCCCAGTCATGTTTAGAGAACGTCTTCTGTCATGAAGGACACTTGCAGCGATTGGCTGACTGGCCAGGTGCACCCATGCATTGTGTTAGTTTGCCCTCTGCTGGAGGCTTAAAAACAAATTGTGATGAGTCCAATGTGACACTGCTCCCACAATGTCTTGCTCCTGAGCTTTTCAAGTTGGCCTATTCGAGTTGAATCAAATCTACAGACTAACAAAACAACAAGGAATTGGCGCTGGTGGCCTCTTGTCCTTCTCCGAGGACAGAAATGGACATTTGGAGGGCCACAACGTGACAGCAAGGCTATTGGATGACCAGCTGCAATGTTCCAGGATTTGTTGCTTTTCTAAGCTGTTGCCGCCTTCGCTGTGTTTTTGATGTGTTCGGAATCAGAATCGGAATCATCTTTATTTGCCAATTATGTCCAAAAAACACACAAGGAATTTGTCTCCGGTAGTTGGAGCCGCTCTAGTACGACAACAGACGGTCAATTGACAGAGAACACTTTGGAGACATAACGACATTGACAAAAACGGTCACTGAGCAATAAAGGGTTGCTAGTTATCTGGTAATGCTGGTAGAATTTTCTTTCTTTTTTTGGACAATTGTGCAAAAAGATGCGGAGTCCTCTAGCACTTAGAGCAGCTCGAAAGACTAATATTGCAATAGTGCAATGACCATTGTGACCAAGGGCGCTGAGACTTCAAGGAGTGTATGCAGTTGAAAGTGAGGAGTAGCGATGTCGATTGTGCAAATGTTGCAGATACTCCTCGGTCAGTGTGCAAATGGAGCAGATGCTACTCTGGCATGAGTGGCCAGTATTGGTCAACAACAGATCCGCTTCCTCCCTCCATGCAAAAACGTGCATGAACTCTAAATTGTCTTTAGATGTGAATGGTTGTTTGCCTATACATGTCTGTTAATTGGCTGGCGACCAGTCCGGGATGCCCAACACCCACAAGATTTGGGTATGTGTCACTTAACAGAAGCTAAAGCTGGTAACACCGTTTGCCCAAGCTAATCTGTGCTAACACTGCAGTTCTGCTTACCTTTTGGCTTTGATTTGCAAATTATCCGATTGTGTCATCCCAATTTTGGCAAAATTCCGAAGGGCTCGTTCACAGACACATGTTCAACAATAATATTGACTTGGTTATTAAATTTGGGATGGGCAGGCTGGCGGGCAGGCACTCCGGCGACTATTTTACTATTTGTAAACAAGCTTTCAAAAGGTCACTTTTGAAGGTAACCAAAAAGTCCAAACGAACAGACAAACTTCCCCTGACACAATCTGTATGCAACAAGGGGCATGGAAGAAAAGTCTTTCAAATACATTCTGTATTCTTGCAGCGAGCCGTGTGTTTTTCGCCATCCAGCCATTGAATCGCCTGCTTAAAACGTTTGTATTGCTGCTCGCCGCTGTCATTAGCGCCTGCAAAATGACTTTCAATTTCCCGATGTGTGCGCACACACACGCACACACGCACTACAGGCACAGCTTGATAGCATCTGTTTATTCTAGCCAATGGCCGTACTTAGAATGATAATGTCGTGGCGCACAATAGCACATTGTTCAATGAAATGAAATTTGGAGACGAGCGAGGTGAGCCCGCCGCACAACCGGAGAGCAGTCATTTGTCTGCGCTAACGGCCTCCGAAGAGGCGTCTGCTATAGATGAGGAGCGAGTTTGCGCACCTCCCGGCCGCCCGCGAGCAGCACCTCCGTCTCCGCATCGTGTCGCCGAGCTTGCCCCTGCGATGGCAGGCTCGGTCGATGTCCGGCACCTGTGACAGGTGAGCCGCGGTGAACACTCCTGCAGATAAAACCACATATCTCATTACTGCTTATTATTACTGTGACAGCATTTGTTCTCGGCCACGCTCATTCCACCTTGAGCTCAAAGCGGAGCTGCTGCGGGTGGCTGAGGAGCATAGTAAGTGCACTGGAGGGAACTTCGGCCTCCTCAGGGGAGGAGTGCTGCTTCGGGGCCGTTGCGCCATTTAGGCAGGGAGCTGCGCTGCGGTCTGAAGGACGAGCTCATAGCCGCAAGAAGGGCACATAAAGGTTTTAGCGGCATCAGGGGGGACAGAAAGTGGAGTTTTACAGTGGAACTAATGCACATGCCTGCAATACCCTTCCCACGATGCTCATGCTCATGTATTGATATTAAGCTCATGCACTGCTCCGATTCTGTTTCTTGATGCCCCCAAAAATCATGGCTCCATGAGCTTCTCAATGGTAAACTTTGAATGATTCGCTCGATTTTGGGTTGTTATAGGTGCAGCTCAACACATGAGAATATTGTGGACAACTTCATTTATTTCAATTCAAAAAGTGAAACTCTTTTATGATATAGATGATATAACCTCGTACAGTGAAGCATTTCATGATATCCATCCATCCAGCGCACCCCACCGTTCTGGAGCCTTAGTCAGCAGACTGTGGCCGTGAGGCGGCGGTTGAGCTTCCAGCTAATGAAAATCCCAAATTCACCATCTCAAGAAAATAGAACACGACATTAAAAAAAAAAAAAAAAAAAAAAAAAAAAAATATATATATATATATATATATATATATATATATTTGTTTTGTTTTTTTTTGTTATAGAAATTATGTAGGAATTGACCTGAAAAGTGTGTTTGATGAATCTGTATAATGAGTTTCACTTTTTGAATTGAACTCGTCAATAAATGACTGTTTACAAATGCCAAAGGATGCCAAAGGCTCAGTTGTGCCTTTTCTTGTGCCACGTAAACATCACCGGCTCCTTACAGAACCCCCCAATGGACAAAATACACCAGAAAGTTTTCTCTTGAGCACCAAAAAGTTTGCACAAGAAACCTTCTGGTGCCCACAAGAAATCTGTTTTGGTTTTAATCCCCCCCCCCATGTTCCTTTAGGGGTCTGTAACTCCGTGCATCACACGTTTCATTTGTTTTGCTCTAAATTAGCACTCAGTGTCGCTCCCAAAAAACTGAAAACTGCTTGTGATAGTGTTAATAAGCAGCCTTAAGCCAGGCACGTGCATGCATGGACTCCAAATGGTGTTCAAGTACCTGCCCTTTTGCCATTGATTTAACAAAAAAAAAAAAAAAGTGCCCTTTTTGCTGCAGCCAATTTTTCTTTCTGCATACAGCAATATTAAAAAAACAAAAAAATGAAAATGAAAATGAAAATGACCCTCTCTGTCATCAATTCTACCCAAAGTGTTATGATAACTGATGGGCATTTATTTGAGTTCTTGGGAGAATTATACATATGCTCCCGCTTGGCGCCCAGCCCCGCTTCTTCTCCTCCTCCTCCTTTTTTGTAAGATAAGGCTTCTGTCTTGATGTCTAGTTCTTGGTAATGCCACCGCCATATTTTCTCTGTGATGAATGTCCTCGTTTTGTTCCTGGTACATCTGATGCTTTGGATTTTATTTGATTTTTTTGTCCCCTTCTTCTGACTCGTATCTTTGAATAATAAGATCCCTATGATGCTGCAGAAACTTTCTGCTGATCATGGCTTGGGTTTCAAGATGGACTACAAAATTGTCAGGAAAAGCCTACTAAATATTACTAATAATACTAATATTACAAAATGTTTACTGTAGTTGGTTGTTTAACTCCACACTTGATAGGGCGGCAGGCACTCCAGAAAACCAACTCTTTGTGTACAAGCATAGAAAAAGTCATTTCCATCGTGTGTCCCCTCTAATATGTTCGTTCAAGTAATTCTTCCATGTCATTGATTTATGTTAGCTCGACAACAGCTTTTTGTTTTTGCATTCTGCAAAATCAGCAGAAAAGTGACAAATGGAGGAAATTAGAATATGAGCAAGCAGAGCATCGCCGCACGCGGAAGTAAATGTAATAAGTAGTGAAATTCAAGCCTCATTGTGCATCGTTAATTTCCCATCAGGCTGAAACAGCATAAAATGCAACAGTGACCTTTTGTACTCATTACACTCACGGTGACATACCGTGAGCTATCAGCGCTCGTAATCGTGGAAGTATATGTCAGGGTGGTAAATGTGACAAAAATGTATTATTCGGGGTGGGGGGGGGGGGTTTGTTTAAAGTGTCACAGCACTAAATCAGCTTGTTAACTGTACTGGCTGTAGCTACAAGCGCTATGTCTGGTTTAACTCAAAGGGCTTTATTATTCCCCTCTTCAGTCACTGTAAAGCAATTACTCTTTGCGATAGAACCTTATCTCCTGTGGCGCACATGCAAATATGAACTTTATTTCACCCTTTATACCGTGACCTGGGGCGACACGGGACGACTTGACAAACACAGCTTTATTCTACGCAGCGAAGCCATTATAGAATAGTTTTAATAGTCTTGTTTTACCAGCCAGGAATATATTTTAAAAGTGCAGCTGCAGTTGGTAGGTTGTGCAAATCAAAACTTGTGAAATACGACTGGACGCCCGGCAGCCATTAGCTATGACGGACTGCTCTACGGGCGACGGAATTGAGCAGATTCATGAGTCACGCTCCTCACACACGGCCGTTTAAATATGATTATTTATGCCGGGCCATCAAATCTCAAACCTATTACTACCACAAGGGTGAAAATAAATTCAATACAGTTGCCTGCTCAACTTTATATTTGTATTTTTTCACTCCCCAAAAAATATGCACTCACTGGCTACTATGATGAAGTCAGGGACGAATGAAGGGTCATATTCGTCCGTGTGCTACGAAACAGTAAATATCATACATCCAGTGTAGACAGCATGTTGTCATGAAAATCAAAACAATATTTTCAGACTTTTTTTTGCCACGTTTCCCTCGCTGCAGACGATAGGTTCCCCCCAAAAATCTGCAAAGAGGTGAATTTGTAAATGCCGACCCGCAAATACAGTACGCAGGGGTGCGCTGTATTTTAATGTTGGCCATATGGTGGTACTTGGAGAGCCAAGTACAATTTTGACAACCGCCGTTTAAGAGACATCGGATAATCGGGCCTTTGCTAACTTGGATCGAAAGGGAGGGCCGGTGCTCAAATTCAACCCAATTATATGATTACTTTATCGAATGTCTACCTCGCTCTCGAGTGCTGCGAATTGGTGTATGTAATGTGGTGGCCGTTGAGTCAACCCGATGGCTCGTGTCAGACTGGATTGGTGCGTGTGTGTTTTATGACGTGGGTGAAATATACATTTGGGCTTAGTTACCGCCAAAGTCGACTGAATTGATCCTTTTCTTGCTCATTCGTGCGCACACACAAACACACGTACACACACACTCACACACACGCAGGCACACACAGACACACAACTATGGTCGGTAGAGCACTAAAGTATACGGAGTCATTTGTATGAAGTCTACCTGTATTTAAATACACTTTAGTATTGAACAATAGTCCAGCCAGACATGAAGTTCAAATAATTTCTTTTCATGGCCAGTTGTACTGTAGTCATTACCACATTCCTAACACTATTTGTTTTTAATCAATCTATTTTACACCTGTTTTAACATATGAATGACTATTTCTATATTGGCGTGCATTAGCTTCAGCAAAACACGTCACGTACACCTGAAGTTTGTGCCTTCAGTAATGCCGCGGCTCCCCTCAAGTGTAATCAGTCGCGACGTGCATCCGTTTGTCGTCACTTATTAATATTACAGGTGATTGACCGCGTATCAATCCACCAACAGTGCGCAGAACCCTGCGATGTGACTATTGCGCAATGAGGATGCGCAAACGATAAATTGTCTTGTAAAGCCCGAACACACACACAATCAGCTGGCGGGTGTAACCCAGGTCGGGTTTGTCCTTGTAGTCGCCCCAGCACAGGAAGTCGCCGTTCTGGGCCGATACCAGTTTAAAGCGGATGCCCTCGGGCGAGAAGCCCCCGCCCTCCGCCCCTGTTTGGGACCCCCAGGTCATCCCCTCCCGCGCTGTAGTTGCGGGAGAAGTGAAAGTAGCGTCCTCTAAGACACAAGTGTTCAGCGCTCAAGCGTTACCATGTCCGTTTTCATCGCCACCCAGCTGAAGATCGACACCAACGCCGCCTCCAGACGGGTAAGGCCCACTTTAGCATGCGGCGCACGGATTTTGGGTGCGTGTGAGCGAGGGGCTTGTGCGGTCGGGGGGATGTCTGCGGGCTGGGCATGATAGCAAACTGGCAAAAAGGAAGGAGGAATGGAGTGGTGGCTACCGATTATGCTCTCTGCAGAGCAAGATTTTCCGATTCCGTTCGCTTTCTAGCACGTCCTACGCTGCACAAAATCACTAATGCCTTATTGTCGCATGTCAGTCCGCTATTCTGCAGCTCACAACTAAATGGGGGAAAACAAGAAAAAGGTAGGAATTGTTGTGTGAGGTTATTAGGTTTAAGTATTTGAGCATGTTCTCGTTAGAACTAAATACAGAAAATAATACACTGTATTTTTTTGGTGTCGTCTGAAAATACATTTTTGGAACCTCCTGTTATATTGTGGATTTTTGATGGCTTGATTTAAAAAATATATATTATATACTGAATTTATTTGTCAACATGTGGCAGGTCACATTGATCCGTGAAAGAGAGCAATAAGCACCTTTTTTATTTTTATTTGCAATTACGTCCATCAGAAATTCATTAAGGCGGATTCTCTTATGGGAATTAAGTGTAGTTTATTTATTTCAGTTTTTTTAGTCATGTGATATTGCATGCCAAATTGACCCATCACTTTTTTTTTTCCTTCCTTCATTCATCCATCCATCTTCCATTCCGCTTATCCTCACGAGGGTCGCGGGCGTGGATACACCCTGAACTGGTCACCAGCCAATCGCAGGGCACATATCATCAAACAACCACTCGCACACACGTTCACACCTACGGGCAATTTAGCCTTCAATCAAACGACCATGCATGTTTTGGGGATGTGAACATGCAAACTTCACACATGCGGGGCCGGGATTTGAACCCCGGTCCTCAGAACTGTGAGGCACATGTGCTAACCAGTCGCTCACCTTGCTGCCTAGTTTTTTTTTTTTTAAATAGTGAAACCTTGTTTGACAAGCAATTCGAGGCAGCATGTTGGCCGACTGGTTAGCCTCACAGTTCAGAGGTCGGGAGTTCAAATCCGAGCTCCGAGTTCTCCCTGTACCTGCGTGGGGTTTCTCTGGATGACGTCACAACGGTAGTGTCCCCCTCTTCATAATCCTAACGCTTTTTATACGGAACAACCATGTGTACTCCGAAATGCGTTAGGAATTCAAAAGTTGCCTATTTTTGACAAAAATAGTTGTAATGTTACAAAAACAATTTTCTACAGGAAAAAAAAAATCAGTCTTCCAACAATAGTCACATTTTCCCAAGATAAAGTCGTAATATTGCGGTATTAAAGTCAAAGGTTAGCAAGAGGAAAGTTATCGTTGGGTCATAATATCACAAGTGAATTCCAAAAATACAACTTTATTCTCGTAATATTATGCGTTTTCATTCTGGAAAAGACACTTGTATTGTCTTTAAAAAAAAATAATAATAATGTTTTTAAAAAGCATTAGAGTCTATTTGCAAAAAATAAATACAAAATCTGCCATTTGTTGCCCAACAAAATAGGACTTTATTCATGTAATAATCGGCCTTTTCTGGTGTGCGGAACCCCGTGGGTTCGAGAAGCACTGATCTGCAAGTCGAGTTTCTAGTTTGTACCCACTTTACTGTAAGTCGTAGTATGATTATTGATTATTTGAATCATAGAAGGATAGTTACCTATCCTTCTATGATTGACTCTCTGCCTGAATGACAGCTCAAAGATGATTTATAATGCGTAATAATAATTCAGCCAACTGCACGTGTGTACACACACACACACACACACACACGGAGGCGGCAGGATGATGAGCCGTAAGTAAGGAAGCATGTTGCTGCGGTTGATTTGGCACGGCAACCTGGGAGATCATTAGTGTCCAACCAAAGTCACAGAAAATGCTTGAAAATGTAATTATGGCTGTAACTAAATCCAATCCATTTTCTTATTGAGCTGGCTGACGTTCGGAGGAAATGAGGTATTCCCGGGCCTTCGCCAAACATTTGATGGACTCATCTTGTTTCTTCCTTCCACCCAATTAATTGGTGTCACTTGGCATGTGTGAAGCAAGCTGATGGGAACAACTTATGGCATTTGCAAGCAAACACACTTGCGTGCTTGTTGTAAATGCTGCATGATATTAACGTTTGCTGTCGGCGATGCGTTGCTTAAAAAAATACAAATAAAAATGCGTGATTTGAAAGAAAAAACAGGAACGTAAAGCTCGAACCATCATAACAGTATGGAGCTGACGAGGTCTTTTACCAGCTGGCTGTTTCCAAGTATTCCAACAGAACTTGTCTTTTTGGAGTTATTCCACGTCAACCGTCGTCGAGGGAAGAGTTTTAGTGTACAACAACATCTGTGCGTCTTCGCTAAACTGAATCTTCTCATCGCTCGGGTGCAAGCGTGCCAGGAAGAAAGTAAATCATGTTGTCGCAGCGTGTCAGCAAGTTTTACTTCTGAACGTCGACACTAAGTTCATTTTGCGCTTGCCCTCAAGCGCCTGTCGTTACACCTGCCTGTCGACGAAATCATTTTGGAGGAATTTGCGTGAAAGCGTTTGACATGCAATGCATTGTGATGAGTAAACGACTGATGTCATTTTGTGACTCTGCTAAGTCATTGTAATTTTTTTCATTTTGTCATCTGCTAAAAGCTATGAACTGAAAGCAAATGATATGTCCTCCTTTTTGAATGAATGTTCAAACCTTTGCAATCAACCGTGTGCCTCACACAGCAGGTAAAGGACAGGGAGAACTGACTGGAGCATACAAAGCAAATGACAAGAAAATGATGATTTTTTTTTCTTTTTTATAAGCGGTACAGAGAGTAGACGGATGCAAAATGGCCTCCCAGACACGGTCGTCTCCTTCTGAGCATTAGTCACGCCGTCATAATAGTTGATGGTGAGTAAACACTTTTTAACTGTTAATTATAAGTGGCTCACTTCTTGCACTTGTTTGACAGTTGCTTGTCCAATATTGATGGCAAAGGTTTTGAGTTTTTATGGGGAAGATACAAAATCAGTTCTGTTTTCATCTGTATTTCAATATGATGATGGCTCACCTTATCAAATAAAAAGTAAGGCACTTTTTTTTTTTTTAAGAGTAAGTTTATTTCTGCTGACGCAGCCAGTCACCTCGACGACGCTTCCAAATGGGGAAATTCGAACAGCGGGATTCAGCGGGAGCTTCCGAGACACACGACTGTACGCTCCCAGCTCCCAAATCCCCCCCCCAGTGAAGATGACTCATTCCCAGCAAACACGTAGAGATAGTTTGAACATGTGCCGGGCAGAACGACAAAGATTCGGAGTCCTATTCCGGAGCTGCTCTGCGAGCCGTAAAATCATCTGCAATGGAGTGTGCCCGATGCGGACGCATGCGGACTCCGAATGACTTCAGTCGGGAGACACGAGATGGGAAAAGCGCAGACTTTGATCAGCTCAAAAAAACAGGAGCTTCGGTTAGTTTAAAACAGTTCCAGCAGCACGGAACCTCCCGCATTCCAAAAAAAACATGCACGTTAGGTTCCGGGAAGGCTAAATTGTCCATAGGTGAGGACGTGAGTGTAAATGGTTGTTTGTCTTCACGTGCCCTGTGATTGGCTCGCGCCCAAAGTCTGCCGGGATTGGCTGCAGCTCACCCGCGAGCCTGAGGAGATCAAGCGGTACAAAATATGGAGAAAATTGATCCAAGGTGTTTCATTATCATGTCTCATGCCTGTGAGATGTTTTCGTCCTAATACCCCAAGGATCAATAATTGTAGAGTGCTTTATACACCATATTTTTTTTTTGTCCTGCTGAAATCAACTTTCACGGCCAACCCTGTCTCATATTGCAAGTGAGACTGCCCTCATCCCGTCCCAAATACTGCTGGGCCCATGGCAGTTCAGTCTTTTGTGACCATGGCAACCGAGGGCCGAACCTGAGCGAGCTAACGAGCGGGGCTTCGCGGGCTGCCTCTCGCCGGAGTGTGTATGCGTTCTGGCCGGTGTCTGGCTGTCTCCTCTCGCGCGTCGCTCGGCGAGCTGTGGCTAGCCGGTTGCTTCTACTAGCAGAAGGGGGGGGGGGGGGGGGGGGAAGCCTCCATAAAGACAATAGCATGTTTACTCGTGGAAGCAGTACTTACTATGCTACACTGTTGCGTTGTCTCCCTGGACAAGGTACTTAACTACGTCGAATGCGGTCGGATGTTTGCTGGCGGTCGGAGCGCGGCAGCCGCGCTTCCGTCAGACTGCCCCCCGCAGGGCAGCTGTGGCTATGCGGTAGCTTACCGTCACCCGGTGTGACTAAAAGAGTCAATGGATCATTGAGGAAATTGCGAAGTGTCTTTGAGTGCTTAGAAAAAGACTATATACAGTAAGTGTAATGCATTATTATGAATGTGTGTATGTCTGATACTCCTGGAAATAAACATATTCTTTAAAGTGTATTGGAAATTCACCAGAGTAGAAACTACGTGACCAGATGATGTTTTTTTTTTTTTTTTTGTGAAGCTATCCTTTCATGCAGTGTGGCGGAGCCGCACGCCTGTTTATGACGTCTTTGTCTTTAGAATTGGTCGAGTAGCGTCACATACGCTACTCGGGTAAGCGTCAACGATTGTACGTTTACGATTACGAGGCGGCTCCTGCTTAGTGTTCGCGCGACAGCAGCTGGCGCGTCGCTCGTGCGAGGCCTTCGATACCGCGCCCGGCGCGCCGCTCGACCGGGCGCGAACACCCCTGTAGAGATAACTGAGATAAAGTGGTTGCACAAGTGCGCACACCCTCTTCAAACTGGGGATGTGGCTGTGTTCACATTCAAACTCCGTCGGCCACCATTTATGTGCATCTGATTAACTCCAGATAAAGTTGAGGTGTTCTAGTAGGCTTTTCCTGACAAGTTTTTTTGCTTCCTAGCAGAAGCCTGACACTTTTGTGTCATATTTGCATGGTACACTATTGTTTATTATTTACTGTGTATAGTTGAATGCCTTGGAAAATCTATTGATTCCCCCCCCTCCCCCCCACCCCTTCCCTGACTGATAACTTCGAACATGCGATCCCTCGGACCTGAGCTGACTAGAAAAAATGTTATTTGTAAATGTTAGTTTATTTATTTGTAATGTTTGTAACTGCGGTTGTACTTTACTGCGATGTCGAACTGCATAATGCATGAAAGCACGTTCCAGTACGATGCAATGCAGTTCTTCCCACTACAACCACCATCTTGTTAATGAATTGCTTTATGTCCGTGTCAATTCGAATGGAGCACGATGATCAGTGAAAATGCCGAATTGGCCGACGTTGCGCCTGCCAGCCTGTCTTAAAGCGGAGTGCCACGGAGAGGCACTCACGCTCCGTTGCGGGACCATCCAACCAAATAGTTGTGTCACAATTCCATCTGTAAAAAACAAAAAACAAACACCACGGATCTTGACGTCCGTGCGTAAAGAGAAGCTCGACGTGGCTGCTGCCTCATTGCATGCAGAGTGCGTGCAGCAGCCTCTGTGCGTCCTTCACTGGCTCCACGCGTGAGGACGACATCATCGTGGACCCCCACCACCACACGCACACGCACACGCACACGCACACACTTTTTTCTTGTGCTTGCGGAGAAATGGTTGATGTGACCGCAAAGTGGGCGCCTCCGCCTCCGAGCTGCTGCTGGTGACATCGCGGACGATCGTGGACGCGGGGGCAGGAGGGGCGACGGCCAACGTGGTGTGCATGCAGAGGAGGACGCGCAGCCCCTCGGACAAAGCGGAAGAGGACGCCTGTGCCAATATTGCGCACATCGGGGCTGCAGGAGTCACGCGCGCTTCTCACGCCGAGCGACAACCGACAACCGAGAACCGAGCGTGTGCCCCCGTATCATGGCTTCGTTGTACCAGAGGTTCTCCGGCAAGATCAACACCGCCAATTCCTTCCCGCAGCCACCCGAGGCCAGCCGCCTGCTCGGCGGCCAGGTGGCGGACGAGGAGCGCAGGACCCCGCCGGATGCGAGGCTGCCGGTCCAGTGCCGCAGGAAATGCGCGCGGGACGACGAGGATGTAAGACGCTGTTCTTCTCTCCCGCGCTTCTTTTGGCTCGATTGTGTTCGTTGGCCGATGATGCTCCCGTTTGCAGAGACGCTGCCGACTTTCAAGGTGCTGCGGGCGCCTTTTTCCTATCACTTGGAAAACGACAATATTTGAACAATGGGAGGTATATAATATATTCAGGCGGGCAGCGCGGCGCGCTAGTGGTTAGCATGTCCGCCTCACAGTCGAGAGCTTGTGTGTTGGAGTCTTGCCTTCATCCAAGACGCCCAAATTGCTCGTTTGCGCTCGAAGTCAGCTGGGATCGGCGCCAGCTCACCCGTGCACCTAAAATGTCGAAAATGCTGGGGAAAGGTCAAAGGTGTTCGTGTCATAACGGCGGGAAAAGTGTGGGTGTTGAACCCTTTCGCCGGGCACGGTGTGGGCGACCCTCTATGCGTGTCGGTCGGCACGTCTGCCTCACAGTCGAAGGTTCTCGGTTGGAATCTGGGCTCTGCCGTCTCGATGTTCTCCTGTGCGTTTGTGCGGCTTCTCTCCCGAGCCTGCCAATTGTCCATAGGTGTCTGTCTGTGCCCCGCTATTGGCTGGCGATCGGCCCTGTTGCCTCCCGCAGCCAAAACGAGGACCGGCGCTGTAAAATGTTTTTGCGCTTTTAATAAGCATCCTGCTGAGGTTTTATTTGGTTTTACAATCGCGATGTGTCTTGCGTGTGTGGCCCACAACTTGCATCGTGTCTATTTGTAAGACTCAGTAAGATCATACTGTTAACTTTTTATGTCTTCAGGCGACAGATGGGGGGGGGGAACGATTCTCCATTTGGCAGTTTGGCGGCAGGATTTGATGAATTTCCAACGATGTTGGAAAACACAGTCACACTGACCCGCACGTGTTGAGAGATGACTAATTCATTTGTTCCAAGTGGCCCATGAGAGCGAAGCCGTGCGTGGTTATAAATCACCATTTGTGACCTCCGATAAGATAAATGGACCCTGTAATGGTCACAAAAGCCTCACAGTGACAGTAAATGCAAATGGAAGCGCTTGCGTTGACCAAATTGCCATTTAATTATTGCACCCAAAAGTCAATTCGTTAGGTACACCTGCTAAACTAAAGCGATCGTTAAAATTACAATTCAGACTCTGCCCGACGTCAAGTTAAAGCTAACAACCGAATTCATTGCACGCCGCGGGCCACAACTGGAGGTCACGTGTCGCTGTCGGTCGCGCGCGTGGCAAATTGTTGCCGAGCGGCAAAATAAGTGCAAGGAGAATTTCGCGATTGAACGTTGGAAAGAAAATGTTGCGAACGCTACCAATCGAAAAGCTGAACGTTCCGATTTCCTCATCCCGTGACACAACGGCATTTCAATTTTCGCTTCCACGGAACTAGTCGCATCGCTGGGTTTCCGACAAACTCTGAGCAACTTGGATTCACACGTGCTGTATGTCCGAATACACACACATGCACACACTTTAGTGTTTCAAATGCTGCCCCCATGAATGGAAGTGCTTTTATTCTATATATGGGCACTCGGGGTTTTTTTTTGGAAAGAAGATGAAGCTTTCTCCTCAGCCCCCCTACCTGCACCCTTGGTTGCCATGGTAACAAAATCTGTACTCTCCATTGGCTCAGTAGTATATCGGGTGTCAAGTTGCTAACTTACGAGCTTTTTGAGAGAAGCGGCAATTGTTTTGGATTGTTAAAAAAAATGCACAATATATCCTTTGTAGCCCAACTGAAAGATGCAAATGAGTTTTCTCATCGCATCCCGCTTGCTGCGTCACCCTGCAGATCCCGATGGTTGTAGTCGCACTTTGCGAGTCCCACCTCCCGATTCTTTGGAACCGCCTTGAACCCATGTCATTCAAAAAAGAAGCCACCCAAGTCGTCGAGGTTGCGTCAAGGCCACGGAAAGAGCTCCCGATTGGGCTCGTTGTTCTCTTTTGCTGATTTGCTCCCCGAAACGGCTGCCAACGCAGATATTTCTCTGCATTATTGACGTTTGCCGCAACGATCCGCAGGCTGGAGCTGGCCGTCAACGTTGCGTCTGCTCTTTAGCTTCCCGCAGCTCGCCGCCTGTTTAACGAGGCGCGTCGTTGCGAAGGAATGCCAACAAGTGACCTCGGTGTCGGTCGTGAGCCGACGCTGTTTTGCGATGCGACCTTAACCTTGAGGTCACCTTTGCCCCCCAAATTGAGTAGTGCACTAGCGTGAAATTGCTTGAACCCACCCACCGACCCGTAAAAGCCGTGATTGCGACCCGTGTTCAAAGTTTGCTGTTGTTGTTATTGGTGGAGCTGGACCGGAACACGGAAATGGTGCAAGATTGATTTCCGTCCCCATGTTCCTCGACGTGTTTTTGGGGTCTTTGTGTGGCAGCGTTGATGAAGTGCGCTCCGCGTGCGAGCAGCGGCGTTCGGCTGCCGAGCGGCGTCGCTGAGGGGAGATCAGCGGTCGTTCTTTCCACTTTTCACTCCCTTCGCCGTGAATCAAAGCCCAGCGCGCGATTGATTATTGTGTGCGGAAAGGTGGAAGGAACACGGTGACATTTAATAGCAGGGATGCGTTTGGGATGTGGGCCACACTGACACGTTAGTCAAACGCTCGGTCCGCTTTTGGAACGCAATGTGTAACCCGGACCACGGTCCATTCCTCTCCGTATTGTTGCCGTCACAAGACCTTCATCAACTCTGCAGCGATGTTTTGGGGTTTGTTTTTTTTTTGAAGGAGAGGAGATGTGCATGTTTCCCCCCCACAACTTGAAACAGTTCCCACGTGTCTCAATCAATTGTTTTTGACATTCTTCCGTCAAAATGCACAAACGATGAAGAATTACAGCACACTTGACCTCAACTGATCATGCTCTGGTTCAAATCGCTTGGTTTTTTTCGGGGGCGGGGCCACGCTGTCTTTCGCAAATGTTGAGTACCTTTCGTTACCGTGACTACCGTGACTACCGTGACTTTTTCCTACCTACTGTTTTTCACCATTTATTTTTTTCCTGAGTTTTTGATCGTGGCGAAAACGGCACAGAGTGACACAGGCAGACACCACTAGGCCCCGCCTCTTTAAGGCACATGCGTTTACAGTACACATACACGACAATACGTACTGTATTTTTTTTCAAGCTGCGCACGAATCGGCGGTGACTCGATTGGTGATTCATCGAATCAGAATTTTCAGGCTCGAATCAGAACGAATCTTAGAATCTGATACGACCTTATTCCGACAAGAGCTGCAACTGCTGCCACGTCACACTTACTTCCAAAAAATACCAAATACTTCATGATTTTTCGCCTCGGTTTATGGCCGACGCCATTTTGATTTACTGCGCGTAGTTTTTGCGTATGTGCACAGTTGAAGTTGTTTTCACCCTTTTGCAGGTGGGTCCAGAACAATAAATACATGTCAATAAACGGCTTTTCCTTGTATAAGCGTTTGTATAACTTTTCAAGACTTTTAAGACCAATCTAGTGACGGTTAAAAAAGACAACCAGCAACAAATCTAGCGAGTTTTTGTAGACCGGTGGAAACTTTGAGACTACTTCCCGAGCAGGAAATGTTCACCTTTCCATGTCCGCACACTCTTCACACTTGATGGGTGGGCAGGTACTCTAGAGACCCAATTATTTGTATATTAGCAATTGAAAAGTAAATGTGTAAATAAAATGTTGCTGCCATCCAAGTGCAAAAATAAGTTCACAAAGTTCATTCCATTTTCTTTTTTTTTTTTTTTTTGGTCAAAGCTTTTGAGTTGCCGAAATTATACTCGCGCAAGTGCACTCTAATCCATTGTTGTCCTCTAATGCAAGAGAAATTCTTCACGATGCATAGTAGTCATCTATGGCCATGTATTGCGATCTAATTCAAAGCAGACATTTTGATACCGCTGTTGCACTGGATTATCTTTGGCGTGTGCAAAATCCAAACTTGTAACTTGTAATCTCTCCAAAGCAACGACAACAGAAGCTTATTTGAGTGTCAGGAATGATGGCTTCATCCCCACAGGCTTCCCTTAAGGCTCCAATACTGCCTCATTGCCATTTAAGATAGTCTGGAAATGTGACTTCTAATGCAGTGAGGGCGTGCGATATTGTCCCAGAGGATGACGCAGCTTTCATCTCGCAGGATAAACACCGAGGGAAACAGTTGCTGGTGCTCGCCACATCTGCCAGGTTATCTTCTCATAGCTGGAGGCCATCAAGTGCCTTCCTTTAATTGAACTTGTTGAAATTTCACGCTACTATCAAATTCCGTGCCCACTAAAATGTTTCATCCTGGAGGATTTTGGAGCTCAGAAGGAACAAATGAAGCATTAGTGTCTGCTCAGGCGGCACATTCGATGCATGTTGGCTTCTTCCACCAATCTAAAAATGAAGCATTTAGCTTGTTGAGAAGAGGTCAGCGATGTGTTGACGTCTCCACGGACAATGGTTTCTGCTCTGCGGAGGGGCGCTCTTGCTTGAATTACAAATTGTATGACTCAAGGGCCATTTGAATTCAGCAATTTCAGCATTCTAATCTATATAAAGGTTTACCCAATGAAGCACACTTTTCTGCAGGAGTAATAAAAAAAACAAACAAACAGCCAGACTCGCTCTGAATTCAACCTTTAATTAGCACTTGACACAACTTACAGTTGCGCCGTGCAAGCAAATTTCATTCCGACAAATGTCTTGATATATTTTAGTCTCACTCACAAAAACGTCGATTTCATCGATGTGCAGGGCCACGCCTGCTATCGCGACGTTTAGTACGTCGTCAGATGAAAGCAGTTCAGAAAATGACTTTAGTCAAAGATTGTGGCCCGACATAAACAGAAGACGAACATCTATGAAGGTAGTTAAAAGGACAGAGCCCCGCCCCCACCTCAGAACAGTAGTGCAGCATCCTCGGCAGGACCTGGTGCTCGGCGTTGCCATGGTTGCAAAGGTGGAGAGGGCGAGGCTGGAAGCTGGCAGCACACACACGTGTGCGCGCGCACACACGCCCTAGCGGTTCTGGCTGCCATCTGGAGATGACGCAGCCTCGCCTCCGTCTGCTCGCGTCCGCTGTGACGAGCTCGATGGGATTGTTTTCATTTCAAGAAAAGTGATCAATCTGACTCCCGCTGACAGCACTGGTGTGTCACGGCGGACAGAATTAGTCGGTACCCTTCCTCTGTTCCCATGGGGGCGTAGCAACAGGTCACGCACCCCCTCCGCATACAACTTCAAAGCGATGCTAAAAGCACGTTTATCTGCACTGTCACTCCTGTCAGCTGCACATCGGCACTCCTGTCCGCTTCCTCGTCCTTTCCTGCATAATTATGCCGCATGACAATGAATATTAATTGTCGCTGAAAAGAAGGCGTTCTGAAGAGCCTGTGAAACGGGATCCTCGGCTGCCATTTTACATCATCTTCACATCGCTGCCATCGGTAGTTGTGCTGATTAATTATTCATGTAGTTAAAAAAATAAAAAAATCCTTGTTGATGGCATTCACATCCTCCTCGCTGGCGATTGCATTATTTACCAGATGTGAGTTTCTTTCACACCGGTCCCAGGTGTCTGTGGCATGCTTTCGTTAAAATAACCCAAGGATTGAGAAATGTAGCAAGCTTTCCACACCTCATTTCTTGTCTTGCAATACAAGCGAGCAACTGGACTTCATCCCCTGTGCAGTCATGCTCAAAAACATTGGCGCCGCAGCGGTGCCAATGGACACATCGCCAAACACCAATACCCGCCACTGCGTCTTCGCAGAGCAATGATGTACCAGAATATCCGAATATTTATCAGAATCTAACACTAATCTGTGAATACAAAAAAAAAAAAAAAAAGTCAATGCAGCTCTGCTTACCTGTTGGCTTTGGCTCGACAAGCGGGGAACCCAGCAACATCAACACATTTTTGTGTGCAGAGAAAACCTGATCAATAGCCTCGCGTTATTAGAGCCTGTCAAATGTTGGTTCTTGTCGGCAGCTCCGTGCCAAATATACTTTTGCACTCAAGCATTCCCTTTGCTGCCTCTGCCTAAAATGGAATTCTCATTTTCCACTCTCTTCAAGGTGAAAACATTGTGTTTAAAAGAACATTCTTTATCAAAGAGAGCCATCCGGAGAATAATTATTAATAATGAAAGCAGAACTTTAAAGCAAGTGCGGGGGAATTTCAACAATATTTTTGACAGCCCAAATTAGAGCAGCAGAAGCGAGCAGCCATTCCTCCCGAGTCCTCTCGCTGTCTTTTTCTTGGCTGAGCTCGGCACGACTAATCTGTTGTGTCACATGGGCACATTCTCTTATCGACCCCGCCATGATACAGCGGCGACACGGCTCTGCCACACACACAAAAGCAGCCGCCCTCATTTCACCGGCGCACGCACACACACACACACACACACACACACGCGCGCCACTTGGCAGAAGCAATGCGGCGGGCGACACACACCCTCCAAGTGTACAAGGTCGTCCTGAATTCCCGAGGGATGCAACACCTGAATGCAACACGTTCATTTCAATTCATTTCATGAAAGTGTGAGTGGAAGGAGAACTCTTTTGTGGTTGGTGGGTACACTGACTCGTAGAGAAGTATGTGGGAAGGTAGACTAAGGTGAAAGACTGGTAGCTAGACAGGTAGATTTGTAAGAAGATTTCCTGTCCGCTTAGGTAGGTAGGTGGACAGTTACAATGGCTGGTAGGACAAAAAGTGGAGAGTCTCGGAGACAGGGTCGCAGGGAACCTGCTCGTTGGTTAGTACGAAGGCAGGTAGGTTGTTAAATAGACATTGAGGTTGACTGATGGGTAGCTAGGTAGAAAGACCCTCGCGAGGATGGATGATGGGCACAGGGTGTAAACTTACGAATGTAGCTAGTGGGCAGGGTCGCACTCGAGTAGACATACTGGGAAGTCGGAAGAATTTACAGTATTCCCAACAATGTTGTGCCTGTATGTAGCCCTTATGCCTCGTCAAAATAGGAAAAAAAGCATTGCATTATGTCACATAGGAACATCAACTTGTGTCGGATGTGCACGCGTCGTTGCTGTCGTTAAATAAATATCCACGACAGAAGGAAACAGAAGCAGACGGTGTGAATTTGTCAGGTTGCGAAGAAACGCCTTCTCCAGGTGTTAGTTGACGAGATTCCACGTCTTGCTCTGTCACTGGCTGCTTCAGTCCTCCGATAAATAAGCTCTCCTCGTTGCGTCCTTTCCAGGCCTTTGCTGAGCGCTGTCGTCTCATGTTGTAGCTGCGTTCCGGCGGCCACGAAGGTAAGTTCCCGCCTCGTTGCCGGAAAGCAGCCGGGTAGAACAAACGAGTAACGTTGAAACGGAAAATGTTGTCGGATTTGCGGATACCCGCTGCTCGTTTGATTCTCTTTTTGTCACGACTCGGTGTTGCGCCTTCCTGTGCGCTCCCAGCACGGCTGCGCTGATCCAGGATGTGCATCTTCGCCATCTCACGGCACTCCTCATGGCTCGACGAGGATTCGGGGTGACATTCGGCACTGCAGAGACTCGGAAACGGGAGAGCTGCAAGATTGCTTTTCCTGAGCCGGGAGTCGATGGCTAGCTTGCGGTGAAGTTGAGCGTGTAGAGCTCACACGGCGCACAATAGCGATTGGGGAAGCTGGTAACGATTCTTGGGTTTAGAAGTGTATGGAGGGAGGTGCAGTGGGGGTTCGCAATATTGAGCGATTGACTGTTCCGGAGTTGGCAGCCTGTCAAATTCTCCCCCCCGACAAAGACGGAAAAGCCCAAGCGTGATGATTGATGTTCACCCGCTCGCCATATTGGTTGGTGCATGATGGGAATGTAGATTTTGTTTTGTGCGTGTTTGCAAGAATGTCTCCGACTCTCTGAAGAAAGTTTGTCCGCCTTAGCCTCGCTGGATTTGATTTTGACACTGACCTGTAAACATGATGACGCTAACTCCTTGAGCCGCTTAAACGTTAATTTAGTCCACAGCTGTCGACAGACGCTGTTTACGTGCAGCTCGGCGACGCACAAGTGGGAGTGAGGGAGGCATTTAAATGACACTCCACTGTCAGAAATAGAACAAAGTCCACACCCACCAACAAAACCTCTGCTGGCCTAAACTCTAGCAGAAGCACTGATGTACATTTACGACTCCAATTTGTTCCCTGCAATTGTATTAGTTGATTTCCAAAGTCGATTCTCTTCATCTCGTAGCGTTTCTCTTGGCGGCACTGCCTCCAGTATGTGAATGTGGATGTTAGATTTACTGTGCAATCCGATTGCAGCCTATGTGTTGCCATGTCAATCGAATCCACCCGGGGCCCTCGGAATCGGGCCCAGACTGCATTCTAATTAGACAACAGTGTAATTAGAATGAAGCCTGGGCAACTGCAATTATATCAACTATCCTTATCTTCAAAATACGTTCTTTCCTCTAATGGAGGCCCCAATTTGTTGCTAGGTGTCTCATCCACTTAGCACAAATTAAGCCTTCCCTCAAATCGATGCTTCCTTTTTCACGTCAGGAAAAAAAAAAAAAAAGACACCCTAAACTCTATTGCTCGCCAAAACAGCAGCACCTACTGAGGAACATAGAACAGTTTTGGGAGTCTTTCCACATGTTCCTTGCACAGCATTAAATGTCTTGACACGATTCAAATGGTTTTTTTTACAGGTTAAAACAGTTAGCGGGTGTCTTAATACTGTAGTCATGGGTGGTCAGAGAAACTTGGTCATCATGTAAATTAGCCCCACTGTTACGTTAGTCAGGTACAGTTCATAACGACTTGCTCACACAAATAGTCGGATCACAAAAGACTTACTTGGTTGTTTACTTTTCAAGTCACTTTTCCATATTGGGACCATTTCCATAACAAAGTCTCTGCTGAGCCCAACTTCATCGCTAACCAAAACAGCAGCATCCACCGGGAGCAGAAAGTCTCTCTGATGATTTAAAGTGTAGAGACCAGCAGAATGTTGTCAAGGAGTTGACAATAATGTCCCGCGTCCTAGACATTATTGAAGTTGATTTTGCATGATGTGGATGAGACATTTTTCGTGTCGATTCGCATTCAACCCTGACGTGCGCTCGCACCACAACGTTGTGCCCGGCCATGTTTCTGTGGAGGTAGTTTGGCAACGTTTTAGTTCCTCTAAAAAGGTTTCTCATTGTCTGTAGATGGCACAAGATGGCGTCAAAGCAATACTTTTCTATTAGACCGCGCTATGGCCTGTGCAAATGTAGCTCCTCCCCTCACATATAGTTCCTTGGCATGAAAATGCCACGAGATGGCATCAAAGCAATATTTTTATTTTCGACAGGGCTGACTAAGTGAGAGAATAGATGACTTTTTCAAAAAGTATTGGAGAATACGTTCCAAACCTTAAAATAGATAAATTGCGAGAAGCGAATCACAAATAAATGGGGAAGGACTGTAGACCTTTTTTCAAATGTAGTTTTAAACTGCTGGTCAACTTGTCCTGAATTGTACTGGAAATATTGTTGAATGTTATTGAAACATGCATCGCTTGTTAATGGAGTCATTTCGTTTTTTAATTTCACTTGATGTGTGGGCAGACGCTACAGAGGCGCAACTATTGGTGTACGAGCCCTTAAAAAAAGTCACTTTTCCATGAAGTGTCCCCTTTGATTTCAGGTAATGATCCGCTAGTGGAAGAGAATAGACATCAGCTAATAAGTTGTCACTCCGTTTGTAAGAAGTGATTTATTTTGGAGCTGGGAGCAATTTTCCCACCTTCATTTATTGATTGACAAGCGACAGAAGCTAGTCACTGAGCGACTCCCGTCAGCACCGTCACATTTGAGGCCTCAGAGGCGCAGACGGACTGGGACTCCTTTTTGGGGTTTGTTTGCTTCACTCCAACTTTGCCGTCGTCCGTTTAACCGCTTGACACTCCAGCTGATTGAGCGCCAGCCTCTTGCTGTGTGCAAAACAAACACCGATGCGGGGTGTCGTGTCTGAGCAGCTGCGTGTAGTGTTGATCTTTGCCGAACAGCAGCGAGATGGAGCTGACGGTGCACGTAAAAGCTTCACTGCTGATTGTTCTCTCTGTGGAGAGCTTGTGTTTCAAGGATTAGCCTGTCGGCGTCAGATGCCACCGACACATTTTTAACATCTTAACCGATTTTTGAAATGTGAGATACCCCACGCATAACCAGGGAAACATCAGCATGTGTGTGTAAATAACTTGTGAGGCACATTCTATACACACAGTCAACACAACACGTCGCTCCGCTATTTGTGTCTTCGGGTCCTTTCCTAATTAGCCGTCGTTCTGTTAAACGTCACAATCACAGCGTCCGAGGCCCGGTCCAACTTTGTGTTGATCGCACACAGAAGGATTTGACATTCGACCGATTGAACAGGTTGAACACAACTCACAAACGGCTACGGCATCTAACTTCATCCATGACTACAACTATGCTAGTTACGTTAGCATCAGCGTGGCTAGCCGACGTACTGTATATCTGGTCGAACATGAACTAAGTTTCACGTCGGTTATGCGTTTAATAGAGAGGAAAATAAAGTATTAGACTTTGCAGAGACCGGTTTGGGACCATGACAAACGATGTGATCGCTAAGTACAGATACGGAGTGGCTAATTTGCGTGTGACTAACTCCCACCGCTGGTCTGTCGTCTACTCAAGATGACCAACACGACGCGCTGCACACGTAACTCATACCTCCACCGACAATCCGTGCAGATCGGGGAAGAAAAATGACTGACTCCACACCACAGGATAATCATTCGGGATAATCTTCTTGAGACATCTGACAATCTGCCCTCTGCTAAATTCTTATAGTGTTGTGTACCCCACTTAAGCAGAAATTGCAAGGGATAACTTTCTCACTAGTTTTGTGTGAGTACAGTTTTTTCTTCTTTTTGACTGGACACACATAAATTATTGCACTACTTGGTTTAGGAGTGTTTGGTGATATATCCATTATCCCAATAATGGTGGCTTTGCAAACGTGAAGCTGCTGTGGCAGTTGAGTTGTGGATGCGGCGGCGGCGGGGAGCTATTGGGCTCACTCGAATTTAATGTACGAGATTGCCGGGCTCCCGCTGACGATGACGGGGATTATTCCCCCTCAGGGCTGAGGTGTGTCTACTTCACCACCAGGTCGTTATTCAGCATCACTCTCTCTCTCTCTCTCTCTCTCTCTCTCTCTCACTTTGCATCCTCATCACTCGCCACTCTCTCGCGCTCCGTCTTGTTGTGACGCTCGCCGCCAAAATGAACGCACGGAAGTTGTCCCGAGTGGAGAAAATGTGGAAGGTGAGTGCTTGAATGTCTTTTGACTAGTTTTCAACTCCTTCTTTTCAGTCTTTCCAATTGTGTCTTGTTGAACACTTGAGTGACACGTTCAAAGGAGTGACAAGCTGTTTTCAATGCTTGAGGAGGTTTTTTTTTTTCCATGTCGTTCGCTAGCTTTAAAGTAGCGACGATATAATAAGCCCTCGAGTTGGCAGCCAATGTTGTGTAAAAGAGTTGGAAAATCATTGATATTGCCCGTTGGTGAAATATCACTCAAACATAGTAAAAAGCAACTGCATGGGATTAAATATATATATTACATTAGAGTTTATAGCAGCTGTTTCCCACTCAATTTGTTGGATTTCTAGCAGTGTGCATGTATTTTATGAACATTTTCTCCTCATTACCTCACTTGACTCGTGCGGTAAGATGTGAATAAAAACAGACCGACTCAGTCCAGGGGAAAAATACCTTAATGCATTTTCCTTTCAAGCTGTGGTTAAGCAGTGTCTGCACTATAATGCATATAGTGCCTCAGCATTCCCATAATGCTTTGTTGGCTTTTTTTTTTTTTTTTTTTAGACAGATGCATATTTAATAAGCCGCCCTCATCGCACAGTGATGGACCTGACTTTTTCGAACGCAAGTGTTTTTAGGGCCCACATAGGACACATTTTTACATCTTTTCAATTCATCCTGAAGTTTCATCGTCTATTTTTGACAGCTTACCTGAAGTCTTTATACGAGTGAAACTGGTTTGGTTGAACCACATTAAAAAGTAGAGATTTTGCGGCTGTACGGGAAAGCACATCTCCAGCTAAGTGTCTCTGCCGTCTCCCATCATTTCCCTGGAAGCAACACGAGGACTGCGATTGTTGAACATTTGCTCATTTCCTGATTCAAAGCACTCATTAAGTGCATGACAATAGACTTCCTTCGATCAGTTTCACGCGCAGAGTACAACGACACCAAAGTCAAACACACGCTGGTCTGCCTTTGATTTCTTTGGAACTACTGTAGTTATTGCCAATAGGAATGATGACAATGCCACGAAAGGCCATGTTGAGGCGGACGATATTGAACCCCGAAGTGCACAACAAAGGTTGAGCGAGTCAACAGAGTTCGATGAAATACAAAGTGCACGCGAAAAACATCAAGGACAAAAGCTTGAAGGGACAAATAAGGTAACAGTAGAAAACTGATGGACGAAGCCACGGAAACGTGCCACTAAAGTAAACAAAAGAACCCCATGTTCACTACACAAAGGAAAAGAAAGAAAGAAAGAAAAAAAAAAGTAACAACACTTGTACTTCAAATAACGGGCGAAACAACGATAGGTACAAAAGCGCTGAGCAATTCGGATTCAAATATTGATTCTGCTTATGGATCAGATTCCTTATCGATTCTCTTTGGGTAAAGGAATTAAATAATATACATGATAATGATGTGCAATATCATTACTGTCACTATCATTACATCCTGTATGTCAGAGGTTCTCAACTGGTGGGTCGGGACCCAAAATTGGGTCTCGGACCCATTTTGTGTGGGTCGCGGACAGTGAATAAAAAAAGTTACATGAATTCCCATTCTCATTTTTTTTTGGTACAGTACAGAGGCCTTCTAAGTTCCCACACGGAAGGGGAAAATAGATGTTACTTCCTTGTTCTCTGGCCACTACTAGTTCACTCTGTAAACAAATACAGTGCGGCTCAGCCTTCGGCTGGCAGACGTCATGGCAAGCAATGTCCCTTTGGAAGTACAGAAAACTTGTTTGAAATGCCATTTAAAATATAATTTACTGGACATGTTTTCAGAGGCTAGTTTTTGCAACAAACAAAAAAAAACAATTCTGTATTGATCTTAACTTCTATAAAAGTGAGTCACGACTTTGCAATAGGAGAGTGCAGGTCCCAGGGTCTTTTTTTTTTGTGATGAAACAAAAGATAATCGGTCAGCTTTTATGAAGGACTATACAAAAAAACTGTTGAGAGGCTGACATCAGAGGATTTGGACGATTATAAGGTAAAAATGGCTCTAAATGATGAATCGATATTCAAAATAGTTGTCAATTAATTTGATGAGCGACTACTTGTCGGGTACTCGATTAATCGTAACAGCTCTAGTTGTAAGAAGTTTTAAAAGATATATATAGTGTTTTGGAATCATAGTTTGTGGCATATTTACAGCATCGTGTTACTTGTTTTTGTGGCGGGTCTCGTCCCCTGGGGTTAACTGAACCATCGTGACTTCACAGCTGTTTATTTGAAGTATTATTATAGCTTCTACACTCAGCATGGATTTTGTCTGTGGATGTAACTACATACTCCGCCACCGGTCAGAAATATCGGAAACATAAAAAAATCGGATCAGCGGAGGCGGCGGTAGCAAATGTGGCCGTAATAAAGATCTAACTTGTGCGCTGTCAGCGCTGCATCCGAATCTCACAGGAGATTCGGATGCACTTTCGTAAGCTGTGTGTCAAAGTCGTATGTCAAAGCCGCTGCATATTTCATGCTTCAGTACCGGCGCAAGAATCCAGCTCAGAGATCACTATCAGCTGTCAGAGAGGAAGTTGAGCTTGAGCAGGGTTCCCTAAAAATGTGAGCAACACAATGATTAGCCAAAGAATATGCCTTAGAAGTCCTAAAAACTATAGAGGCCGAATGCATGCGGGAGATGGCTTCTTCCCCCTCAAACAAACCTGCCAATTGGTGATCCGCAAGTAGCCAATCGTAAATATGGGGGCTACTTCCATTAGCAATTGTAATTATCATAGCTGCCAAAATGTGTTTTGCACTTTGACATTATTTTTAGCACAGTGGATTAAAAGTGAATTACATTTGACGCATATGTGCTGCATATGTTCCCTACTGTCGCTTTAACTCTTGCATTGCTTTGAGAGTTGGGACCATATATACCTTGCGTGTAAGAAATGTTTCTGACGAGAGCTGAAAGGAGTCGCGTTAATTGCGAGTGTCGACTGGAAGGTCTCCGTCAGCTGTGGGAGTCCTTGGAGATGACGGGTTGATGATGAAAACCTTTTCAGCCGCAGCTGAATGGAGCAGCATTCATTCACATCCTTTGAATCACTCCCTGCTGCCTCTCTGCTCCCTCGTGCTTTCAGAGGGATAGAATAGTCCGGAATTATTAACGATCTTAACCTTGAATGTAATTAATGATCACGTCCTGGTAATGTAATATATTGTAGTGTATGTCAAAATTGCTATTGGGTCCGTGTTCAATACCCTGCCTCGTAGATCTTGAATACATATTCAAATGTATTTTGCTGCGTTCAAAACGCTCATAAAGAGCTTACAAGGATCACGTAGACGGAGCTGCAAATGGGTTGATGACTAAAGGCCTCTTTAGACTCCCGCGACGACGCCCGCATGACGTCACGTGACCGACGAATTGGCCCGCGCGGCCCTGCCCCTCTGCGTGGCTTGACGCGCACACGGCAACAAATTGTTGCTGCGCGTAGAATGCCGCGGAGATCATCTCTCGGGATTGGTCCGTTTTAGTCACGTGCTGTGATGATGTAATCAGCGTTCCTCCCGGTTCCACGTAGCACCGACGCCGCCGCCTCCTCGATCGACTTTGCAGCATAATTAAACGTATCATCTGGTCACCTCGGTCCGTTTGTTCTAGAAGACACTGTTCCACGGTCGCCATTGTTGTTGCTTTGTTCCTTGTTACGGAAAGGAAAGTAAAAACGGCTACCGCTGTTGTTTATTCTGTCAGAATAAAAGGAGATCGTCTCCAAAAAGGTCATTCTTCAAACCGACACAACGCAGAAGACCGCCGGTCACATCCGCACGAACGGCTGCCGATTTTCAAATTTTCACAGTTGTGTTTATGCAGGCATGTAAAACAACCATCAATGAATTCATGTCACTTTCATCCCTTTAAACCTTTTAATGGATGCACTAAATCCAAACTTAGTGCTATGTCTTTCTTAAAGTTAGCATGGTAACGATTTGCTGCCATTTTTGTGGAATTCCCCCACCCTCCCAAATTCAATAAACATGGAACGAGCTTTTCAAAGGCCTCTAAAATCCTCCATAACAAATATTAACGAAAAGGAAATGAAGTCCCCGCAGTGCTCTTCTCACGAATGATGTTCCATTTGGGAGTTTTTGGGCAAAGCGACAACGTTTGACGCGTCGACTTTGAGAACCCCTCCGAATTTCGGCCCATACAAAGACATCAGCAATTCCACACACCACGCGGTCATTTAAAAACAAACCAAAAAAAAGAAAATCAATGTTGTGAGTGAAGAGTCTGCCGTTAAGTTAAAAATGATGCTGATAGAAAAAAAGAACACACAAGCTGCTGCACATTCGCATAGAATCATTTTGACGTGTAAATTAGTCGCTGTCATTTTTTATTGTGGTAATTACTCAGGATAAATCTTTGCGAGGAATCCGCCCATTTTCACAGCACTGTGCGCCACATATTCTGGAAACAAAAACCAAACATTTACTCATGAAATCAAGTAGAAATGAGCTAGAAACAAGTGAAAATGGTCGAAAAACAAGTTGACTTTTGAGGTGAGTGTAATCAGACGGGTTTTGACAAAGACACGATTTTGAGCTTCTGCAGTGTTGAAGCCCATTTACGAGCTGACTGACTTGAACAAGAATGCCCTTCATCACCTTTCACCAAACTGCGACGACGTGTTCTGACTATCAGATACGCCGACCACGTGATGTCTCGGCTTTTAACCTTTTATACGCTGCGTATTTCGAGTGGCAGCTCCGCAGACGACGCAGGGACGCCATGTTGCCCCCCGGAATGACAGCAGGCCGCGGGGACGAATGTGATTGAGCACCGCGGCGCGACGCAAACAGCTCGTTAAAAAAAAATCGGCAGGCCTTCATCGGAGGAACTCTCGGCGAATGTGACCTCAATGTGCCCGGGAGGATGTTGGAAAACGCCCTATCATCCGAAAATAATGAGCAATACATTCCACGCAAAAGCAACGCAAGCGCTGTGGAAGCGGAAGAGGGGCGTTGATAATAAAACACGGCGGACAATGACTTCCCGTCAGGCCTTATTGCTTCAAAGTGATAACGATCCGTGCGGTGGTCTTTGTCGGGTCCTCTCGTCTGTGTCCTGCATTTTCTGAGTGTGCAGCTGTGCGCTTTGCATGCCAGGAACAAATACGGTGTCATCCTCCTAGTGGGCACGAGGGGGCGCTAGCATGCAGCGTGTCTGTGCACTGTTTGAGTTGGCGTCTCTTTTTTTTCTTTTATCTTGATCTCAGCCGCCCCCCGGTTTCTTCTCATCAATAATTCTATTCATTGATGTAAAGACACTGATCATCTTAATTTTCTTTCACAATATTTATTAACAATGATTTAAACTGGTAGGAAGCAAGTCAATATCATATCAATATGCAACATTTTAACTCAAGTCAAGTCCAAAGGGAATGAGAGAACGATGGACACAGCAACAGGAATAATCCCATTTCTAGAAATCTCTACAACATATTCTAATGATCACTTCTACAACTTTGCTATGTCCCAACACTTGTGAGCTAATTTCGGAACAGGCCAGTGGGCTACTCGTATGACCTTTGGAGGGCAGTTTGCATATTCCCCTCGTGCTGAAACGTGACTGTTCATTAAAGACTCTCAATTATAAAAAAAAATGCTTGCAATAAAAATGCGCAGGTGTAAAGGGTTGCCTGTCTAAACGAGCCAGGCGATTGGCTGGGGATCAGTCCAGGGTTTACCTTGCGCCTCGCCCAAATGAAAGTCAGCCGGGACAGGCTCCTGCGCACACGCGAGCCTAACGAGGAGCAGCGATACAGAAAATGGATGGATAGATAGTTGTTGTTGTTGTTGTTTTTTTTTTTAAATTCTTCGTTATTAGTCATTTTTAGTCGTATCACCGTCACACGACAGTTTTGGTTAAATGGTCTAGTTACCAGTAATGATGGCGAACCAACTACACTGTCAGCGCTAGCTCCATCTTCGCTTCCAAGTTAACAAGCCAAATATGGAAATGAAATGAAATCGATGAGAAAAGACTCACGTGTGTGAGGATTACACTATCATCCTCTCTCATTTTACAAGTTCTGTCTGCAAACTGCAAACATTCAATATATCCCCCAAATCATTTCCTTTTATGCATACTTCAAATCTGCATCTTTGCTGCATTTCTTAATGTATGACTGACTTTTGATATATGATCATTTGCAGGCACGTGCATAGCCATTTTGAAATATTGACAAATGAAGAAAACCAGGGACTTTTCTTATCCGAGACAAAAGGGGCTGGTGCTCGAGCACCAGCGGGGGTCTGTGTGTCCACATGCCCGATTATGGGCGGTGTCGGTCGTCTCCGGTTCGCCACACACAAGAGCAGCAGTAAAAAAAAAAAACACATTCCCTTTTTTTCCTTGTCATGTGTGGCGTCTCCAAAATAAAAAAAAATCGGTTAAGATAAAAAAATCCAAATGTGTGTACCCCGCTTAAGTGCGCCTAATGAACACTTTACTTTTGTCCAGATCAATCTGTTAATTGATTGTCAAGTATTGGTATGAGCAATTAGTGCTTTGCCCAATGAGCGCGTTCGTTGAAGCTGGTTGTCGTCAAGAGCTCGAACGCTGTTATCGCCTCTTTTCTTAATGAAATATTCATGATCTCTCTGCAAGTCAACATGTTATGATTTATATTTTTTCCCCCCCTTTATAATCACTCCATAATTAATTATAGAGTTGATTCTGCACTTTGGCTTTCACAAGTGGCCGAGATCGAATGAATCGTTTCCTCTTCCTGTTTAAAAATAAATACAAAAATCAAAAGTAATAATGCCTCTTCCGAGAGCACTAATGGCGCTAATGGGCATTGGTATAATGAGGGAATCGTTTCCGTCCTTCTGCTGTCTCTCCTGGAATATGGTTCTGCTCCTTCTCTCCCCGCAGACGACTGGTTGAAAAGGCCAGCGGCTGTGCTCTGACTTTGCATGACTTCTGAGGAAATACGCTCTGGGTCGTATTCCTGTGTGTGTGTGCAGTGCAAATAGGCAGACAAGCTGTGCTAACAAGAACGTGCATTGTGTGCGTGCGTGTGCACAGAGTGATGTGACACACACGCGGCGCAGCTAGAGCTCCAGCGCTAACAATGTTTTGTTCGGAGCAGCAACTATTTCTGCTCTATGTGGGAGGACACTAACAGCGTCTCTCAAGAGCCAGGCCGGCAGCGGCGGCGGCGGCGGCAGCGGCAGCGGCCCTCTTTGTTTTACAAGCGCACACAGCACAGCCAATATCATTCTTTTTTTTTTTTTCAACTGATAATATGCAAATGTGTCCTCTCCCACGCTGTTTTTTTCTGTCAGCCGGAGATTGGGCTTTTCAATTTGGCGAGAATGGGCGGAATCTCTCCTGAAAAGAACATCAGGGGGATACCTGGAAGGATTTTGTTTTTGTTGCATGGATTCTTGTCTCCATTTGCCGCATGACGGACAGAGAGCCCGCCGGCAGCTCATTTAGATCGTCAGCCGAGCTGTCAGATGGCGCCTGTAGATTGAAACCGACGTGTGACAAATTCACGAGACAATAAATCAACTGTGCTGAGACTTGGAGCGGCAATGGAAACTGGGGAGGTGATAATATGGGAATATTTTCCAACGATAGCGCTTATGCTTCGGAGTATAACAGAACAGCTAGTTGACCTTTCACGAAGGCAACCCCCTTAGATACTGTTGCTAAGTTAGACGAACTTTTAAATGATGCTTCCGTTGTCTCCAAACAGTCAGAGGTGGAAATAGTTCGCAAAATATTTCCCCTCTTCTCCAAACCCCGATTCCAATAAAGTCGGGACGTTGTGTAAAATGTCAATCAAAACAGATTCCAATGACAACAAAGACAAAGTATTTCATGTTCAAACTGATGAACGTTATCATTTTTTTGCCAACATTCTGTCATTTTGAATTTGATGGCCACAAAACGTTCCCAAAAAGCTGGGACGGGGGCAACAAAAGACAAAACAAAACACCTGTTTGGGCCATTCCACTAGTGAACACGTTGGAAAGCACATTTTGTTTTGTTTCGGTTTTGACCAGAAAGCCTCAAATATCTTTTGCCAATACCAAACAGGCCACGCAGCCTAATATGAGGTGTCATCTCTACCATTACTTACCATTATGGCAGAAATTAAATTCAAACAACTGCTGTTCTTTCTGCCACTGAGGCAAACTAACCTTGCTCGTACGAGAACTGTCGACGCTGCGTTTTGCATTAAGGTGCCCAATTCATTTCATGAGAATTGCCCTCGAATCAGTACGCGGGGCTCCACAATATTATCCAAATAATTCTGATTCATATCTGCGGTTAACGTTTTGAACGTGCAGCAGATGAAATCTCAAGAAATAACCCCGTTCCTGCTTTGGCACCTGACCTAACTTGGCAATCTTGTGTTGGATAGGATTCAAAATGAAGAAGCTTCTTGATTTAGACTGGGGAAATAACTACAAATTACTTGGAAAATATTGTTTTGGAAGCAACAGTTAACATAACCATGAAAATATTCTCTGGCCCCCCCACCCGTTAACAATTTTTTTGTTAGAAATTCACCTATTGGCAGATATGTGAAATCTATTCTCTGTTATTTGCTGAAAAACGTTTTGTTGTCAGGACACAGCCCTGTCTAATAAAAGAGCTTTGCTTGGGCGCCATCATGTGGCATCTGGTTGAAGTGAGGAGAGGAACTTCCTTTAGTCCGGCCATAGCGCTGTCAGTGCTCTAAACCTTTTTATATAGCAAATAGTGGCGGAACGCTGTTGCGTTATCATGACGATAAACAAGGAGTTTTCTTTGTCTCTGTTTGCGTCTGAAACCTTCAAGAAAATTGGATGAAATGTGTGAACCATGGGCGGGTTTTTCCTCAATGTTGCCGATCTTTCCAAATGGGCAGCGCGCTTGGAGAAAAAAGGTCCGTCAGGTTTGAAGCCTCGATGGCGGGTGCGGTCTTGAATAATACGCGAGGGAGGATGAAATGAAATGTGTTTTCAAAACAAGGCGAGGGATAATGATATCATAATATCCGGTGTGTTTAGGCCAAAAATATGATTTACTTCTCACATTCACCTCCCAAAAACTCTCACCCACACCAAAACACCTCCCACACTCACTCAAGTGTGCACCTCATATAATCATTCTCTTTTTTCAATTTTGATTGTGCATCTAATTCCATTCTGTAAAAAGGGAGCCAACAATAATCAGCTCCTGTTTGCTCTCTATTTCGTCTTGTCTGACATTTGCTCCATGTGCGTGCGTGCGTGCGTGCGTGTTTCGGTCAGAGGAGCCCGTTCATTGTGCTGCAGAGGTAAAGCGAACCTCCCACATGGCAGCGCGTCAGCCGCTGTCTGCGCCCACGGTCGTCATTATTTGCGCAAATCACCAGATATCCTTGAACGCTCGCTCGCTCGCTCTCCTCCTCCTCCTCCTCCTCCTCCTCCTCCTCGCTCTTCCTGCCTCTCTCTCTCTCTCTCTCTCTTTCTCTCTCCGTGTCTCTGTAGTCTTCATTATTCTGCACCTGTCAGCAGCGGACGCCGCACGCTCATCCCTCCATCCTCTCCTCCTTTTTTTATTTACGCCCATGACTTCCGCCAAAGAGGGCAACGGGCCGGAAAAAGGCGCTCAGCAGCCGGACCAGGTAGGGCCTCCTCTTCGACGGGCATCACTTTCTCATCACGTCGGCGGACGTTCGACACGAGGGTCAGGACACTTGTGTTGGGGCCACAACTTGCAAGTCAATATTCCATGAAGTTGTTGTAACCTCAGCCCCCCCGCGGAGCAGCCTGAGCCCGGCTCAAGAACGGAGACTTAGATTTCAGGGAGCTCATCAGACTTTGGAGCAGCGCTGACGTGAAACGAGGGCGGAGGCAAACCGAGCGGGTGTTAAATGACGTGAGCGTCAATGGTTGTGCGGACGAGGCCGCGGGGAACGCTCGGACTCGATGTAACGACGTGTAGGCCACGCACTTTGCACAAGCGAGATACGATTAACGTCATTGCTCGGCTACGAGGAGCTCGACTGCAATCTTGCGGAATTGTTTTGTCGACGGCTTGACTTCATGTTATTGCACCGCACGTGTCCGTTGTCGGGTTGTCGGGACATTTTCGAGGTCCGTAAGAGTGAGAAGCTAACAAAACACATTGAGCTTCAGTGGAAAGAGACAGTCAATGTTAAAAAACATGAATACATGCAAAGTAGAGAGAGAAATCATTTGGTGACATACAGTCTAACTTAATACATGCAACTGAAAATGAAACCAATCTGTTAGGGGTATTAAATAAATAAGGGTGCACACTAGCGGTGGGAATTCCAGACGAGTACGATATTATTGCTATGTAAAGCCAATTAACAATAATATAACGATGCAACATCTATGGAACGTGACGATATCTACAGAATGCGATTGAAAAGAAGGGAACGGTTGTGTCGACTTCAAAGAGAAGCATACGAAACAATTAAAGGCGATATCTTAGCATGTTTTTTCTGAACGTAGACGGTGTTCCAATATTTGTGATGGAGGGTATTTCTCGATTCATTTTGGGAACCTACTCTCTGTTACTTGCTGACAAACTCATCTATTTGTTGTTTTAGCGCTCTCTGAAATACCAAAAGATACCGCAAGACGACACGAAAAAAAGAAAACGGTCGGTGCCAAGAACTATGTTAAGTAACAAATCTCCAGTGAGCAACAATTACAATTTAATTAGTTGCAGTTTATCGCTATTCGCGGAACGCCTCGCTGCCTCTTTTGTTTATTTGTTTGTTTGTTTTTTGCTTTTACTGCAGTTTTTAACTAAATCAATTTTTGTCATTAGTATAAAATATGGAACAGTTGTATTATTTTATTATTATTTATTATTAATATGGATACAATTATTATTATTATGGTGTCTCGATCGGATGACATCAACTCATCAACTCACCTCGGCTTCTTTGCACCGTCGGCAGCTCGTTACGAGACCGTTTGCGACGCGCAATGAATGACCTCGCTGCAGCTTCAGCGCTGACCTCGCTCGCGTCACCGAGCTCTACGGGCGTGCTCTTCAATGATGCAGCGATATCATCACCAGCTCGCTCAGCGCAGCTGAGCGGCACGGCTGAGATTTCAACTCTCCTGCTTTGAATGCGTCGGCGCATCCTTCTTTCATCCCAAATATAAGCCAATAAATAGACGAGAAAAGGGCAGAGTCTTCATTAGCGGAGTTGTTACGGGCACAGCGAAGGGCGCATCTCTGCTTTCCTTCTCTGCTACGTGTTCGCTCGCTTTCTTATGTTGTGCCACAAAAGATTGTGACGCTTTTGAAGGCAACCTGGAGCGAGATTGCGTTTCAGTCTTCACTCTCTCCTTGCTTCTTCTTTGCACTTGTGAGGCCGACGACGGCTGCAATTACACCGCGGGTCCAAGTGCCCCATTTCCATTGAAGGCCTACATCGGATTTTTGAAACATCTATTTCAATTGACACATAATCCAACCTGAGTGTGTTTGTATTCATCATCCATCCGTTTGCTGTAGGTCTTGTCCTCATGAGGGTCACGAGACTTAGGCGAGAGGCGGGGTACACCCTGCCGCCCTCAGACCGCGTCTAACGGGTCTAGAGCAGGCTAGACCGCTGGTTTTACGCCATCTGGGTGAATTTGAGAGGGGCACATGCAGATAGTTTTTGAGGTCCGCCGACACGGTGAAGTCGCCAGCTCGTTGCGCCATATTTAAAGGGAGTGAGAGGAGCCGCTTCGGCGAATTGGCGGCGAATGAAGTCGGCTCTAAACGCTCGCGCGGCGGCGAAGCCCGCCTGCTCTCGGATCTGAGGATTACCAACACCGGTCTAACCCGTCGCTGGCGCACAGGATTTCCACCGTCCTCGAAAATAGTGCCCCATTGTCTGTAATGATGGTAACATGTGAAGTGCAACACCCTGGCCCGGTTGCCCGTCAATTTCGGGACACATATGCACAAAGAACCGTTCTCACTCACACTAACACCTATGGACAATTCAGAGTCTTCAATGAACCTAACCTAAAGCCTGTATATGTTTTGGAAAACGTGTGAGGTGCCAGCCACAGTACTCAGAAAACCACACGAGCACACAGGACGGCCTGAGCCGAGATTCGAACCCGGGACCTCTCGACGGCGACGATACGGCTTATCGTGTTCGGGGTTGCGGGGAGCTGAAGCTGAATAAAACATTCATAATCTGGGTGAATGAAACGTTATATAGCACTTAGGTGGCCTGGGCTGACTCGTCCGCTTATTGTTTTAAATGAGGGTAACCTCCAACTTTCCTCCAAGTCAAGAAAAAAGGCAAAACGTTTTGAATGAATTGATTGCAAGTTGTAAAAACAACGCTTATTCAACTACTTATTTTAATACGATAATGACGACCATATACGGTCCAATGATCCTGGGGCTATAGCCGTTCTCCAGTTCTCCATGCAATACAGACTTGAAACAGTTATCAGAAGTAGTGCCTAGCGCCAAAAATATTATTTGAGCAATTTGAATGCTATAATGACCATATACGGTCCAACGGTCCTCAGATGGAATCGTAATTTGACATGTGCCAAGGGTTCTCCATGCAATACGGTTGTGAAGCGGCTCACAGAAACAGGGCTAATGCCGTACACTTTAAATATGAGTTCAGTGATGCTGTAATGACCATACAGGGGCAGACCAGTTCGGACCCTATAGTCCAGTCTAATGCTCTCAGTAGAATAGCAGTTGACAGGTGCCAGGCGTCCATGCAGCATAGATGTGAAGCGCTTCTCAGGAACACGACTTCAGGCACCCTAACATTATATATGGCCTCTTTCAGAGGGAATGGCACATGACTGCTGGCGAAGTTGGGAGACTTCAGTTCGCAGAAACAGGGCTTCTCTGACTTTAATGCTTCCGTGACCGTATGCAGTCCGGTGGTCCTGGAGCTATAACAGTTCTGTCATGAACGGAACAGCGGATAGGACCCAAAAATGCACGACTCCAAAACAAATTGACAGTTTCCAAAAAGAGAGGTTTAATAGACGGGCATAGGTCGGTACACAGGCAGGCAATCCAAAAGAGGCAACAGTATCCAAAAACATGAGGCAAAGAGACAAGGTCGATAATCGGAACAGGGTCAGGTCTTACTGTGAATCTATGACGTGGAAACAAGGAATGCAGGAACGCGACGACAAGGTACAACGAACTGGCAACGAGAGGAAATGAGACACGAGGTTATATACAAGGGGTAATTAGGGTGAACGAGGCACAGGTGATGAAGATGCTCACATGAGCAGGTGTGTGTGAAACAGGGGGGAAGACAAAACCCGGAACACACACACACACATGACAGTACCCCCCCCCTAACGGCCGGCCCCAGACGGCCCTGGGGCCCCTGGATGCGCAACGTGGAAGTCCCGAATGAGCGAATCATCCACGATAAACGCAGACGGTACCCAGGAACGCTCCTCAGGCCCATAGCCCTCCCAGTCCACCAGATATTGAAACCCCCTGCCCCTCCGACGAGATGACAACAGCCGCTTCACAGAGAAGACAGGGCCCCCATCCACAAACCGGGGGGGAGGAGGGGGCCTGGAAGGCGGGACCAGAGGGGACTCCCGGGCTGGCTTGAGTAGGCTGACGTGAAAAGTAGGGTGGACCCGCATAGACCTTGGGAGCCTCAGCTTCACGGTGACAGGGTTGATTATTTTTGTGATGGGGAAGGGCCCAACGAACCTGGGAGCGAGCTTCTTGGACTCCACCCGGAGTGGAATATGTTTGGTCGAAAGCCAAACTCGCTGACCCACTTTGTAGTTCGGGGCCGGTGTCCTCCGACGGTCAGCAGCGGCTTTGTAGGACCGTCCCTGGCGCAGCAGCATCTGGCGGGCTCGCTCCCAGGTCCTCCTGCAGCGTCTCACCAAGGTTAATGCTGCTGGAACTGTGGATTCTGGGGCTATGGCAGGAAACAGAGATGGTTGGTAACCATGCACAACGTGAAAAGGCGATAGACCAGTGGATGCAGAGGGGAGGGAATTGTGGGAGAATTCGACCCAAACCAGTTTCTGAGACCAGGATCGCGGCTCCTGTGAAGCGAGACATCGGAGCCCCGTCTCCAGGTCCTGGTTCAGCCTCTCGGTTTGGCCGTTGGTTTCAGGATGAAACCCGGATGACAGACTGACGGTAGCACCTATGAGTTTACAAAACTCCTTCCAAAATTGCGAAATGAATTGGGGACCCCTATCAGACACCACATTCTTGGGGAAACCATGGAACTTAAAAACCTGATTAATCATTAGCTCGGCAGTGTCTTTAGCTGAGGGGAGTTTTGGAAGTGCAATGAAGTGCGCCATCTTAGAGAACCTGTCAACAACTGTAAGAATGGTGGTATTGCCTTTAGAGGCCGGTAATCCTGTAACAAAGTCTACGGAAATGTCTGACCAAGGACGTTGTGGTATTGGCAGGGGTCGCAACTCCCCAGAAGGACGTTGATGAGAGGCCTTGTTAGCAGCACATACCTGGCAAGCATTGACGTAATCGCTAACATCCCTCCTAACATTAGGCCACCAAAAGCGCTGTTCGACCACCGATAGCGTCTTGGCAATGCCTGGGTGACATACCGTTCGGTTCGTGTGAGCCCAGTGGATGACTTTTCCCCTTAAGGTCGGAACCACATAAAGCCTGTTCTCGGGGCAATCTTCAGGGCTAGGAGTGTCTTTCAGAGCCCCTTCAACCGCAGTCTCAATGTCCCAAACAAAAGCGGAAATGAAGCATGACTTAGGCAAAATAGTCTTAGGGTCGGACAAAGAACTCTCCTCGGAGAAAATGCGTGACAAAGCATCTGGCTTACCATTTTTAGAACCCGGTCGGTATGATAACGTAAAATTAAATCTAGAGAAGAAAAGAGCCCATCTAGCCTGCCTCGCATTTAATCTTTTGGCAGTTTTAATATATTCAAGGTTCTTGTGATCTGTCCATACTAAAAACGGAGTATGTGCCCCCTCTAGCCAGTGCCTCCACTCCATCAAAGCCACCTTGACTGCCAACAGTTCACGGTCGCCAATGTCATAATTTTTTTCAGCTGGGGTCAATTTTTTGGAAAGAAACGCACAAGGATGTAACTTCTCATCCTTGAGAGACTTCTGGGAGAGCACTGCTCCTATTCCGGCATCAGACGCATCGACTTCTACCACAAACTGCTGTTTGAGATCTGGCAAAGTAAGGATGGGAGCGGAGGTAAAGCTCGACTTAAGTCTTTGAAAAGCTGCATGACAAAGCGGGTTCCATACAAAAGGTTTGTGTGGCGAGGTAAGATCATGCAAAGGAGAGGCTATAGAACTGAAATTCCTGATGAATTTCCTGTAGAAGTTTGCGAACCCCAAGAACCTTTGTACATCTTTGCGTGACGTGGGAGTAGGCCAATTAATAACGGCATCGACTTTGCAAGGGTCCATCTTGACTTTTCACGTCAGCCTACTCAAGCCAGCCCGGGAGTCCCCTCTGGTTCCTTCTCTTGAAAAAATTTCATAAGAAGTTCAAACTGCGAGGCCACCTGTCTCATCATATTGTCCTGATAACTTGACAGTCCCTCTAGATGAAGGTGGAGGGCGGCAATCTGCTCATCCTGCTTCGCGAGGCGTTGACCCTGCGCTTGAAGGGCTTTGCGCACCGGGTCTGAGTCTGCTGGATCCATGTTCTGGCCAGTTCGTTCTGTCATGAACGGAACAGCGGATAGGACCCAAAAATGCACGACTCCAAAACAAATTGACAGTTTCCAAAAAGAGAGGTTTAATAGACGGGCATAGGTCGGTACACAGGCAGGCAATCCAAAAGAGGCAACAGTATCCAAAAACATGAGGCAAAGAGACAAGGTCGATAATCGGAACAGGGTCAGGTCTTACTGTGAATCTATGACGTGGAAACAAGGAATGCAGGAACGCGACGACAAGGTACAACGAACTGGCAACGAGAGGAAATGAGACACGAGGTTATATACAAGGGGTAATTAGGGTGAACGAGGCACAGGTGATGAAGATGCTCACATGAGCAGGTGTGTGTGAAACAGGGGGGAAGACAAAACCCGGAACACACACACACACATGACAAGTTCACCATACAATACAGATCGGAAGCACTTCTATGAAACGGGGCTCATCCAACTAAATATTTGTCAGTCATTTGAATGCTGTGATGACCATATACATTCCAGTGGTCAGGGGACTGGAATTCAGTTTCCAGGGGGGCAGAAGTTTGACATGCAACACAGGTGTGAAGCACTTCTCAGCAAATAGCCAAATCTTCCTTTTTCTTCACTTTCTGCAAAATAATATTTCTTTCATGACGTGTTGATTTGGAACGGAATAAACGGCGTTCCCAATGCATTTGCGTGACGCCAAATGCAAGTTACTCGATGAAATTGGAGCTCTACGCACGTTTGAAATTCTTTGTTCTATTCTGAACACAACCGTACAAGTTTTCGTTGTTGTCGTTTGTTTCCAGTGAAGACTCCAGATTGCAGGCTTTCTAGGGCATGACAAATCTCACGAAAAAAAAAAATATATATATATCATCAGTGATTAAATGTCGCCTTTGTAGTATTGAGTCTGCATTCCGTGATTAATTCACCTTCCCTTCAGAGTTTTACCTGCTGAGCCAATCACAACTAAATCAATGGGTTTTTGTTGTTCTTCTGAAGATTAGAAAAGACTCCAGGTGAAATAACTTTTTTTTTTTTTCAAAGATATTTCACATTTTCTTACCTACCTCTGTCATACACTGGGGATGACGTTATTCATTTTTCCCCCTTTCTTCTTTTTGCAAAGAAAACAAGGCCACACAAAGCCCAGCAAATGTTGACGTTTCGTACTCTTTCTTGGTTTTATTTGGCACAAAGCTACCTTATCATCTTTTTTCAGAGTGCGAAGAAAATCTCAGCATTTATGTTTTGTGTGACTTAACATGGATTTTCTTTTTAAGGTTTCACTTTTTTTTTAAACAGACACAGCTGGATAGAATTGACTCTTTGGTCTATAAGACTGTTGTTCATTTTTATAGTGGCTAATTGACTTTGTTTGTAATTTAAATGGCCAAGCAAAGAGAAGTGCTTTCTTTTTCCAGCCTTTAAAGTCACCACAAACAAGTTTCTTTATGCTTTTGTTGAATGCTAAGGTCGCAGTTTAAAAGAATGATGGTGTAGGAAATCGCATTTACTAATAAACAATTCCAGCATGATCGCCGTATGCTGCATATTGTAACCTGTGGACAGTGGAACCTCCGTTTACGAATGACTTAGTTGAAAAAGTATTCTCTTTACAAACAATAACAAATAAATAACACATTTTTGTAGAAAAATGACCTTAGTGAATGCACATTTTGGGTTCGTGGACAGTCTTGGCTTAGCCGGAGAAAGCTCAGTTTTGCTTTTTCCCACGTGCGTCAACATCATTGGCACTGTGCGTCGCACATTGCAAGTGTCCAAGTTATCCCTCAGTAGGGCTCCAAAGAAAGTGAAAACTGCTCACAAGAGTGTTATTACAAACCCGAAAAATGTATCACTGTTGAAAGAAGAAAGAACTATTGGATACATAAACATGAGAGTCTGTCATTGCTACGCATAAGGTTTGTTGAAATCTACCGTCTGCACTAGATGCGTGTGTGCAGATGTGTGTGTGTGTGTATGTATATATATGTATATAATATTCAGTATATACATTAAAAGTAAAGACGAATCAGAAGTATTTTTATTAGACCAAAAAATTACATATTTAATAAAATTGTTATAATAATAATAGTAATAGTTATTACATTCTAATGAACTAATAATAATAGTTATATAATGTAATGTGTATATGTGTATATGTGCATGTATGTATTATTAAATGATTTCATAACCAGTATTGTTATGAGATTGATTTGAGAGAAGATAGTATGTGAGTAGATGAATAATAATAATAATGATGACCTGAAGTTAAATAATTCACTGTCAGGGTGAAAACTGATCCTATGAATACAGGTAAGTCACATGAATCATTGAACACTATTTTGACTATTACTATTTGACGTTGCTCCAATCGGACAAAACAAGCACAGAAGGCAGGAAGCGATCAGGCGCTGATGACTTTCACCGGTAACGGCACCGACGGTTTTGCGGACGTGCAGGGACGCCGCTCTCTTTCCTGCACTTGACGAGTGACTTGATTGTCCAATTAGTGTTTGCACTGTGAGACTGCAGATTTTTGTTTCGCTTCACTTTGCTTCCAAGCTGCCACTTTGGCGAGCGAGCTCCAAGCTGTTTGGCCACAAAGCGAGATAACAAGTCCACGTAGAAATGTGCTGTAGTCTCTTCAACGAGCAAAAAGTCAGCCTTTACATCGATAAAAATGCTTGATTTGGCAAAGCTTTTACTTTCAGTATGAATTGAGAATGAATGTCTTCTAAATTCGACACGCCACACACAAGTGTTGCTAACAACAGTGCCAAAGTTCAAGGTACACAAAAATCTCCGTTGACGATTGGTTCTTGAGGTTGGAAAACTTTTTCGTTTTGCTCCTTATTAGACTTGACAAAAAATATGTTTGTTGTGCCTAAATCGACCAATGAATTAGAAAAGCAACAGACAAAAGAAAATACACTTTATAGTCGCGTGTTTTCATTTATTTCTATATTAGATTGTATTTATTTTGAACCACACACTCTCACAATATTGTTGTGCTACTTGGCTATTACGGAGAGGCACGGTCGGCCTCACAGTTCCGAGGTGAACGAGAGTTTTCCCCCCCCCCCGAGAGTTTTCTAAACATTTCCGTTTTGAAGTCAACAATTAGCTGTGCAGATCCCACAGTTGTGTCCAAACAACATGTTGTTTCCCTTGGCTCGCCTCGGGCGTCTTTAACGATGCCTGTCGACGTTTGCCGAGGTGGACCATCTGGGTAGACGAGAGCTGTAAAAGCCAAGCGGCATAAATTCTTAATCCCCTCTCATGAGCGGCCATGATTTATTGATGCCGCGCCAGGGGAAAAGTTTACCCCCGTGTCCAAAGGCCGCCGCTTCGACTGGTCTTTTGATCAGAATCACAGATCCCGTGTCCGGTTTCTGTGCCGGATTCAAGTTTAAGCCCGTGGGCTCACACATGTGTCGCACGGTTTGGTTAACGTGCTTAATTGCCCACAGGAGTTATTATTCCTCCTAATCCCCCGTGCACTGTACTGGACTGTGGATGGGATTCCAATGGGTGCCGGGGTTCCCTTGGCAACCAGGTACTGACATCCGGAAAGATTTATTTCACACTTGAGCGGCGAGCAGAGACAAAGAGATGCTTCGAGTCTAAGCATCTAGTCTAAGCCTGAGACAAAGGGAAAGTGCGAGGCAGAGCGAATTAGGGGGAGTGGAAGGAAGCTTGACCGGAAAAGGAGCCTTCACGTTTAAAGCGCACGTCTCCTAAGAGACGGGAAAATTGTGGCGAATGGATTTGGAGATAAGGTAACACCCGTGGAGAACTGGAGGCTAATTTGGGGGTTTATGGGGAGTGCATCAAAAATGGTATTGGAATTAATATTGTTTGTTACCCTGCTTTTACTAGTGTTTAATGTGAGACAACACACGATGAGGAAAAAAATAGATATATATAAATATTATAGTGTGTGGTGTACAGTGAACTTTCACATATTCGCGGTTTGGCATAACGCAAATTCGCACGTTCGTCGTAGTGGCCTGTTTAGTTTAGCATGCTACAATGTGCTAGTTGGAACTTAAGCAGATTCCGATCATTGTTGTAGCTTCTCCTTAGCTTTTTAGTTGGTTCTCCACTGATCTTCAAGCTCGGTATCTTCTGCATCATGCTTAGCCTGTTTTGTTTTGCTTAACTGAAACAAAGGCAAAGTCTCAATTCTACATCGGTTTTCAATCTGCAACATTTGCACAATCGACATGGTCCCAGATAATCGTCACTTTAAAATGCATACATTTCTTGAAGTCTCGACGCCCTGTGCACAATTGTCATTCCACCGGACTATTGCTGTATTAGTCATATCAGTCGAACTGCTCTCATTGCTTGAGAACTCTGCATCTTTTTGCACAATTGTCGAAAAAACAAATAATAATAAAAAAAATTGTACCGGCATTACCAGATTACTAGCAACCTTTTATTGCTCAGTGACTGTTTTTGTCAATGTCGTTATGTCTCAAAAGTGTTCTTAAAGATGATTCTGATTCTGATGTCATCATGACTAGTCTTTTTAGCGTAGCTTGCTAGCATACTGCAACTGTTGGACCTATGATGAGCAACAACGTAAATCATTCTCAGGGCATTGAATCGAACGCAACTGAGCGGTTCTGGTTGTCTTAAAAGATGTTTTGCCTGCCATCCGAGAAGGCTTCAGCCCTTTTGAAGAGGCTCAATAATTTAGCCTCGAACAAAAAAAACAACACAGCCTCTTTTGGCTTTCGGATGCCTCTACCACTCTTGTTACAACCGAATGGAATATTAACGAGGGCGATTCCAAGCGATGCGTGTGTTGGTGGGCAGAGGCCTCTCTTCAATGCATCTTAATGATTGTCATTTAGCATCCCAAGAGTGATAGCCTGCCATCCGTTGTTGGGACGTGCCTTTACCTTAGGGGTTTCCGCAGCAACGCTTAGGCTCGACAAGAGCTGTCCTATCTAGCCTATGTGCATAAATGGATGAAGCTTGCACGGATGACAGACGAAACCTCCTCTAAGACAAACAGTTCAGTTGCGATCGATTCAATGTCGTGAGTGTTAAATGACCGGGATGGACTCAAATTTACTGGCAACAATCAGTTTACCACAATGCGACTATTTAACGACTCAAGCTCAGGAACCTGCTCCCCACTCCCCAACACATCCTGAGTCTGCCTGCAGGACACAACCATGGGTGTGATGCATTTCAAATCTTTATTTATTATTATTATTTTTTTTGTATGGCTGTCTAGAACGATTCCACCTCTTTCCTTGTGATCAAGCGCGCGGGGCCAATTAGTCGCGTCGGGGGGGAGAGACACGACCGGAACGAAATATTTACTCACATGCCTCCCCGGCCTGCAGCGCTGCAGTGCAGAGAGCCACTCTGCCGCCGTCATACAGCTGTCACACTCCTGTACTGTATGGAGGTGTGTGTGCGCACGTCAGGCTGATGCACTCCAGTGGTGCATTAAAATGCCCGCAGAGTGATGGTACAGGGCCTGCAATGGTGGACACCCGTCACGGCATTCTGCTGCTCTATTTCGGGCTCGGGCGGCAAGATCCATGACATCTTCCGCAGCGTCGCTCCTATCAGATATCAGATAACTGCGGCAGGTGAATATCTCATGAGTGCGGTGTACCAATATGCGGCGAGAAAATCATTTACCTCGCTGCAATAAAATCATCCGATTGGCGGGCCTGCTGTTTTCCGTGTGTACTCACTGCTTTCGCTATTGATTTGCAGCTCGGTGCGGAGAGAGACGTATACACACACACACACACACACAATGTGATGGAGTTGTTAAGAGCTTAACTGGAGTTCTGTGGGCCAGTGGTACTTTTTTTTTAAAAAGAATTTATGCAGTGCGATTCACTGTGCTTCGCATACACTAAAGTGAACGTAATGTGATGTATGTATATAATGTAAAATTAGACAATAAACAATATTTTGTGTTTGTTCGCAAGTCCTTCTGAATTTTGCTGGGTCCTGAAGTCACGATTCAACAAATTGACATAATACACCGGGTTTCTTCACCCACGACTTGGCAGCTAGCCTGGGCGAAGGTCTGCCACTTTCAAGCCACATCTGAATTACACTGTCTGAAAAACTATCACGTCAAGCCAAATTAAGAATCTGTGATTCTGCGGCTTGTTGTTGAAGTGCTGCCTCCAAGAGTAAAAATGTCTTTTTTTTAAAAATTTTTTTTATAGGGGTTTGCTTTTCTTTTCTGAGTCTGGGCTGTTTGAGGACGAGTGGCTGATCACCTATCCTCAACACCCTAGTGCCGCCCTCAGTCGCCATAGTAACGAAATCCCATAGGCCTTGGAAGCGGGAAAAGAGTGGCTCATTTGCATGAGACACAAACACCCCCCGCGCCCCAAACCGAGTAATTTCAAGTGGCGCATTACAAATGGAGAATGGCGGAGACTTTTTATGAAGCGTTCTATCTTGTTGTAGGTCTTTGCCTCTGCTCGATGCCACAGCGTTGTGCTTGTTCGTTCAAAGAAGCCAAAGAGCAAAGGTCCCATCGGCAACTGGCATCAAACAACGCGACGACAACACTTGACACAACAATCACGCCGAAGTCGCACAAACATATTAATGAACTGTATGCAGTTACAACCATGTTGACTTCAGACTCTATTAGCCGACCTGACTCAATTACATCCAATATTTCTTTTACAGCGAGGTATTCTGGGCCTCGTCCATTTAGTGACACGCAGATTAATTAGCAGCACTTGAAAAGTCTATTATGTGACTAATTGGTACAGCAGGTAAAAAGACTCCAGTGAGTAATGTGCTCAGCCCTCCTTGGCGTGATTTCAACTTGAAAATTATTTTTGAGGAGCTCAGGTAGAAAACCATTGCAGTAGTTGAGCTTGTGCAGTTTTGGAGCTTCAGTGTTTTGGGGACACCACATTTGGTGAGGATCCGGGAAATGTCTCACAACCCATCCATTGGTCGTCCTTCCCGAACCAGGAGCTAGCTCGCTAACTAAAAATCCTCTTTCAAAGAGAGAGAGGCTGCTGAATTTCCCATTTCATTCCTTTACACTCAGTCATCGTCCTGCCCTTTGTTACGTACTTCTTCTGAAGGCCAAAATTGACGGGACAACTAACTTATCCCCACCGTTCTGTTTCAGTGCCAGTGACGTTGAAAAAAGATGGACTTTTACCGGCAGCGTAAAAGATGGGTGAATGTTACAAATATGACACTAACAACAACAGTTTGACCTTGGCGGAGGTGTATAATATTAGAGCATGGCTTAAACAACCACAGGCGACTTTTCACTGGAACGGCACCGTGTCTGATTTGTCCAGCTGTGAGAGGGTTGCGATGTCGGATGTTGACTACGGGGTCCACGTGATTTGGAATGTAACTAAAGTGTCCCCTGGGTCCATCAAATGCACACGCACGCTTCATTTAGGCGAAATCTTAAGCAGGGTGATCCATTATTTTCCACTTTTCCAATCAAAGTCAGCAAGGGCAACAATCGCATGTTAAATCTGCTCAACGAGATGGCGAATCCTTCTGTGTGCGGGCGGTCGGCAGAGTTTGGGATTGTGAAGTGAAATGGAACGATAGCCGATCAGGAAGCGACCTGAAGTCCGGGCTGTTGCTGGACACAACTCGAGGCGCTACTGCTTGTGTTGAGTGTTTGTGTAACGTTTCTCACCAGTCATTCGCCACATTGAATACAAATGTCAAAGAGAAGTCTTTGCTACCGCAATGCCGTTACCAGATAAGCTAACAGTTAGCCTAGCTTCTTCTATGTCCTCTCCCACGATGACGTTCTTCTATGTTCTACGTTGCCTCCCGCATGCCAGTATTGCTGCCGTGACAGACATTTGGTTTGGGGAAGAAGACTCAACGATTGCCGATGAAAATATCGTTATTTGTGCGGTGTGCTGCGTTCGTTTGTGCGGTCTCTCACGTTTTCAAAATGGGTTCAGCTGTTAAAAATTGGGAGGTGCGCACCCCGTTAAATGATCTGTACAAGTCCTTCGCGCGCACACACACACACACACACACACACACACACACACACCTCATTAACTCAGTTCAGTGGGCTGTTCATCTGCTTCAGACACACAGAAAAGGTCTAATTAGCTACAAGGATATCAACAGGTGGACTGATGTGGTTGGTTGGCTCCTCTTTTCACCATGACCACTTGACTCAATGTGCGCGTGTGCGTGGGTGTGTGTTGTACATCTAGATCACAGCTATTAAACTATCGACGGGCCTCGCTGGAATAAAGGCTGCCCTCAGGCGGCTGATATAACTGAAAGTGTGTCGAAAGTGAGATGGCTGAACAAAAAAAGTGTCGCGTTCCCCTGCATATTTGTGATTTACTTTTTTTTTTTTTGTGTGTTTAAACCTACCTTGTTGCAGCATGTCCGGTTTAAGTCGTATATACTGGAAGGCCGTTAGCAATAGACGTCTCAAATAATCCCCCAGACCGGATTTAACTGGAAGTCGGACGAGACGTGTGTGAGCTGACATGTCAGATCTAGATGAAGACCGTTAGTGACACCGTTAGTGACACCTTTTTCTTTTCTTTCTTTCTTCTTCCTTAGCATTCCTTCGACTTGGCTTCAATCTTAATGGCCCCCCAGTGCCACTCACTCACGTTTAAAACCAAAAATAGCCAAGAGTGAGTGAGCCAACACATGCCGTGACCACAACAAGTAGGAAGGACAGCCCAGAAGTCACTGGCAAGAAAAACACAATTGTTTTTTTTTTTATATGGGAAAAATATAGGTTGCACTCCAGGAAAGCTATTAGTTCCATTCGAAAGGTCCGCAATTCAAAATAGATTTGAATTGCTAGCTGCTTTATCACTGCAGAATTTGATCACTGTCTGTGGTCACGTCACATTTGCCTGGCGGCTTGTTGCTCGTGCTAGTTGCTAGTCATAAGTGCCGGAAAATGCTCTGTATTCAAATCAAATTGTTCATCTGGAAAATCGAGTGGGGCACTGGGAAATAACCATGTGTGGTTGAGGACCACCAGTACAGAAAAGGGCAAGTCAGATTTTATAAAGTTAACCTGCGTCTGAATCGATTCCAGCAAACCTTCTAACGGCGTGTGTGTGCGTGTACGTAATGTGTGATTTCGTTCATCAGGACCTGGTGGGCAGCTCGCCGCCACAGAGGAACTGGAAAGGAATCGCCATCGCCCTGCTGGTCATCCTCGTCATCTGCTCCCTGATCGTCACCGCCGTCATCCTGCTGACCCCCCGTACGTACCGAACGCAAGCGCACACACTTGACACTCATTCCCCCTGCTGAGGAAACCCAATCATCTTGACTGAATTTTTATTTGTATTAAATGAAAAAGTTGATGCAAAAGTGCAGTCCGAACAAAATGTGCAGTTAAGGTCGATGATAAAAGATTCTTCCTCTTTATGCTTATTTATTACACCTTGTATAACGTATGCTTGACAAATTGATTTCCATATCAAAAATCAGGAGGAAAAGCCAAACAATGCATTGATGGCGAGGCTTTTATTTTCAAGTTGGCCCTCGTAGCGCGTTGGCGGCGCGTTACCGTGACATCGGCTTTTTGACTGGAGGCTGTCCTGAGGGCAGTTTACATCACCATCACATATTGTTGCCACCAACATCAACGCGTGAGGAGAAGCGGTCAAGAAAATGGATGGATGAAGGTTATCGTGCATTTTAGGGTCACCCTGAAATGTTACCCAAAAGCCAAATAAATATTCCTACAATACAAACAAAGTATGGTCTGTGCGGTGCTGGTTTGCCTCGCACGTTCTTCTTTAAACTTTTTCACGTTGACTGCTCAGTGTCGAAGCTGGCAAGGTTTCACATGATTATGAGCTGATTCCCCCCCAAAAAGAAGCTAATCTTTAATGGAGATGACGGTCTTTTGTCAAACTGGCGCAGCTTTCATCTAAAAAAAAAAAAAAAACACTTTTGTGGAGCTCTCGCTCATTTGTTCATCTCGCGCCAGCGGCTGATGACACGCCGGCACACAAAGTCAAAGCCGTCGCAAAAGACAACCCCGCTGCGTCAGCCTCGCCTTTCTCTTTGTGATCGTCTGCGCCACTTGTCGCTTGTCTTTGTGCGGCTCGAGAAGCGCGCGGCTGATGCAACGAGATCGATAGAACAACAGCAGAGCTCCCTTTCTCATCTGTGTCCTTGTCTAAAATTGCTCTCCGATAGATAGCAGTGGGAGGCAACGTGTGAGCTGGGGGCAACATGCAAGCCCGCTCTGTTCTTTAATCCTGCTCGTCCCCCCCCCCCCCCCCCCCCCGCGCGGCCGCTCATAGCACTTTTCAACCCCAAAAGAACATCGACGTTTCATCTTAATAATTTCAGACTTTTTAATAGAAAATTTGTCCTATGAAGCGATATTGTCCGAATTGCGCACATTTGTCATTAGGTCAACATGTTATCATGTTTTCCATATGCAGTACACACACACACACATACATACATACATATATATATAGTGCAACAAACACCTTTTATGATGTATTTACATTTCATCGTTTTGTTATCAGTTTATTTGTGTACAACACGTGTGGTTAATTCCAAAATAATGATCCCTGGTTTTAATGCACTTTTTTTCCCAGGAAACATCCAAAGGTCCTGATGATGCATTGATTCAAAGTTAAGAAAAGTTATCCAAACATAATCAAATGTAATTAGTTATATGACTTTGAGAAAGTAATTGAAATCGTTAGACTACTATTAAATGTTCAACAAGATGACTTGTAATTGTAACTAACTACATTTCCAAAGTCACCTTCCCAAAACTGGTCATCTGCCTAGCAGAAGAAAAAGAGTAAGAGTGTGGTGGGATGGAGACCTCCCACCCCCGAGTGACACCCTGAATTAAAAAAAAATTCACATTTTTTTAAATCGGCGTCAAAAAAAGTCGTTTGAAATGTTAATCTGATTTCAGAGGAGCGACTTGAAGCTTCTCCCCAGACGCACGGCGACGCCATTTGCACCTTACAGTCGGTCGCGGCCGCCCGCGTGCCGCTTTTGATTTTTGCTTTGGTCTTGACGTTTGCTTGACAGGTGAAGATGACAGCCTGGCCCTCAAGAAGAAGGTCACCCTGGATGACGTCTTTGGTCCGGACCTCCGCGTCCACGACCCCGACGCCGTGTGGCTCGGCGGTAAGTTGGACGAGAGCAAAAATATCCAGAAATATTATGACGGGCGATTTTGCTTTTATAGTTTTAAAAGGCACAGAGGTTCTTCCTTGGGCCGGCTGGGATATCTCATCTCGTGGCCAAATCCACATCCAATTACAAATATGTCCGGGCAGGTTTCCAAATGAGCCAGAAGCATGCCAAATTATATCTGTAAGGTCCAACGAATGTGTTTTCCCAACAATCGGGAATTAAATTGTTTTCTTTAGAAAATAAAGGCCAATCATTCATTTGAACTTTTATAGGGACATCAAGTGCATGTCCCAAAAAAAATCATAAATAATAATAATTTAAACAAAATATTATATGTCATTTTAAATTATTATAATTATTATACTTGCATTAGGAGTTCAATAGTTGTCTCGATAAAATACAGGCTAATCAATAATTTTACGTTCCAGTGACCATGAATACTATTGTAATTAAATCTCTCTCTCTCTCTCTCTCTCTCTCTCTCTCTCTCTCTATATATATATATATATATATATATATATATATATATATATATATAATATTTTTTATCTACAAAATATATTTATAAATAAAATAAAGAAATGAATTAATTAAAAGTGTTCTCAAAACTATGTTTAAATATGAATGATTTTATATGTTTGAAAATCAAAGATGTATTTTCAAAACAAACTAATCTGAAAAGTTCAATTGAATTGGGTGTTAAAAAAAAAAAAAGCTTTCTTCAAAAAACCCGAGCTCACACTAAAAAGTATCCAGTCATGTCAGAATGTCATGATTAAGAATCAAAAGCATCCTTATCGCTTCAGCCTTCTTCTAAGACAGTGGTCCACAAAAAAAGACAGTGGTCGGTCCCCCCCCCCCCCCCCCAAAATAAGGTGAACGGTGGAGCACATTCCACAGGAACGCGACAAACCAATCCATCGATCCGGCAACTGCCCATCAAGGAATGCACACAAATAATGCGCTTGGGCAAAATGACCTATTTGATGTCAGCTACTGCTGACAGTTCGGGAACGACGTCGGCTTTGCGATCGACCGACGCTCGACGTACGCTTGACGAACGCATGTGCTTCAGTGACTCCCCAAATCTTGTCAGGTGTCGTCGGTCAGGCACGCGTGAAAACGGCGGTTCGCCTGCCACCACAAAAAGTGGCGCACACGTCCAGGTGGACCATTGACTCATGGATGAACATTCCAAATCAAAGATGGGACCACAAATATTCCCAGTTCATGCAAGTTTTTACCCCTGTGAATTTCAGCCACTTTGATTTAATTACACTTTCAAGAAACAATATAACGGCTTTTGAAACATGTTGACATACCGTCAACGTGGAATCTCCACACGGAAGGCCGGAGCAGAGATTTGAGCCCCGAAGCTTCGAACTGTGAGGCAGGCCACTATTTCTTTGTGTTCGGAAATAGTCCGAGCAAATGGGGAAAACGATACTCGCTGTTATTGAAACAATTGAAAATCTCGTTTGGCATATGAATGCGTGACAAGCACGATAAGATGCGTTTCATTCAGGAGGCTGATGAAAACGTCCTCAGCGTCTGACGAAATCATTGCGGCGTGGCGCCTCGCCTCTCAGTTGAAAGCAATCCGGCCCCGTTTGGGCCCAATGACCTTCCGTCCTCAGTGGTCCGCATCAATATTTTTGTGGGCACGTCGCTGATGCCCGCCGAGCCGCTTCTTGCCTCACTCGGCTTTGGACTCACCTCTGACTCGCGAAGACAATGCAAAAGTGTTTCCCAGTCACGTTCATCTGCACCATAAAGACAAGACGGCGACTGCTTTCGAAAGTAAAGTAAAGTGCTCCAACCAGGATATTGTACTATCAATAGGCAACATCTGGGACTTAATCTCACTTAATCTTATGCAAGTATACTTTAAACGAAAACAGAACGGAAGTTTGGCAAGTGGAACAATCGGTGCCACTCTGCCTGACCCCCCCCCCCCCCCCTCCTGCTCACAGTGTGAAAAGGATTTACTTCATTATTTTAAGAGCACCAAATCATACATTTAATCCCACACATGAGAACAATTTCATAGTGTGAAATACATCTTAATGCCTGGCTAGATCGTCATTACTTCTTATACCAGCTACAAGCTTTCACAGGTTGTTGTTCTATGGCAGAGCAAGAAATCTGGTTGCTTTCAATCTATCCAATCAAAACAATTACATTTTGACTTTACTTTTGATTCAATTTTGGTGAAACACATCTGATCAATTAAATATTTGGTACCTGGTATACGCACATTGATTTTATTTTTTATTTTTTTGGTCCTGTTCGGCTCTTCGGTCAAGCAGAAAGGAGGATCTGTATCCCTTTTATGTCGTGCTACACCCTGTGAAGGAAGGAAGGAAGGACAGGACAGGACAGGACAGGACAGGACAGGGGCCGGAGGGGAAGCGTGCAGGACGGAGGTCGTGGACCCGGATGTACGAAGTGTGGTGGGGATGGCTATGTAAATGATAAACATCTTTAGAAATAGAGCGCAAGCGAGGGCTTACCCAGGAAGTTCGCATAGTTACGAGTTATTTATCGCAATAAGTGAGTGGCCCCGCACCACGTGAATAACCATGCCGCGCCTCGCCCACCCGAGCGCTGCACGTTGAGGTCTAGATTGTCCTGCCCTGTTCTTGAGGACTTGGAAGTGAATGTGAAGTCACCATGACGATGTTTTATCTCATGAGCGCAGGTAACGAGCTGCTGTATCGCACAAGAGAAGGCGACGTCGTCAAGCTTAATGTGGACACGGAGGAGAAACGTGTTGTTGTGCCAAACCAGATGTTTGTGAGTCCACCTTAAGTCCAACTTGCAAGTCTCACTTCAAATACTGTGTAGTTGTCATTTCTTGTGTTGTCCCCCCCCCCCCCTTCTCTATCCCATCCAGGAAAGATCGAAGGCCGCCAGGTATCAAGTGTCACCTGACCTGCAGCAAGTGCTCTTCGCCTTCAACTTGAAACTGGTGAAAACAGCAGCAGTTTTCCTTCCACTGCGGGAATTTCTCGGCATTTGATGTGTTGTTTATTTCTGAGCAGATCTATCAGCACTCCTATGTGGCCAAGTACATCATTTACAGCCTTGTAACACAGTAAGACTTTTTGAAATGTTATTTTAAAAATGATATACTGGTCCTCACGCACACGTCTGACCTGACAGCGTCTGTGTCATCCCCATCATTTAAAATATCGTGAGGTGTGTTTTGCTGCTGCCCCCCCCCCCCGCCCCCCTCCTCTTACAGCTTTGATTTGCAATTTAATTTTAAGTCTTCAAGCCTGAGAAGTTAATTACGTATCAGACAGAAATTGCCTTCTTAAAAAGTTCCCTAAAAAGATGACTTGAGACCTTATTCAAATTATTTTCGGGCGTTATTTAAAGACAACCCATGCATTAAGGACACAGCATTTGCATCTTAATAATTATGTTGCAGCATGTTGAATTCCTCAAAAAATGTTTTAATTAAATGTGATTTTTTTTATTTTTTTTTAAATAGTCGTTATATTCTCTTGGGAGTTTCAATAACGACACCGAGCTGTTGTGTCAAATCGGATCAGTTGAAATTCAGTACTGGGTCGTTGTCAGTCCATTCATGTTTTCAGCAAGTTATCTTCAAACGTGTGAAACACGCCTCTGAATTCACTTTACGGGGTCTTTAGGGGGTCTAATAATGCTTTGTATGCTGAATTCAGCTTGGCCCTCAGTTAGCTTCCCAACTCGTTGTGACCTTCGCCGTGACACAAAAAAAAAAATCTCCTGGTGTGTTGTCGCAAAGCGCAACTACACCGGGCATCCAAGTGCACACGTTTGTCATGTTGTTTGTCCCCCGCAGGGAAACTTGGCCCTTGAACCCTCCTGAGGTCCACGAAGCTGTGCTGCAGTTTGCTGGGTGGGGACCCAAAGGCCAACAGATGGTAAGGACACGCACACACACGCACACGTGCAACCACACCGTCCTGCAGGTCCAAAAGCCAAATTCTGATTTGATGCGTGTATCCGATGTTTATTCATTTATTTGATTTCTTTTTCATTCACGTCACGGAGCACATTAAACGAATCCGCCGATGCCCAAATTGCCAAAACAGCAAATATTAAACATAGCGCTTAGCTGGGCTGACTCTTTCCCGGATTGGTCGAAATGAAGGTCATCTTCCCATTGCTCTACTGGCTGCCGTCTGCAATTGTTTTGAAATGAAATGATGAACACAACTCTAATGTTCATTTTCAATTCTTTCCCTATATATACATTTAAAGCAGGTGTTTATTTGTGCTCTTTGACGGGGTATATCTGATCTTTGTGTTTATGCTCAAGTCGTATTGGCAGATATCTGATAGTTATTTGGAAGAGGCCCGATACCTGATTCAGGTGTTTTTCTTTTCTTTTTAATGCTGCCATGACACACATCCCAATACTTGCGAACAAAACATCGGAATTGTGTCATTCGAACCAACCTGAATATAGCAGAGCAGGTGAACTTTAACATGCATTTCACCCTCTGGACTGAAGGGGGCGCACAGGTGATGGTGAGCGCCAGCATGGCAGATGGCTTCTTGGTGGCAGAGCTGATTATTTGGATTGTTGCCACGGGAACCAAAACACATGGCCCAGGCTGATGTGTGTGTGTGTGTGTGTGTGGGTGTGTGTGCGTGTGAGAGAGAATGTCAGTGTGTGTATCATCAAACACTTCGGGCACAGATTTTTATTTAGTTCTGTCCGAGCAGATAAATTGAACTAGTGTGCTCAATGACTTTGTTTTGTTTGCATGCGTTTGGCATTTGGTTGCACTCATTGATATGCCGGGTCAGCAGGATCAGGATCATTGCCGCTTTGTTTAGCTTTCTTCCCGCAGCTTTTAAACCGAAGAATTGAACAACAGAGGTTTTGTTATTTGTCGCTTCCCGCGTAGTTGTGAAGGATCGGCGACTTTTGAATCTCCGTGGTGAATACGAATCGAGAGCGGCACACGTGCATATTTGTGAAGTCACGTGGCCAGAAGCGAACTCAATCATGCTAAAAACTCGTAGATTCAATATTATAATTTCAGATGAAAAGCCGTTTAAGCATTTATTCCATAGCCTTGATGTCCATCTTAATTAAGGTTCCTGTACTAGTACACACTTTATCCTCGCGAGAAGGACAATTACGCGCAGTAGTAGAATGATGACACACCAGTAAAACGGAACGTCTCTCACTACTAGTGCCACTTTTGGCGTACTAGTATGCAGTTAAACCTTACTAGTAAACTACTGTGCTGCACTAGTAACACAACTAGGCTCAACTAATATGCATGTGTCACACACTAGTAGCACTAAAACTAATGACATGTAGTTGTTCTACTAGTCTGCCATTGTTGTCCTACTAGTGTGCAGAAATGTCCTACAACAATGGAAACATGTTTTACTTTTTAAAACACACTTGCTCTCTTAGGGCCAAATTCTCCTGTTCGTATCTGTTTTTTGGGGGGTTTTTTTTGCATTATTTTTTTCACCTGTAGTACGCGCATTATCCCGTCCAGACACGCCCACCGTTGCATAACCTGGGAATTTGTGCGCTACCACCAAAAACGCGGAACTCACTGAAGTCTGAGGCTGGCTGTAAATCATGGAGCGTGGAGTTTTCCTGAGACTTGAAAATTGGCACCGAAATCCACTTGAAAATTATAGTCCACATTAAATATGAAAATACCTTACATAGCGGATGTGCCGTCGCCAGTGGGACGTCTGCACCACTCCGTCTAACATATTAGACTTTGAAGGAGAGCATGTGTTTTTTGTTTTTTTTAATTATGTATGAAATAAATGCCATTAAAGTAACTTCATCAGAATACTGTGCTACAAGCCCAGTCGCTCAGGACGGCATTCTCAGGGGGATATCGAGGATATCTAATAAATGCCCAATCGGCTTTCCATAACGGCATGAAATTAATATTGTCAGATTGTTTCCGTTCTCAGCCACGTCTGTACAAGCACCGCACTAGCGCAACATGTCCTGGCAGGCCCTTTAATATTTAACACTGCTAAAGTAGATGATCAGGGGTCGCTTCGGCCATGACCGTTAGTTGACCGTGCACCTGCCATGAAGCTATTAGTATTTTAAACTACAATTGTTAAGCTTGTGGACCATTGGCAGGAATTTAAATTAGCTACAGTAAGACACATACTGTTGCTTTAGTGATATAAAATGATGTTCCTACCTCCTTCTAAATGTTTTTTTTTTTTTTTTTTTTTACTTGGTACATGCTGAATCATAAGTATTTTATTAAAAGGCTGCAAGAGAACTTTGTGAGCTGAAACTTCCCCGATGCACATCATGTTAAAGGTGACGCCAGGAAAAATGAGACGTTGCGCTCTTGTCTATTGTCTCTTATCCGACTTGTTCCCCCCCCGTTTGTATTCCACCTTCTTTCCGAACAAAATGATTTGGCCTTACATCCATCAGAGATGGAAGCATTAATCACGGCGCGCACATCAGCGTGTAAATGTGTGCGTGTGTGTGAAGTCAAGCATCAGATGTACAGAGATGAAGATGCCCATATTAAAGCACAAGCAATTACTCCGCTGTGACAGAGCAATCAGCGGGTTGCACGCACACACACACACACACACACACACGCACGCGCACACACACACAGGTGTTATATTGATGTACAAGAAGAGAGACAATGATGAGAAAGATGAAAATGAATGCAAATTAAAGTAATGCTTGGAAAAATAGTCGCCAACACTTCGACAACTTCATTTGTGCCTCGGCGGGATTGCGGTTGCTGCTTTTCGCCCTCCCTCGTCTGTTTGCTCATGAAATCACATTTAGTTGCCTTTTAGCATAATTGCCAATTCGAAGAGTTTCTTTCGCCATTTGGCAAAATTCGATTGTACTCTTAACACCACATGAAGCACATTAAAGCGACAACATGTTATCTCGCATTGATGGAACACTTGCTTGTACAAAAAGTAGTTGCAATTGTTTTTCCCACTTTCGTCAAAGCAACAGATGAACACAAGTTACAAGTAGGTCAAACATCTGCCGTTGTAGGGAGGTGGTAGGAAGTGTTTTCAAGTGCGTAGATGATGACGTCACGGCGCCACAATTCACGCTTTACATGATGAAAATTGAATTCTGATCGGTTTGGCAAAAGAATTTTCCACCGCTGCGAAACCGAACGAAATTCATGTGACTTCACCTGTCGTTGTGTTGCTGTTGCACGTATCGGACGGAATTAAAAATAAGCGGTCAAACTGCCGCTTACACGGCATGCAAAGAATTCGGCCTCTAAATAACAACTGTATCTTAAAGTAATGACTTCAAAAAATAATTAGGCAGGTATAATAACTTGGAAAAAGTAAAATAGCATCCGAGGCAACTGTAGGTCACCTGTTTGGAAATTGGTGGGTCCTCGTGTTCTCTCACGCCATACGACAGTGCCAATCAAAAGTGAATATTCATATCTTTGCCAAAGATGAATACTTGTACTGTGTTTGGTGCAGGTTTATGATTAGGTTGCCCATTCTGCTTGCATCTGGGTCCAGATCTTCATATTTGAGAACAACATCTACTACAGAGCAACAGTAGAGAGTCGCACCATCCGCCTGGTTTCCACCGGAAAAGAGGGTGTGGTCTTCAATGGCCTGGCTGATTGGCTCTATGAAGGTACTACTGCATTAAAAAAGAAAGACATTGTAGATGTTTAAAAGTTCCTCCAGTCGCCGTTGACACGAACCGTTGAGTTAGCCGCTAACTAGCGCACTTTTAACGAGTCTACCGGTGAAGAGATCTGTGACGTCACAAATCAGAAAACACGGTCGAACGACATGACATGACTCATCATTACCCATCTTGCTCATGTCGAATTATATGTGCATGTATTTTGAAATCATTTTATTTCCTTGAATGTTTTCTTCTGACTTCAACACGGCTTTGTCCGTTTTGAGCACCCCCGCTGTCATTTACGATGAAGCTTCCAGGTTCATTCAACCAGTCAATGGCGACTTATTTTCTCAGAAATGCTGTTATTAATTCAGGATTCATTCCCACGGGGGCTTTAATAATAATCACTGTTATGAATGTGTAATGCCATTACAAAATGCCAGTTACGATCTGTAATTTTGGTGAACTGCCGCGGGGGTCGGCTCTAATCGTGTCCTTATTAATGAGATTATTTCTTTTTTTTTTTTTTTTTTTTTTTGTGGCCGCCAGAAAGCCAAATGAAAGACGTAATCCATTTTCATTACCGTGCAAAGATTTGTTTTGTGGCGTTCAAAAGCCCATAAAGATCATTTTACACACGTTTTATGGCTTACAAATGTTGATGTGGGACGAGCAACAGGCTGTTTCCATAAAGCTATTGCGCCCCCTGCTGGATTAAAAACGTGGTGGCAGGATTTGGGGGGAGTAATGTCAATGGATTATTATTTTGAAGAACAAAAAATGTAGAGCCACAATTTTTGTCAAGCAGTAATCTTTATTTAATTGCTGTAATATGAGGAATAATTTTGCCTTTTTGACGTACTGTAACAGCGGATTAATCACTTGGATCAAGGCATCACTTAACCTTATTTTATTGTTTTTTTTCTTCATTATTATTATCTTCTATGCATATTAGAGTGTATATTTGAAAGCCTTTATTTAGTTTATATAATTACATTTTCGATTTGTTCTTTCACATTTCACGTTACATTTTATATTTTCATATGTTAGATTTATGTTGGCGGCACGGCGGTCGACTGCCTCACAGTTCTGGGGACCGGGGTTCAGGGTTCAATCCCGCGTTCCTCCCACATCCCCAAAACATGCGTGGTAGGTTGATTGACGACTCTAAATTGCCCGTAGGTGTGAATGTGAGTGCCAATGGTTGTTTGTTTCTATGTGCCCTGCGATTGGCTGGCGACCGGTTCAGGGTGTGCCCCGCCTCTCGCCCCAAGATGGCCGGGATGGGCTCCAGCAGCCCGCGACCCGCGTGAGGAGAAGCGCTAAAGAAAATGGATGGATAGATTTCTTTCTTTTGATTTGTTTGATCTTTTTTTCCCATCACAGGCAGGACCATTTTGTCAATGTATTTCAATGATGCTTTTTCCAGACAACCTCTTGCACCCAAACATCATTCAAAATGCGTAAATTATTATTGTCAGTGCCCACTTCAAAAATGTTCGCATCTAAATGAGATCTAGCGAATAGAAAACAGGAAAAATACGTGACGTAGCATTTTCAATTTCCCTTAATTGGCCCACATTCATTTGGAAGCAGTTGCTCTGACTTTTGGTCTTTGGAGCGCGTTCGATTTCCTGCTTTTTGCCCAGAGGAGATCCTGCAGAGCTACAAGGCCCACTGGTGGTCTCCCGATGGCCTGCGTCTTGCCTACATGACCATCAACGACACGCTGGTGCCAAAGATGGAAGTCCCGTTCTTCACAGGAACGCCATATCCCAACACTTTGGAATACCACTACCCAAAGGTAACTCACTACAATTGAGGGGGGCGGGGAGATTTTCAGTTGCACATGATGACAATGTGGTAAACTGACGTAATTATCCCCTCTTTCCCCCCGTGTGCTCTAACATGCGGATGTTGTTGTTTCACACTGGAGCCAGTAGCACGGTTGGCTTTTGGTGTCACGGCCGAAACCCAAACTGACATATCTGCTTTCCTTTGGGCCTCTGCAGGCCGGGGAGGCAAACCCTGCCGTGCACCTGTCGGTGGCGAGCCTCAACGGTCCTCTGCACACTGTGGTCATGAAGAAACCCGATGACCCCCGAATCGGGTGAGAGCCCGTCCGGAGGTGTCGTTAATCTGCTTAAGAATCTGCGAGTTCACTGTCCCTGGTCTTTGCTGGCTTTTCCAGGAAGGAATATTACATCACAATGGTGAAATGGGCCACCAGCACCAAACTGGCTGTCAACTGGCTGAACAGAGCGCAGAACAACTCCATCTTGACTCTGTGTGAGGCGACGACAGGCGTCTGCGTCAAGGTGCAACGTCCGGCAAAATGCATTCATTGTTCGAATTCCCAGAGGTGGCAAAATCCTCATTGGTTCTCCCTGGTTCACGATCCTCCCTGTTGCTTTTTTTTCACCTTATAAGTCCCCAAGATGGCGACTCGTCAATCGAGACCAAAGTTATCTTGACCTCTCTGTTTATGTCTCCACCAGTATAAGTAATAGATACATACTAGTTACAAACTAGTTTATGGAAACCAAGGAGCTCCTGTAGACCTATGTGCTGTAAAAACTCAAGACTCATGCAAAATGAAAAATTAAAAAGACTTGCTGCCGCTCCCATGTGGCCAAAATCGGCATTGCATGTTTAATCCCTCTGTTAGCTTTAAATCCTTATCAAGTCGAACCCCCGAAACTTAAACTTCCGGAAAATGATTAGAAATATATATTTTTATATTTAAGTGTTTGTAGGCCAATGTAGTTTTCTTACACTTTCTAAGTTAAAAAGAGCTTTGAAAATGAAGCATGTACAAACAAATAGTATAGTATAAATAAGCGAAGTGAATATGGAACACAGTTGAAGTTATGCTGTTGACCCCCCAACGCCCCCCCCCCCCCCCCCCCCCCCCGCCCCACAACACGCTCTCTACAAATGAATCACTGCCCAAGTATAGTTCAGTTGTATTTCACTTTGTAGTCCAATAATTGCCTTACATTTTCAAGAACTGAAAACTGGTACTTGGTCTACAAAGTTGGAGAAGCACTGCTCTAAATTGTACATGAGTGTGAATGTGAGTGGAAATGGGGGGGGAAAAAAAAGTTAGACATTTCCTTGATGCAATTTTGTGTCTGGGAAAGGCTTCCATAATCTTCTCATGTCACTTTCAGAAACATGAAGACGAGAGCACAAGCTGGCTGCACAGACAGGTAGGTGAGAAGCGTCACGCGCACACGTTGACACCTGAACGAGTCTACGCAGCGGAGAGACGCGTGATTTTCTTCCGCTGTGCAGAACGAAGCACCGCTTTTTTCCCACGACGGACACAAGTTCTTTTTCATCCGAGCGATTCCTCAGGGTGGGAGAGGGAAGTTCTTCCACATTTCTATGTCCACCTCCACGGTACGGCACGGCACGGCACGGCACGATTGAGGGCAAATGTGTTTGGCCTCCGAGCTTCCGTGTTGACCCCTGTGTTCGTCTCAGCCTAACACGAGCACGGACATTCTTCAGTCGCTGACCTCGGGAGACTGGGACGTCACCGACATCCTGGCCTACAACCACCAGAGGAACCTCATGTCAGTTTGTTGGCATCCGAGCGCGCGCCTTTGCACCGTCAGACGACTGGCGCTCACTTTTCCGGCTTCTTTTGCAGATACTTCCTGAGCACGGAGGACGACCCCAAGCGGAGACACTTGTACAGGTAGGAGCGTCCCGGGCGCCCCCTACACGCTGACGCCCGTGTTCGTGCCCTTCCTGAATGTAGCCGAGTCACGTGCCCGCAATGGCGTTTTACAGCACGGACACGATTCCTCCGTTCAACCGCTGCTGCCTGTCCTGCCAGTTCAAGTGCGGCTATGTGGACGTGTCGTTCAGTCACAACATGCGCTACTTCCTACTCAGCTGTAAAGGTCAGCCACCTCCGAGCCTTTGATTTCTTTTGGATTTTTTTTTTTAAAACAACCGAAGCAATCGCCCCAATTCGCAGTTGGCTATTCACAAATTCACCTTACTTTTCTGGAGAACCTATCCCCAGCTATTTGCGGTTTTTATGTTCCGTCTATAAGGCAAGGCAAATATATTTATAGCACCCATTTCATACACAAGGTAACGCATGTGCTTTATAGGATAAAACACATTTTCAAACAAACGGGGGAAAAAAAATTGAAGTACAGAAAAGTGAAAGACCGCTTAAAAGCATTTTAAACACAAAGAGAGTACAATTACTAAAAACATGCAAAAAAGATCATTTTAGAGATGGAAAATGCTCAAATTTACGCATGAGAAAAAAGAAACATTTTTTAACACGGACTTCAAAACATGAGTGGCTTGACAGAGAATCTTTGACAGTTTCAAGTGACTAGCAGTGCGATAGTCTGGGACAATGTCGATTGTGCAAATGTTGCAGATGCTAGTCTGGCACGAGTGGCCAGTATTGGTCAACAACAGATATGCAAATAGTGCAGCGTGGCGAGACGGCCACCGTGAGAGCAACATTTTCACGGCTTACAAAGGAAAGCAACATACTTGCGCACTTTCGGTGCATTTGATCAAAATCCAATCAATAAGCCATTTGAAGTCATGTGACTTATGGCTCTTTTCTATCCCTTTTGAACGATTGTTGTTGAGGATTTATTCCATTTTCATTCAGGGTTTTTTTGCGGGTTAAATAAAATGATTCTTTTTTTTTTGTCGTCGTGTTTTTCTTATCAACATGTTCGCTAAAACAAAATGTAAGACGTTTGAAATGATATAAGTACTTTAGGATCTTAGTTTGTGGTTTATTTACAGTTTAAACAATTAATCAAGTAAATTATGGGAAAAATGAGGCCTGTGTGGTTAAGAATAAATCATCTTAATATCTTATTTCAATATTTAATAATATATTGTGTAATAAGTAAATATTACAGTGTGTAAAATACATGAAATAATGTATGCATTATGAAGTTATGATGATGTTTATGATTAAAATAAGACTTTTTTTTTTTTCCTTCACAGGGCCTGACATTCCCAGTGTGGCCGTCTACAGAACAGAGGACAAACAGAGTAAGTGCGACGTTTCATATTTGCGAGAAGAGAACTTAACTCGTGCGCAGACTGTCACGCGCCGGCGGCGGCGTGCGTGTGTGTGTGTGTGTTTATCTGCAGAGCTGCTGGACGTGGAGACGAACAAGAGAGTCAACACGACGTACAACAACCTGCAGATGCCCAGAGTGGAGTACCAGACCATCAGCATCGATGACTACAGTAGGCGTTTGTGTGTAATTGACAAATACCAGACTGCGTGAGTGTAAAAGGCCATTAACTGTTGTGTGTGTGCGTGCGTGTGTGTGTGTGTGTGTGTGCGCGCGCAGCCCTCATCATGCAGATTCTGAAGCCGGCTGGGTTTGTAGACGCAGCCCATTACCCCTTACTGCTGCTCGTGTAAGTACGACCCAATACAAATCGCTTTACTTTGTCCTCCCCAGTTTGGGTCGGAGGACTGGAACGTTCGGATCCCGCCCCCGCCCCCGCCCCCGCCCCCCACGCACACAAAATCAACTGATAACTCAATGAACCCCTTAAGTGTGGTACACGTGTACCCGTTTGTAACAGATACAGCATCTCTTGTCAGACAAGCGTACAAAGAAGTGAACCATTGAAACACTGAACGCTCACTTCACGCGACTTCCAATGTATGGTTTTCGTCTCACTTCTTTGCTGAAGCTGCGGCTTCTTTTGGAATAAGTTTTAAGAGGGGGGAAAGCCACAAAAAGAAAGAGCAAAACTCACAAGGTCGATCGTTTAACGCCCCTTAGCTAGTTTTCCAAGCGAGGCTACTTGAGGCGCAAATGCGGCTTAAGCCGGACTCTGTCTTCTTCCCAAACAAAGTGACGGGACGCCCGGCGGCCAGATGGTGACCGAGCGCTTCCAGGTGGACTGGGCCACCATCCTGGTGAGCAGCTTCAGCACCGTCGTCATCCGCTTCGACGGCCACGGCAGCGGCTTCCGGGGCACCAACCTCCTCCACAAAGTGCACGGGAGGTTGGGGAAGCTGGAGGAGAGGGACCAGCTGGAGGCGCTCAGGTGCCACTTTTGGGATTTGCATTTGTTTTGTTCCGCTGCAGCAAAACTGCAGTTTGTTGACGTGCGCTGCGTCGTTCGTTACCAGGTTCATAACCAAAGAGCCTTACGTCGACAAGAATCGGATGGGAGTGTACGGAAAGGTGATGCTCCGCGCGATCCTGCGGGTCTTTCTCAATCTTCAAATCCATGTTAGCTTTCTGAATGGGATGTTGTTGTGCAGGCTTACGGAGGATATTTAGCCACACTGCTGCTGAGCTCGGACGAGTTCGCTCAGCTGAAATGCGGAACTGCGGTCTCGCCCGTCACCGATTTCGAGCTTTACGGTATAACTTTATTTTATTTGTGTAACCGCGCGAGACTCACCGAGATTGCCGATGTCTTACGAGACGATAAGAAAATCAAATTGCACGTCCCGATTTCATTATGAAACCATCTCGTCAACTTCCCTGCAAGTCGACAAGTACAGTATATTTATAAATTAAGTTATTAAAGAGACAATGTATTGTTATATACTGTACAAAAGCAATTGCTAAAGTTATTGAATTACATTTGAATAATATATGGAGGCAAATCAATTTAGAAAATGTACAAGCAGATTAACTTCCCTGGTTTATATAGAAATTCAATTGCTGATGTCGTTATAACTAAAATCTCAGCAAATCTACTGTAAAAAAAATCAAAGAAAAAATACAAGCTATTTTGATATTCCTTTTTGTACGTTATGCAAATCAAAATCAATAAAAGCAAATCATACAGTAAAATACTTTGATGACGTCCCTTTGTCTCTTTTCTGAACCGCAGCGTCGGCATTTTCAGAACGATACCTGGGCTTAAAGACTGATTCCAAAGTATACACGGTATTAATCACGTTCATGTCTCACGTTTTCAAATCGTACATCAATCAGGAGCATATTTCTCACCGCGAGCATTTTTTGTGTCCCCCCCCCCCCCCCCAGATGTCCAATTTAGCTCACAGAGTCGGTCAGTTGGTGCAGAAGCAGTACTTGATCATCCACCCCACAGCAGACGGTATCTAATAACGTTTTTCACTGCTCGATAAAGACGATCGGCTGCGTTTTTTTTTTTTTTACTGTGTCGTTGTATTCTCTCTGTGTCTGTAGAGAAAGTTCACTTTCAGCACACGGCCAAGTTTATCAACCATTTAATCAGCAAGAAGGCCAATTACACTCTTCAGGTGAGATGTGTGTGTGTGTGTGTGTGTGTGTGTCGTGCTTAGTGATTATATTATTATTATTATTATTACCTGTTTTGAATAAGACATAAGTAATGTATGTATATATTCATGATTTTGGGTTCAGGTGTGTATGGTTGGTGCACATATGTATGCATAAGCATATTTGTGTGAGTATATATATATATATATATATATATATATATATATATATATATGTGTGTGTAGCAGGGTTAGAGTTGATAGAAACGATGTGTTGTACTGATGTGATATTATTTGTGTTATTTGTAACTTGGAGAGAAAGATTCCAAGGGTACGGCAATTACAAGCTGCGTTTCAGCCTTAACCTTTTTTCGCTGCGCTATTTGTTCTTTTTGGTGCGTGTGTTGTTGATTGTTTAACTTACGATTTATGATGTCGGCCAGGATAAATAGCATTCAGTCATATCATTCATTCGCAGATGGATAGTTCCATATTTTTGAAAGGCATTTTTTTATTTTTTGGGGGGTGCAAAGCTAGCAGGTGTGAGTTAAATTGAATCAGTGACTCAGTTTGGTTGAAATATAATTTTCTAAAAAAAAAAACCCAAAAAAAACCGCCTTGCGTATAATGATCGAGTTGTCTCCTTGTTATCAGATCTACCCAGACGAGGGCCACTTCCTGCACAGCGAGGACACCCAGAAGCACCTGAGCCGCTCGTTGGTCAATTTCTTCGGGGAGTGTTTCCGGCTACCCGAAGTGCCGAAGGACGTGCGGCGGGAAGCGGACGAGGACGACAGCTAGACCCGCACCTCCTCCCGTGGATCGATCGCCCCGCCCCGTCCGAGCCCACCCCCACCGAGCCCCTGGCACAATACGCAACATGTAACAAAATCAAGTGACCCGACTCGGAAGTGCCGAACCCGCACGTTGCGACGGGCCTCGGCTTCCGCCCCCGCTGCCCCGCGCCCCCCCCTCACCTTGTGCTGGCTGCTGCCCCCCCAGAGGGAACGTGAACAGATGTCCTAACCCCTTTCAAAGAATCGGCCGTGTTGTCCGATGGGAAATCCTGGAAAACGGAAGAGGGGACATTGACAACCTACAGCCCGGAAAATACACTCACCAGACAGTTTATTAGGTACAATCTAATGCACTCCAAAACACAAGCTGTATTATTTTTACATAGCTTATAATGCTCAAGTTTTGATAGCTTTCATAGTAGGACTGCAACTAACGATTTTTTTAATTCCAATTTTAATAATCAATAGATGAATTCGGTGAGTTCGGTGGAGCTCGCTGTGACTGTCGAGCACACGTAAACAAAAATTGCCATCACGTCGCTCAAAAAAGTCAAGGTAAATACTTTGAAAAGTTATTCTTTACCAACTGTCAATCAAAACTCAGCCTTATTATCTTTGTCGATGTTGCACAATTTTGGATCGAGCTGCTGTTTTGGACGCCATGAGGTGAGCGCAGCGCGCGCGTACCTAATCTCGTGGTCGCGGAGTGTAACGTAAAAGTCAAATTAGGATATTCGATAGATAGGATAGGACCAGATACGTGGTGTGTTTGCCACAATTTAGCGCGAGACGGAGCAGTAAAACAGAACTGAGGTGGGGCCTCCAGGAAACCAGCACTTTTCAGCACAAAATATCGCCCCCTATCGACATGGAGACTGAACTGCTAGTTCCCGGTGACGGTCGCCTTGCCAACGCGTTAACTGGTTGTTGTGTTCACAAGTACAATACTCTCTGTTTGGTGTTTTCCCACCCTATACAGTAAGTGCCGTTTGTCTTTTGTACAAAGGAGTATTAGGGAGACACTGAGAAGAAGAGAGAAAAAAAAATACACTTAAGATTTAAGTCCTAATCTTACAAAGGTAAAGTTATCTATTGATAAAAAAAGAGTTTCTATTTTGGAGAATTTGTTGTATTTTCACAAAAATATATAGTATCTCAAAAACAAATTTCTTTCTCAAAAATTTACAACTTTTTCTCATTAAAAAATACTTTAATCTGGCAAACAAACAAACCATTCTTGAATACACACTTTTTATGTGCAAATTTTTTTCACTTGGAATTATGATTTTTTTCCCCTCTCTAAAACATACAACTTCATTTGTCATACAAATTGTGTTTGTTTTAAGTTTCGGCTTGTCCCATCACAGGTTACTTCAACTTTGTTCTCCTAAAGTTAGGACTTGTTTCTCAAAAATATCGGATTTTACTGTGGTAAAATTACAACTTTAATCTAAAAAAAAAAATGTGTCTTTTCATCTTGAAAATACTTTCTCGTAAAGTTGCAACTAAATCTAAAAAAATGTATCGCTGGCGTTGCGCGGAATCCTCATATCTTCAAAAGCAACACTTTTCAGGGAACCAAATAATAAAAAATAAAAAAATACATTAAAAAACGGCACGTTTGTTGAACCGTTAACACTGTATTGTCAAACAGAGCGATTTATAGAAACAAGTAAATCTACGAAATTTAGACATGGGAGGTTTCAGACCGAAGCATTAAAAAACATTACGTTAGTCTCATTAAATTAGAACGCTTTTTTCATAAAATTATGAATTTGATCTCGATAATATACAACCTTTATGTAAAAAAAAATAAATATATGCACTTTACCTACACACACATATATATATATATATGCCAGGACGACTGGCAACCCTAACGACGATAAGCAGTATATAGAAAAAGGACAGGCAGATTTTCAGGTTGGCCTAATACTCCTTGGTACTTTTGCGTGGCTGCGTCCGTTTGACAAATCAAAGGCACAATGTTGTAGTTCATCAAACGTGTACAAATATTCAATCGCGTCCACTCTTTGGGTTCTTTTTAGTCACCGTGCCTTAAAAAGTGGGCGGACGTTCAATATTAGAAGCCCACTTGACGATGGAAGTGAGGGAATATGACTTCTTTTTCTGTTTGTGAGCAAGAAAAACATTTTACTGATAAATTTGACAGTTTCGTGGAAGATATTATACTGGTTTGGAAATGTAGATTTACAATCAGCAGATGATCTGGGGAGTTCTCCATGTTGAAGTCTCATTATGTTGTGAATTATTTTTGTGTGCTAAATGGCGAAAACTCTTTACCAGTCGAATTAGTTAGCGTCAGTGGTTTGTAGTCAGCTGATGACGTACAAAGTGTATAAAATAAGACAATGTTTGAGTCTTTATGTTGTATGTGCAACTTGTACATAAAGCATTTTGAACCGTAGCTTTTTGGTGTCTTTGTTATTTTTTCTTTGTCTGGAAAGGGTCAGGGTTCCCCCACATTTGCAATTTAAAAATTCTGTACTTTGTCCAGACCCAAACCTCCAGACTGCTCGGTTAAAAAAAAAAAAATTGTGACATTTGATTAAATAGATGTGTATCATTCTGATTCTTTATGTTGCACTATTTGGCCAAATAATTTCCAGAAGATTCTAGCGAGGTAATGCAGCTCGTGCAAATAAAGAGAAATCCCAGTTGACAGGACGACTTTGCAGCATATGACTCACAAGTGCCGCCTCCCCTAAATCAGTTCACACAAAGTAGGCAATAAACCTAACACACTAACCCCGTTTTGAAACCCTGACCCCTGTTAATTCCACATAACATATCCTGTCTATATTATCTGTGTGCCGGTTGTCCTCTGTTGGTCTTTTCTGCATCAAATTGTCGCAGGGTCCCATCCAAAACATCAACGGTGACGTTTTTGTTTTTGATCGCCTATTTTGTTGTTTTCTTGGCGTTGATTTCAAGCTGACGGAGTTCACTCTTCAACTACTTGAGACGTTCGAAGGCTGTTATGTAATGACATTTTCTGAGCCAATCAGAATCGCCTATTCACCAATACCATGGTGTCGTACTTTGCGCTCTCACACGAACATCGTAGCCGCGCTAACAAGCGCCTTAAAAAAACGGATCGATCTCTATGTAAATATAATTTTTAGATATTCATCATAAAATAAAGAGATGTTGTAACATTCTTGGATATTTTTCCGTATAATAGTTTCTATTTTACATTCTCTTCCAGTCTTGGAAATTTGTGAAAGTTCCATACTTGCGTAGGAACCCTGAAGGGTGCGCCCAACTTTTGTTACGGAACGTCAGCACCCTCTAGCGGACGGATACGGCACCGCTGGCAAAATAACAAATAAGAACATCACGGAAGAGATGCTGCCGTTTTTTGCGGTTGACTACAACAGCTCAACAGGTTACTGTCGGCTGTCGTCAATGACAACGAGAGCACAAGTAGCTCCAGTACCCACAGCGGGACATGCCCAGTTAGTATCCGGCTCGTTTCCTTATTCTGCACCAATCACACATCACGCTCGCACGCAAGTCACGCAACACAGCGCCTTCAGGGACCCGCGGGATTCAGAAGAAGCAACATTATGACGTCGAGAGATCGACATGTCCTCAACTGGTTAACGTTCAATTTACTCGTAACTTTTCCTACCAAAATCATCCAGTCCGTTACAAATTAGAATACTATGTCATCATGAAATTCAATACAATGAATTCCAAAAATGCAGTTTTAGGAGACGATGTAATAATCATTTACCACACAATGAGAAACATCTACCACCCTCAGGTTCATTTAAATAAATTACAATAACGTTGAAAAGTTAATTTAATGGGGTAGTGTTTCATGTTTTAGGCTATTCTAATGGCTATAGCTTACAGCTAGTTAAAACCTCAGATACACCCCAAAATTAGAACGCAGTATTACAGTAAATGAAATACAAATACATGATTACTTGAACAGACCATGGGTCAGGCAGCAGGTGGTCCCAAAAGTAACCCACGGGCCTGTTCTAAAAATAGCTCACTTTTGATGGGACACTGTGATTTCCTAGGAAGTGATCATTCGAAAATGGAAACAAACCAAATGACGTGGGCGTTTCACTTTTTGAATTACATAACTACTGTAATAAACCTTTCCATGATATTCTAATTTATTTGGGCACTGCTGTTGTATGAATAAAAACAACACAAGACATGTCATCGCCATTGACAAAATGTATTTCCAGTGTTTCCGGAGTCTGTGCACTCCTCTCCCAATCATGCGGAACGCAGCATTTGCATGGTTTGCGCTTCCTCGTACGCTGTACCATCATCATCATCCCACAATGACTGTACGGAAACCTGCGACGTAGGATGGAAATGCGAAGTAAAGCAGCTAAAACGTGGCATCCGTATGTACATTTAAGTTACGTATTTTACAGTGAATATTTAAAATTCAAGTTGTTAAAGAAAAAAATTAAAACCAACTGTGGAAACAAAGTAGAAAATGTGTTAAGACCAGAGTGGAATGCCTCAGGAATGGAAGATCGGCATTATTCTTAGAGAACCTGTAGAACGACAGTCAACAATGGAAAAGGTCATTCACAGTACTGTATAACAAGACAATATGGCACCCTTAACATTTCATTGTCAGGCACTTCCTAAGTTTTTTTTTTTTTTTTTTGTCAATTTCATTACCCATTTTCTGCTCCCAACTTTTTGTTCCATTTTGTTCACTGCTCTTTCGAACCACGAAGAAGTGTATTATTTAACGTGTGCATACTGTAAGTCCACTGTCTTCTGGTCAGCGTTGTACCTTTGGAAAAGCCTCTTTGACACAGCAAAGAGCTCGTCAGCAGTCCTTGCGCACGTCGTACCGAAAATGTGATTCAAGTACACACAGAGCACGTACGTACATTTTAGCACGAACACAAGCGTCTCAAGCTTTTAGTCGGCGTTACGGTGAGCACATCTGTCTGTACATTCTTCATTTGGTTACTGGTTCACATATACTATCACTTTTATTTGCACAAAAATAACTCATCTGCAAAAACTATAAATCTATACCTTTTCTAATCTTTCTTAAAATCTACTCCTTCATTCATGTGTCACTGTGCTTGGCAAGTCTTCAGTGTGGCAGATATTTGCGTAAGGAGGGAGGAAGTCCTGCGCCTGGTCCGTCCCCACATCGGTTATCATTAAAAAAATAGATGTATAAACCGTATTTGTTCCATGCCTTAAACACAAGGTCCACAGCTATTGTCTCACACGCACTTCACATGACAATACGTTACGCGTACAACATGCTCATTCACCAACATCACACAGACTTGAACGACCAAAGCACACACAAACAGACTCACAGGTACTGATAGAAGCGCGAGTGGACCACCTGGGAACTCGCCAGTTTGTGCGGGTGCGCCGTGGCCGACAAGCTCAGACTCTTAGCCTGCGGCGCGCCGCCGTTCAAAGCCTCGGCCTCGCGATGCGAGAGTTCCGAGGAGCTGTGAGGACCGCTGCCTACGCACAGCGCCCCCTGCTGCTCAGCCAGGTCCAGGCTCACCTCGGGATTGCTGGCGCGATGGCGTTCGCGTGCGATCCAGTCGCCAATGGAGAAGTCCTGGGAGCTGCATTTGGGTCTCAGGCGGTCCACGGCCGACAGCTCAGAGCGGGAGCCCGAGCAGAGGGCCTGATGCGGCCAGTCGCCCAGAACCGCCAGCTCGGCAAAGTCCCTCTGCCCGCCCATGGTGTGTCTGCGCCGGATGTTGTTCTTCTTACTGCGGCCCTCGACGCTCCGCTGGCTGCCCACGCCGAACATGTCGTCCACTGACACGCGCAGACGCACTTTCAGCCGGTCTGTGATCTTCAGTTTCCACGCCGGCTCCGCCTTATCCAGCTCGCCGCGGGACGACGAGCTGATGCTGCCGGTGGAGCGACCCTTGCCTGAAACCAGCGACAGTCTGTTGGAATCTTTGTCGGCGCGAGGGCCATCCAGCGAGGACTCGCTGTCGGTCTTCTGTCGAGCGGCTTTCTTTCTGGAGAGCGTGTCGCAGTCGATGAGCCTGTGGGAGGCCAACGGTCGCGGGGCCTCCTGCGGGTCTCGGCGGTCGGCCGACGCCGCGGCGAAGACGGAAATGTCGCTTTCGCTGTCTGTCTCGGCGGGCCGGCCCTCGCTGAAGAGCTCGCTCCGCTCGTCGTCGGCGTCGTCGTCCCCTCCCCTGCTCTCCGCCACGGAGCGCACTTCCGGACTCAGGGTGTTGAGCTCGCCGCCGGTCATGAAGGTCATGGATGACGTGGTGGAGTAGTCGGAGGTGATGGAGCACACTTCGGCTGCTGGCCCGCCGGCGCCCGCATCCTGTCCCAGGGGCGCCGTCCTGCAGCGTCTGGTTCTTGGTGCGGAGGCCCGGGAGCTGGTGCTGTTCATTGTACCGAGGTCGGACACCGTGTCGTCGTAGTTGGAGGGCGGGTCCGACAGCGAGGCCTGGTGTGCGACCGCTGCCGCCGGGTGGCTGTTGAAGCTCGGGGAGGGGGAGGGTGACGCGAACGGAGAACCGGCGAGACGTGAGGAGGCTCTGAGTTCGGGAGGCACCTCGGTCTCGTCGGCTTTGTCGAGCTGTTCCTCAGAGGTGTTCCTCGGCTGCTCTGTCTCACTGGTGCCCTCCTCCCTCTCCTCCTCCTCAGTGCGACTCGCTGGAGACCAAGGAGGCTGCTGCTGGCTCTCTCCCAGGATCTCCTTCCTGGGGAAAGCGTCCAGGTCGTCATCCGAACTGCTGGGCTGCGCTTTGTCTTTGGACTTCTTGCGCTTGCGGCTGACGAAAAAGGAAGAGCGCAGCATCTCTTTGCTACACTGATCCTTCCCAGACCCCCAGAGGCTCTGTGGAAAAGAAAACAAACAAACCACACCATCAAGTGATTGAACCAGGGCGAGAATTAACAACTTGCGAGAAAGACAACAAAAAGAGGACATCACCTTTGATTTGGAGGAGTCACTACATGCTGAATCTGCATCAACAAGGAGAGAATCATTAGTAGTCTGCCACCAGTGGGCTTGCGAAAGCCAGTCAATTAGATAAAGACAAGCAAGAAAAAAAAAAGGAGCAGATTGATGGCTTGCTGATATCATCACTGACAGACATGAGCATTAAGGAGCGCAGCTGGATGGAAGCAAGATGACTCACTTGACAAGGACAAGTAACCACACTAAGTAAGCGGTTTGTGGGCACGAGGAAGAGGAGGGGGCAGAAAACCAAGCCTGAAATGACAGAGAAGCGCAGAGAGAGACGGAGAGAAGGGGGAGAGATGAAGCCCCCGGCGGTTCAAACAAAGACGGACACAAGCGGCTCATGCTCGGGTAACGGTGGAGGCAGCGACGGCACATCACGGACACAAACGTCAGTCAGGGAGCATCACGTTTTGCCATCGACCAGCTGGAGGCATTTCCCCCTACTCAAAAGGTGGCACAGAGCGGCGGGCGTGATGCGCTTGCATTGACTTAAGGCCTGAGCTGAACAGATCAGTGAGTGTGCGTCACTGGCAACCCTTCACATTACATCTGTGTCCAAACGACACGACTTCCTGTTCTCTTCCTTTAACATGCACCCTGTTATTTCCAAACAAAACAAAAAACAGACTTCTACAGTATTTTGGCGAGCAAAGCGCAACCCCCCCAAGAGCTAAGTTCTGAACTTGGAATGATTTTTTTCACCCAATAACTCATCTTCTCTGGGTCCTGCGAAAAAGGCAAATATTCTGTTAACATTCTGATTTGCTTATTTTGTGGCGTCTCTGCGTAAAAGAGGCTCAAGCGACTGTCCCAAGATTACGAATAGATACTAAGGAATTTCTAGAGCAAAATGAATCTCTAATGTAAGTGACCTTTTGATCATTTCATATTTTTACGTCAACAAGGGTGCATTGATCTGCATGACCATTATCTTTCATTCACTTGGGCAACTCGTCTCTTGTATACCTCAGTAGTTCGAGGGCCATCAGAGAGGTGAAAAGGGAACTGTCTATCGCAGCCAAGTATAGAGATCAGTTTCTGGTTGTGACTTGAGTCAAGTTCCTTTACAGAGCTCCTCAAATGGATCTCGCGCCCCTGAAAACGTTCTTGGGTGGGATCGATGGTCTATTTACAGTTCAGACAAAGTCAAGCGTTCTAGTGTGCATCAAAGGATGAGCATGTGTCAGGCTGTTGCTGATCTAATAACAAAATATAAAAACAAAAGACAATGAAAAAGCACCAAGCCAGACCACAACATTCACAAAATGACCTCCCGCTTGGGGTCCCATCCACAAATACGATGGTATCAACAAGCTGCAATTAATTCAGTATGTGTTTGTTTGTTTGTGATTGCATGTGTGCCTGAAAGTATCCAGCTCAGTCCCAGCACTATGCCCCCACTCCCCCCAGACATCATGACAGATTATGCCACATGACCGGAGCGAACCTGAAGTTGACCGTACCATGCTACTTGTCCTTGCGATCAGCTTTAGAGACAAGAGACAGCAAAAGGGCTTTGAGAGAACGTAGGGCAGCATTGCGCTGTATCCCCTCAATGCAGGGTATTTGCTTTGAATGTGAGACGTGCACACCACAAGGAAAATGACAAACATCGACTTCTCTTTCTTTCTTTTTTCTCTCTTTTCCTCCTTTTCGCCCCCAATTTAAAAGAGCTGCGGGTTTCTGCAGACTAGGCAGCTACACTGGGCACAACACTCGTCCTTCTTCCTACAGTCCCAGCTGTCCACCACTGACAAAACAGAGTCCATCAGTGACATCATCGAGTGATAGACGCCGCCCACTTGGCCTGTGTCAAGATGGGGTCATGTGTGAGTGCTGGACAAGGTTATAAGGGAGAGAAACAACACACTACACACAGAAGGGTTAAAAAAAAAAACTTCCATCCGTTTGTTGTTAAGTTTGATTTTCTTTCTGGGAAAGAACATGCCGGCTATGTGAGACGAGGAGGAAGGGAAGGAAAGAACTGAAAGAAAAGGAGTCGTCGCCTCAACACAGGTAAAGCACAGGTAAAGGAAAAAATGGCTTGGGTGAGAGGAAAAGAAAGTAAAAGCAAAGAAACTAACAAAAATAACTTGGACAATTGGAGCTATAACAATGAAACTCAATAAAAATGCTTACGGTCAAACCAAATGTAATAAAACTGTCTCAGCCAAAGCACGTTATAAAAAAAAAAAAAAAAAAAAAAACTAACAGTCATTAGGGTTAATATTTAGTACATCAATAAATATGTGCGCTTCAATAGAATAGCAATGGATCAGACTTTGCTAGCTTGGACAAATATTTGCTGTGGTGATGTGTGCGAGTCCGACGCTGAGAGAGACATCTCAGCGGCTTACCTGAGACTTCGCCCGGAGACATCGCCGTCCGTCCGATGTTGGAGAGCAGGTGGTCGATGTTGGGGACAGGCTGAGACTGCACTGTGCTTTCCTGCTCGGCCGTCGTCTGCAAGAAGGAGGAAGGAAAATATGAGGCCGCGACCACTTGATAAAAGCTACGAACAAACGGAAGTCCACATACAACAGGATCTTCATCGCAGTCTTCAGTGAAGAACCAGTCATACTGTTGGATCAGGTTCTCAACTATCTTGCACTGGTCAGGCATGTGGTTGACCATGTTTGTCATGTTGTCCTCGGAGGTTCGGACCAGCGTCGGGCCAAACACAATGGCCAGATTTCGAGGTTCCATCTAAACAGACAAAGTTGAGACAAATGAGATTTGTTTCCAAGGGGAAAGCAGATGTATTAAATATGCGTGATGACAGCAACGCTTCATGCCACACCTTGTTTTTCTCACAGTTGTCAGACACCCTCTTGAGGTGAGCACAGAGAAATTTTAGGGTTTCATAGTGGTGATCAGGCAGTTCCTGGATCTGAGGGAAAGAGGAGAGTTGCAGCGTTCCAACTGTTCCTCTGAACAATCACATTTGACAAAAGTTGTGTGCAAATTGGTGCCAAGATTCCTGACCAGCTTCTTCAGCTCCTTAAGTCTCTCAACGGAGTTCTCTGTTCTGTTGGCTTCAATAAAGTCAGCATACTTCTCTGTTGAGCAGACCCAGAAAAGTCTTACAGCACATGCAGTTTTAAACAGAAGATTCCAAAAGAATAGCTTTTTGACAATGTCTTTTTCACTGCACTTAAAAGAGTCTTACCATTTGTAAACAGGGGTTCGGGTAGTTTTCGGAAAAAAGACTTGAGTAAACTACTGATGACATTAAGATCTCTCCATTTCTGTGGAGAAGTGCAAGATTTTAAGTGTGCTCGGTGAAAGCCGGACTTGAAGCAGAGAGCGTAATTAAAGGTGCAGCCACTCACATCTTCTTGGACGTCGATGTCAGCAATGCCTTTAGTGTTGAGTTCCTCCTGCATGTTAGAGATGGCGGCGTTGTTTCCAGGAACTCTGTAGATCCCCGTGTACTCCAAGCCTCTGTCCTCCACCACATTACAACACACCTCCACGATCAGGGGAACAAACTAGGACACAACATCATCGTATCATTAAGTCCAACTAAAAATCAAAACACAAGGCCTGAAGTGGAGTACACACATAACTAACAATCGGGCCAACTTTTAGTATTTTCCTTCTTTGTGATCAAAGTCATCAAAAGGCCAATTCTCGGATGTCTCTGTGCGATTATCCTGTGGTGTCGGGTGTGTTAAGAGTGATCGTTCCTCCTGAGTACATATTACATATTTTTTTCACCCTTCTGTGTGTAGTGTGTTGTTTCTCTCCCTTATAACCTTGTCCAGCATATTCACGTTTTTCTCTGTGGAACCTATCCCCAGCTATTCGCTGATACTGCATACTTACCTATTCAGTTTTTGTGCTTTCTCTCGAAAATGCCACAAGATGGTGCCAGAGCCTTGCATAATAGAAAAGTAGTACATTGGTGTCAAGGAATCTATGTTGAAGTGAGCCACCTTGACTGAAACTCTGTAGCTTTGCTTTGAATGGCGGGAAGGATCCAAATTTATCCTGGGTTGCTAGCAGAAGATGTTACGAGAGTCTTTGCCACATGTGCATTTATATGCACACTTGCGGCGCTTTTTTTCCAAATGTTAGCTATTTGTTTTTAAGGGTAATATAAAATGATTGGAATTATAATAAACTATTTTGGGAACGTAGTTTGTGGTATAGTTGTATGTATACTTCTAGTTTATATTATGAATCTTGGCAAATTCTAAACATTTTTAGTGGATCGCCAATTCCGATTTTCCACGAGTTGCGGCAAGGCTTAGTCCCTAGTAGAAGCTGACACGGGAGTGGATGTTGACTCCCCCTCCCTCCCGCTCCCACAGAGGTTGATCCCACTCCCAAGTATTTCAAAAACAAATCCTCTCCCTCCCACTCTCACAGCGATCCCTTCCAATCGTGAGTGTTTAAAAAAAATAAAAAATAAATAATAATAATAGATAAAAATCCTGCCAAATCCTGAGTGTTTGAAAACAAAAAAATCCCACCCAATCCCATGTTTTTGAAAAAACAAAATCCCACTCCCACAGAGATTGATCCCAATCCCTTGGGATAAAATTTGCAGTATGTCTGCTTTAGTCAACATAATAAATAAACTGAATTACCAGAATGATCAAGAAACAAAAAATAAGTTTATTAACAAAAGCTGTTTTAGTCCCTTAGTTTACCAATGTTAAGCTCGATGCTGAGGGTAAATGTTCAAATATCGATTTGATAAAGAATTCAAATAAAACTGTATCATGGTTTCCACCCCCGTCAACTCTTGCCATCATGCTTTCCATGCCTGTCCATTCCCAGTGACTTTGTTTTCATAGTTTCCGCTCCGGCCCGCCCCCGATGGCCTTCGCTCCCGCTCCTGCCCAATCCCGTGTTTGATGGTGTAATTCACTCCCATCCCGCGAGAATCCCCCAAAATGTCAACCTCTAGTCCCCATCCCCCACAAATACCCGAGGGGTTACTTTAGTCTCTAGACATACTTAGCAGGAGACTGTCTTTTGGTCATGGTCTGATGCTGCAAACCCAAGCCAATTCCAAATTGTTGACTACTACTAACTACCGGTATAGTGTAAGCAGTGTTAGTCAGCGAAGACATAGCTTTGAACTATGGAAGCCGCTAAGAAGAAAAAAAAAAAAATCATCCTGACCCAAAAACCTGAATGCATCGCTAAAATCAATGGATCCCCCAGCCCCATGATCTAGTGAGACTTTCATGTAGTATAAAGCTCTGACACACCCTATTGCTCTGTGCGGGTGGACAGTCATCCAGCCGCACTCCAAATGTGACGCCAGCCGGTGTCTTCTTTTCGAATGGTTTTCTCATGATGCCCGGGATGCCAATTTTCCATGCACCTCTGTCCCTCGGTGGACTAGCCTCATCTGAATAATAAGACAGTATTTGTTACGATGTCCTCCAGCAAGTGATGGGACAACGTGTAAACATCAGCTTTTACTATACTGTACCTCTCAGTGTCCTCCGCTCTTCTGATTTGGGGGAATGGGGGCTGTGGCTCTTGCTGTCGGTCTTCCCTCCCAAAAAGGCTTGTTTGATGCTCAAGGACTGACGGGAGGTTTTGGGCGAAGGTTCAGACCTACTGCTGGGCGCGCTGATGAGTAGAGAATGCAAAAGATGAGATTGATATTTGAGAATGTTTGGCTAAGTAGCAATAATTGGAGCCTGCAGACCTCATCATGTTGTATTCTTTGATCTTTCGACTGATCAAATCCTGACTTGTTACCGTAGCATTCTGAAAAGGTGTAAAAGGCACACACTTTTGGCTATTTTGTTTAGAGATCATAGTAACAACAAAAGGGCATTTAGATTCATTAACAGTGGACTTTGGCAACACGCACTCACCTCTTCATCTGGATTACTGTTTTCCTGAATGACTCGAATCCAGGTCAACATGTCCTCCCTCCCTTCAGCCTGGAATAAGTACTCGCAATCGGAGGTTGTCAGACGCAGCACATTCTTGCGCCGTGTGTCGCTATAGGAGATGTCAATCAGGCATGCCTTAATGCTGATTCGTAGCGGCTCCTCATCGGGCAGCGTGGTGACGTGCGAGAGCGCATCTTTCCTGTCCCTGAAGAGGGTCAGTGTGTGGCCTTGTAGAACTGCATACATCTGCTTCCATGACTTCATCCCTCCACTAACACGCTACAGAGAGGAGACATGGCACACATGTTAAGCCCATCAAAACAACTACGGCATATGTAGCAATTTTCTTCCTTCTACCCAAAACACTACTACCCAGGAATACCTTATTTTTATCGGTACAAAGCTGCCTAAAGTTGAGCAACCCTTCCTTGGAAGAGTCAGAAAAGATATCTGCAGAGGAATCCCTATTAGATCCAGAGTCTCCGGACGATTTATGCCCATCCAGTGCCTGTCACAAAGACATGGAAGTGCATCAAAAGTATGCAGTTTGTAAAGGACGAAGGTTTATCACTGCTCGTCTCCAATGATAAAAAACCCATTACTGGACCATGCCCATTAATACACGTCATTAAATTGATGTTATCCATGATGGCGATGGTAACTCACCTTTCTCAGGCCTCTGAGGCTTGGCATATGCTTACTTGAAGATAGTCTGAAAAAAGAACAGAAAAAGGTTTGAAAAGGAGAATGAGCACAAGATCACATTAATGCATAATCACATAATGCAATAAATTAAAAAAGAGACCAGAGCAGTGACTGGAAATACGTTTAAACATACCCTCTCCCGTCTTCTTGGCAATTATCCAGACCTTCATCGTAGGATTTAGACCGCTCAGTTTGACTGGCAGATTCTGACTCCAGCAAAGCACTTCTCAGGGACTCTGGAGCAGAGCATATAAACATCATGACTTGCAAATTAAAGTTATTAGAGGAAATGTACTTGTCACAGTTGCTACCAGATGTCTAAAATTCAATGACCAATGTTCTTATCGTAAAGAATTATGGATTGTCAAGACTGTATTGACGTGACCGTGACCCAACCAACCCCAAAGCCTTTTACCTTGGTCATGTGACAGCTGTCGGCGAATGGGAGGACATGGTGAGTCAGGACTAGAAGGACCTGTGGCTACTGATGGTGGGACAGATATGACAGCGGAGGGTGGAATAGGAGCAGCATTCTTGTCAACACTGGGGCTGACGGGCTCATCTATTATGACAAGGGGAAAAAATAATAATAATAAAAAAATCTGAAGTGAGCGTAAAAAACAAATCGAAAGGCCCGTGTGTGATTTCGTTGCATTCAGCAACAAGGTTGTAAACTGGAAAGAAGCGCAAACCAGTCCCCTGTCCCTCTCTGACCAAGCATGCAAGCACCATCCTACAGCTCTTCAGACATGATTGCAGCTTAGCGTGATACATTGCCTGCTAAATGACAGAAACGCTACTAAGTGATATCACTATAATGTCAGGACATGAGATTTTGACCGCTTCATTCATATGCGCTAGTATAAATGTTAATATATTATGAACACAAAATAAAGTGCATTAAAAACCATTTGTACAATTTGTGTCAAAGTTTACAATTTGTATGAAAGACTAAAGAGGTTCCAAACCTGGAAGCTATTAAAAGTAATATGGCTAAAGTTACTTTAAAATGCATTGCGTTTCCTTGAATTGCACTCAACACCTAAGAAATCCCAAAACATGGAATTCACAAATATTAAAACGGCAAAAACCTAATCACTGTAGTTTCAAAGCAAAACAATTCGATGTCAAAAAGGTGAACTTTGCCCTTTTTATATGTAAAATGTCCCCAGCAACTTCAAATCATCGCAAATCAAAACTACAGTTTGTTATGAAAAAAACAAACAAAACAAACAAACAAAAAAAAAAAAAAGAATTGGAGACATGAACACAACCTGATAAAGAAGTTAGTACTTACAATTATGCCCCACCTCCTCTTGCTCTACAGGTCTGAAACAGCTCAGATTATAAAGCTTCTCCCTGTAGACGCATTTAGAGCTAAATTTAAAGCCACTGTCCCAGATCAAGCCTGTACCAAACTTTGAAACAGGGCAAACTAAAAGGAACATCAACATCAATGCAAGGTTTCCAAGGGGTCAGAATAATTGAGGTGTTCATAATAAATCTCATTTACAAAACAACTTTAGTCTGTACTATTCCAACAAATATTTCAAATAAATATGGTTTCGTGATGGGTATACTTTAAATCTTAGTCGTCATCCAAGTCCACCTTAGTAGTACACAAATCTTATTACACAAATACTACCAATGCGGACCATTAAAACAACTACATGGACCATGTATCACTTAACTATGCAAAATGTGGGTAATGGGCACAAAAGCTGATCAATGTGACTGGGGGCCATTAAACTGACCATTGATGGTGGCCCGGGGTCTGCTCAATCAAGACACTGTTCCCCTGGGCGATGGCACCGGTCCCAGAATGGCAGTCCTGGCGTATTAGCACTGTCACAGCTTGCTCTGTGTGCACCTGGCCTGTCAAGCCAACAATACATGGAGCACAGCAAGGTACCACCATTGCTGGCCAATCTCAAGGGTAAATCGATATTAAAAAGATTGGCGGATAAAAAGTAGTACAAAACTTTAGAGGGGAAAAAAAGACGAAAAAAGAAATGAAAAGAAAATGGAAACAAATTGGGGGGGGAATCTCCTGATGGGTGCATCCGTGTGTGCAGCACAGAGTATGCGGGGTGTTACTGTATGTGTATATTTTCATTTGTTTTCAGCGATTATCTTCAAACATGTATACCATATTTAAAACCAAATCGATTAATTTACAGGACCTTTAAACATTACCTTGTGATATTGATATAAAAATACATACACTGTCTACAGTATTTGACTATTTTCACTTCAGTGATTAGCTTCAAACATCTATAACGTATTTAAAATCAAATCGATTAACTTACAGGACCTTTACAATTTTCTCGTGATACTGATATAAAAATGCATATACTGTACAATATGAAAGCTAGCTGGGCAATATAGAATCCATTCTATGAATACAGAATTTTACAGTGTGGCCCTGCTGCAAACACAGTGTACATGCCACCAATACCGATTAATGTCAACGTTCAAGGATGTTTTCTATATTTCCGAGCATCTCGGCAGAATGAAATGTAGCCAAACCAAAATGCTCTGAAATGAAAGCAATTACACAACTATGCGGTTTAGTAGTCCACAAGCAACATTGATCTATTTTGAATTGTTTCCTATGACAAGCTTTGTTGGTCTGACTCATGTTACCACAGCTGTTGCCATGACAACAAAGAGCTTGCAACTCATTTTGTTTCCTCTTACCGATGAATGGAATAGAATCCAATGACTCATCCAGGTTGCTGGAGCAGGAGGTGTAACGTTCCCCGAGGCGACGTATATGCATCTCCCGACGTGCGTCGTTGGGAAGCCAGCATGCCGCGACGTCGGCAGTGGAATCTGCCCCCTCGTCATCATTCACAGCAAGGATGTAGGAGGGGTGGCGCAGAGGGCTGGGGTTCGTTCCAGACGGCGGCTTAGGCCTCATGACGACCCCGGACTCAGAGAGGCTACGTCCAGTCGCCTGGCTTTGAGAATCTTCACGGCTCGGTTTGAGGATGCCAGACCGCTGAGGCATCTGTTTTTGGGTGGAGCATGAAGAGGACCTTTTCCCTACAAAGGTTACATCTCTCTTGGCCTCAACAGGTTGCATGCTTTCAGCTCTCACTCTGTTGTGGCCTTGATGGTTTTTGTGGCCAGAATGGTTAGCATTTTGGTCACCACTTGTTTGCTTCTGTCTGTCTGAGAGCATGGGTGAGGAGTGGTTCTGGAGAGAATTGGGTCCTTTAGTGTACATAGAAGGATTGTGTGGCCCCCTCTGGCCACTGTTGTATACAACAGAAGGCCTGGACAGCATGGCCTGTCTCGGCATAGACTGTCTGCTGGGCCTCATACCATGATCTGCTCCTCGATATCCTCTCCTCTCAATGGGCTGAGCAATCTCTGTTGGGTCAACATAGTCTGTGGAGTGTGACCGTCTTTTATGCATAAGGCCATCTTGAGACATGCTCCTTGGTGGCCAGTTCCTGGCGTGGCTCATCCTTTCAGAACTGATCATGCGGTCCTGGGAGGCACTGCGTGGGGCAACTTGGAAGTGGGGGGGCGGTCCGTGGTAAGAGCGTTCATGGGAAGTACTCCTTCTGCGGATCCCCTTCGGACCCCAGCCCATTTGGGGAATGTGATGTGAAGTTTCAAAACTATTTTGATTGGAAGCTCGCAGGCTATCAAGCCTCTCCTGGATACTACGACTACCATGGGAATGGATTCCTTTGTTGTCAATGTATTCCCTATACGTTTGGTAGGTTCGCCAATCAATATTTGGTTGGGTGGCTGGGTAGTGAGGTGTGGGGCCTCTATATGGAGCAAGTCCTGGCCCGCCGTGATGGACATCTGCCTTTCGCGGATGAGGATACTGCGCTAATGACGCAGGCCTCCCCCTTACAAATGCAGGTTCCATGTAATCTATTCTATGTGCTGGACCCATACGTCCCATATGCTCAGGTGGAACCACCATTGTCGTCCTCACACTGTCGTTGCGCATGCACACCGCCATCTGACTTTTTGGATATGACTTAGGAGGGAAGGATGGGGGCACAGTGATCTCCTTGCGGTATCCATAGTCGGAAGGTGCTGCTGAGCCCCTGATGCCCGGACCCGCTGAGTCTGTGGCTTGGGCCATGCCCGTAGGCTTACAGTCTACTCTTGGGTAGCATACAGAGGGCGGCTCAGGAATGTGACAGGCATTTCCACTGTAGCTGTTGGGGCCACGGAGGTAGGCATCCTGGGAGTAGGCCTAGAGACAGAGCAATAAACCTGTGTTAAAATAGACAAGGAGGTGTGTATGATAAGCAACAGTGAGCCACTAGATGCTTAAACAAGTCCAGCGTAACATACTGTAAGTGTTACTGGAAACGCGTGTGTGTGGGAAGGACATGTTGCGGTGCGAGTGAGTGGAGGCATTGGCAGTTTAGGAGTGTCAGTAGTCTTCATCTGCTTTAGTTTGAGTTCACATGCAAATATTTTTGATGAAAAAACACCAGCGATGTAACGGTAGAGGATTTTTCAAGACAACAAACTATGTGGAGACGACTAGACATAACTAGTGCGGCTATTTACCCATGTCAGACTGACAGATTCCTCAGACAGACAGACACCAAGTTCTCTCCCTCATTGTGAGAGCTATTTTTAGCCTGATTATGCTCCAAGACCTTTATGAACATGAAAACTAATCATTTGTATCAGGAATTGTTTGATTACTACAGGCAGATCTTTTCACTTTATAAACAATGTCTTGGTAGAGGACTAACCTCTATGTTTCATTCCTAATATACTGTCTGAGCAACAAGCTAAGGGATATGTATCGGTATTGGGACTTTACTCCAGCTGGGGAAAAAAATAAATAAATAAATACTTACATAATGCTGTGTGGGCAACAATCAATGTGTTTGGCTCTCTTCCACGCCTTTCGCGAGAAAGCATAAACATGCAAGAGAGTTCAGAGGCCACTGGCCCTTATCACAATAATGATGTGACAAGCAGAGTGAAGACTGGACGAGGTTTCACAAAGACGCCTGCGGAAAGTCTTAATCTAACAAGTAACACCGTAAATCGGCCATTTCTACAGTACATCTGAATTGCCAGCTCAGAGCTGCCCAGTGGACAATCAACAGCAGTAACGTAAAGCGGCACACTACACCCTGTAGCCATGATGCTGACATGCATGCCATAATATGCAAAATGTATGCACCACGTTAGTGACAAATAGCTAACAAGTCAGCAGTTTGCTTACCAGATTAGTTGTATCCCGGAAAAAAAGGCTGCCATTTGAGCATGTGAAAACAAGAGCGTTAAGAAATGAAGACAGAAGAGAGAAGGATACCAGCAGTGTGAGAAACATGCGGTCAGAAAATGATCAGAGTAAAAGACAGACAACATCAAACAGCTAAAAAAAAGGCCAAATTTGACAAGCTAAAAAATATTCTCGAGCCACAGCGATACACTGGGAGGGAGAAGCCGCACACGCGAAGTGGAGCGTTGCCGCGTTACGACCTGCCTGTGACAGTCTGTCCTGGGCGAGGCGGCAGGAGCGCGAGCTTGCCTCTCATGTTGCTGTTAGGCATCCACAGTTGCATCCATACTCAACCACATTATTACGCTAACTGGATGAGGTGCCTTCAGTCTACGTCTCCTTCTCCCTCCCTCTTCTGCTGCTCACATGACAGAAGCAGCAGCTGCTGATTATACACTCCGCTCTGATGGTAGAGCGCCCACTCCCAAGCTTTTCCCCTCTCCTCTTTTCCCCCCAGCATCAACCTGTTTCAAAACACAGGGCAGTCAGCTGATTTCATCCACTCGACTCGGCTTATGATCCATTCTTTCTTTTTCTCCCTGTCTCTTGGCATTTCCTTCTCTTCCCAAGCATACAACTACCTCTCTTTTCTGCTCCCAGAATGTAGCCTCTCCCAATATCTTTGCTAAGCAACTGCTGCCTGTCTCCAAGCAGTCCGTGTGTGCTGCCTCCTACAGTGTAATGTCATCCCAATTGTATGTGTGCATATCTTCTGCCTTTAATGGATATTATCTCACAAGTCTGTCTCCCTTCAAAGAGTTACTTTTCATGTGGCTACAGGCCACCTGATGTGCAATAGCGTGGCCGGCAGCATGACAACAGAGGCATGCGATACATTGGACTATGGAACCAGAGTAAGGCCATAGGGGAGGGGGTCATACAGGGGAAGGCTCGAGTAGTATCAAGAAATAATATGACATCTAGGATCATGCATGGCTTAAGGGACATTGTACAGCTGCGATGATTGTGTCCATGTCTCCAAAAAACATTGCACATGCAAATCATCACTGGAGGTGACCAGGAAATAAAAACCAGGAAAATGTCACTTGGAGCTCAAAATCTCAAATTGTTTCATTCAAGTGTTTAACAAGCATAAGATAGTATTTGTTTTCACAGAATAGTGGCCGTTAATTAGTCGACGGCTGCCTAACCTTGCTTTAAAACCAGAACTCTTGTTGGAAACCCCAAACAAAGTTTAAAACCGTAGCTTGAAAGTGTGAGTGTAATTTGAAACCTTCACCCTACTTTCAAACCCTAACCTGGCTTGAAACCCTAAATTGAAACCTAACCCAGGCTTTAAACTCTCATTTGAAACCATAACCTTGGCTTGCAGCCCTAACCCTTGTTTGAATCACTTATGCAGGCTTGAAACCCTAACTCGGACTAGAAACCCTAATTTGAAAACATAGTTTGAAACCCTTACCAAGGATTGAAACACTAATTTGAAAGAATTACCTTGGTTTTAAACCCTAATTTGAAACACACACGCACACCTTGTATGAGTATTTAAAGCAAAACGGTGTACAGTACATGTTTCAGTTGCTTTTTGAAAGATGGAATAACTTTTTTGTAATACATTGGACAGTGTAATGATTTATTGATTGAATTATCAATGAAGCTATGACACGGCCAGAGAGAGTACACAGGGGAGATTTCAGGTTAACAGCGATTGGGTTTCATTATATAAACAGGCTGTCAAATACACTGTCAGAAGCGATTCCTTAGCATCCGCACATACTCTAGCACTTAAGAGCTGAGTGCAGCTTCACTTTGCTCTTAATATGCAGAGTGCATATTGTGGCAGCGGCCTGCACTATGAACACAATTCATAGTCATCACAAGCTCACAGTGCTGATTCTTAAGCCCGCAAAATTAACAGCTTTGCTGGTGTGCAAAAATGTTACATATAATTATCACTATTTCGGCAGAGTTAAACGGAAAGATATTATTGCATTTACATGAAGGTGAATTGAGCAGTGCTGAAGTAGCGATATATGCCGCTACCTTTCCTTTGGACGGCGAAAATTGGATTCCCAGAGTGCCCATATACACTACTCCCAAGCCCGAATAAAAAATGGGTAGGTTGCGTCTGGATTGCTGACTCAGGAAGGGCATCTGGCATAAAAACTGTGGCAAACAAATAACTCACTGTGGAGATCCCAAATGAGAAAAGCCAAACATCTCAACAACAATGTGAAAAGACGGGAACGAACGCAACGATCACTACATGTAGAGTATATGATGCAAACACATATACACAAACACACCACCATTGCGCCCTCCCTCCTCCAACCATGAGTCACTGTGGCATTGCATTTGAAAGCTCCCACATTACATGACCTACACAAAGAGTGACATAGTGGAGGGAGACCTGATCATTGTTTGACTTGAACGCAAAACAGGTTCTATAGAATGTAATCTTTAGTAATATTCTATCAAGATTATCTCTGTCAGCAAAATACACAATATTTCAGCATTTCCTTGGAAAGTAATCCTTCCATCCATTTTATATCGCACTTTTCCTCACCATGGTCTTGGGTGAGCCGGAGCCTAGTCCAGCTGACAATGAGTGAAAGGCGGGGTACACCCTGGACAGGTTACCAGCCAATCACGAGGCACTAGAATTCACACACACATTCACACCTATGGAAAATGTTGTCTTCAATTAACTTAACATGCATGTATTTGGGATTTTAGCAGAAGCCGGAGTACACCGAGAAACCCACACAAGCACGGGCAGGACATACAAACGCCACACAGGGCGGGATATGCCTCATGCGGAAAACAATTACGGTAAGCTTCATTCCTTTGGATGTGTATGACTGAACATATTGACAAAGTGTATTTGAGAGAACGTGGTGCATTTCAACGTGACATCTTGCAGACAGAAAAGCTGTTCCGTCCCGATTAGAAGACCTAGATAGAGAACGCTGATGGGATTTTAGGATTCCTGTCGCAGACCAAAACTAGAGCAGCTCTCTGGGACAAGATGAAAGCAAGAGGGTCGTTTCTGTTCCAAAAACAGAACAAATTGTACTTGTGGTAAAGCAAAAAGGTGTAGGAGATGCATACCAGCTGTAGTATGTCCTCATCTTTGGGCATCACACAAAGTTCCAAAAAGTCACCGCTGTGAGGAATAGAAAGTAAAGGCAATTTAAATGAGACCAAAGCCAAAGTGAACCATAAACCATTATTGAATTGTTTATTGCATCTCACCTGTCTTGGATCAAAGATATAACCTCACAGTATGCTTTCCAATGATACTTGCGCAATTCACCTTCACAATGCGATCACCTAAAGGACATTTAGAGTAAATATTAGCGCTTGGTCGATTTTTTTGCTTTGTGTTGCAAGCCAAAGTTTGAGTTAGGAGTGAGCTTCAGATACACCGCCAGCACTCGAGTGAAGCGGGAGAAAAAAAAAGTCGCTGATGCACTTTCAGGCATTTATTGAATGGGACAGTCAAACGCATATTCAAAATGAAAACACTCGCAAGGAGCATGGCACAGACACACCCCTTAAAGGCGCACATCAACACACAACTGTACAACAGTAAGTCTGTGCGTGTGGGAGTTTGTTTAATTACATTTTTAAAAAATAGTTTTGTTTCTTTACATTCTTTTATTATTATACTTTTATATTCGTATTTTACCATACAGTGCTTTTGGCCTTGATAAAAAATGTTTTTAAACTAAAACAATTATAATTTCGGCTCGCAAACTATGCCGGTTGTACTTTCTCTCACACAGTGTACACATTATTCGTAGCAAATAAACTGAGACATGCATCATGTATTTCAGTTGCCTTTGTTTATTTTTGCTGTGAATTGGATTAGCCCTCCGTATGGCTCCGAAGCAAGAGAAAAGTGCAGGTGATTGTGCTACAACGCCCTGGAAAGTGTTGCAGTTCCGGCGGCGCCTGGGGAGCTTTTGCTTGCAAGGCTGGGTGCATGCTGGCATGTATTGTTTTTATTGAATGAATTCTTTTAAATGATGAATTAAGTTTGTGACTCGGGGTTCCACTGTATAGATAGGTCCTACCTGTACAGAGGCCAGCTCCATGTGCAGGACCGCCCTCCTTGACTTGCTTCACGAAAATAGTGTCCATCGGCTCGAGCCTGTTCCGCTGTCTCCCTACCAAACGAATAAAAAAAACAAAAACAAAAAACAAAGTGTACACATTACATTTATCTGGTGGTTTTTCAAAATCACTCAGGCTGTAACAGAAACAAGAAAATTTGGCAGTGAACAGCAGGCATTTACTTTAAGTAAGAAGAGAGATAGGTTGCATGTGAGAACAAGAGAAAGTGGGTTTAATCTCAACATTCTGAGGACTAAATGAACATTGGGAAAGCAAAAAAAAAAACAATTCTCAGACCAGTACTTGGCCCACATTACATATACTGTATGGCAGGTTTTAACAGAGAACGTTGGAGGGATGGGAGGCAGCACCTCAATAGAGGGAAATTGTGTGGCCTCTAGCTAGGTGGATAAAAGCTGGTAACGCGAGGAAAACCAGTTTGCTCGGCCAGTCCTTGTTTCCTAGCAGCTGCCCAGAAGAGAGAGGGGGACAAGAAGGATGAGTGTGAGAGAAAGGGAACAGAAGTAGGTGGAGTGACAGTGGGCTCAGCTGCACTACTCCCACTCTTTTCTTTCACTCGCCGGTGTCCAGTGTCAAAGAGTTGCTCGTAGTTAACATTCTGGTAGTGAGTCAGCACACCATGGAACACTAACTAGAGTGGAATGGTTGCCAGAATGAGAAGAGGAACACTCATTCTTATTTAATTACAAAGTGTTGTTTTATGCAGAAAATAAGACCTAAATATGCCATTTTAAATTTCTGGAAATGATGAGAGACGTGTGTGCCTACAGTTGTCCTTTCTTCTCTTCCCCAGAATCTTACTCATGCACTCGCTCATTGTGGGGCCTCGCGTTATGTAATGTACTGCAATCAGGCACACTCCCTCTAGTGGAATACTAGGACATTTCATTATTTTAAGGGGAGAGTCTTGTCATTTAAAGGCACTGTCCATATTTCTACATTAACATTCACCATTCATCAGAATGAGGACAGTAGGTTAATGAGGGTTTCTGTAAGCTGTGCACTACATTTACCTTCATTCGGCTGGGCACCAGTGGCCAATAGAAACAGTGAGTTCACAGAGAGCAAACTGTCTAAATTAACCATATGTGTTACAGAATGAATAGTCTAGAATTAATAGAATACAATAGAAAACTCAAGGTGCCCAATTGATGAAAGTCTCACTGTAAATTCATTTGATTTGGCATGTATAAATACATGGAAAAGGATGACGCGCTGTGGCGACCCCTAAAGGGACAAGCCGAAAGGAAAAGAAGAAGAAATGATATACCACTTGATGAATGTAACTTGAGCGAGTGATGTTGTACTCCATCATAGTGAGAACGGAAAATCATTAACGCCACGGTGGACGACTGGTTAGCACATCTGCCTCACAGTTCTGATCCCAAATGCCAGCCTCGCCTGCATGGCGTTTGCATGTTCTCCCCGTGCCTGCGTGGGTTTTCTCTGGGCACTCCGGTTTCCGCCCACATCCCATTGATTGAAGACTCTAAATTGCCCGTAGGTGTGAGTGGTTGTTTGTTTATACGTGCCCTGCGATTGGCTGGCAACCAGTTCAGGGTGTACCCCGGCTCTCGCCCGAAGATAGCTGGGATAGGCTCCAGCACGCCCATGACCCTTGTGAGGATAAGCGGTAACGAAAATGGATGGATGAAATCGGATCATTGCGCTGATCACGTCACATGAAACAAAAAAAGGCACATTCTCTGAATTCATTCATATAAAAAAAAAACTGCACTGAGTATTGCTTTACAGAACTGTTGGTTCGGGACGGTCTCAAACTTAAACACTAACCATGAAAAGAAAACCTTTGCTGTTTCAAAATAAACACTATATGACAGATTTAATGGCAGCTGATTGCAGCCTCACTGGATCTGTACGTGAGACAAGACCAGGGAACATTAGATTGTGAGTGCACCCAAACTTGAACCCAGAGCTGTAACAGAGGAGCTTTGTCTTGAGAAGCTGCAGACTCTAATACAATAAGATAATTGATGGTGGCGTTCAACTGTGCAGGGTTGATGCAAGTGGAACACATTTATTCATTTGCGCTCTTGCGGAATGTTTGTGTACATGAATTGCATACGATTGGAAGATTGAGTGGCCATTAATCATTTCTATTTCAGTTGTTCTGGTGTCATTATGAGAACCCTCAAATTGCTGACATTCTGTGAATTGGAGGCTATTTTACGGTCAAATTCTTAGACGGCGGAATCAACTATGAATGCCATGAACTGTTATTTCACGAAATTACAAACATGCGTTTCTTCTCTCAGTGTTCTTCCATCCCATGGCAACACTGGTTCATCCTTGAGAGAAAACTCAAAGTCTTGAGGAAAGTATCATCAACAGATTAATTGGGTTATATTGTGCGAGACGCCAACAAAGATTACTTCGGATCAGATTTCACTTCCTAAACACGTGAATGATGAATTCCATTTCCTTGAATCACCTCCAAAGATTACAAACATGATTGGAATCACTAACACCCAGCTGGGAAAATTCCAGGGACAACAAGCTTTTATGATCGCCCAGAAAAAGCAAATGAGCTCATTGAATATCACTGGAATCCAAAACCTATATTAAAAAAAATTAAATAAAAATATATTCTGACACCAGCAACAAGTTTCTATACTATAGTTTAGGACTTGGCGATGTAATTGATATATCTATTTTTTGAGGGATCACATCAATTTAATTTTTTTAAAGAGGGGGGGGGGAAAAAATAAAAAAATACTGTTTTTCTCCCTTGGCGGCTTCCGTAGCCTGCTGAGGCGCACTGTCTACACTGACGACATGGCAGCGAACAGAATATATAGATGTGAATGAATGAGAAGGGTGGAGGGGGAAGAGTGAGGCTACAGGGAGAAGAAATAGCGAGGGTGGAAGACTTGAAATACTTGGGGTCAACAGTCCAGAGCAATGGTGTGTGTGGTGAGGAAGTGAAGAAACGGGTCCAAGCAGGTTGGAACGGGTGGAGGAAGGTGTCAGGTATGTTATGTGACAGAAGAGTCTCTGCTAGGATGAAGGGCAAAGTTTAGAAGACAGTGGTGAGGCCAGCCATAATGTACGGATTAGAGACAGTGGCACTGAAGAGACAGCAGGAAGAAGAGCTGGAGGTGGTAGAAATGAAGATGTTGATGTTCTCTCGAGGAGTGACCAGGTAGGAGAGGATTAGAAATGAGCTCATCAGAGGGACAGCCAAGTTTAGATGTTTTGGAGACAAAGTTAGACAGAGCACACTTCGATGGTTTGGACAGGTCCAGAGAAGCGAAAGTGAGTATATTGGTAGAGGTTGATGAGGATGGAGTTGCCAGGCAAGAGAGCTTGAGGAAGACCAAAGAGAAGGTTGATAGATGCAGTGAGGGAAGACATGAGGGCAGTTGGTGTTATAGAGGAGGATGCAGGAGATAGGCTTACATGGAAAAGAATGACACGCTGTGGCGACCCCGAACAGGAAAGCACAAAGGATCGATTAAACTCAGAAGCCGGATTATCAGAATCAGATCAGAATCATCTTTATTTGCCAAGTATGTCCCAAAAACCCACAAGGAATTTGTCTCCGGAAGTTGGAGCCGCTCTAGTACGACAACAGACAGTCAATTGACAGAGAACACTTTGGAGACATAAAGACATTGACAAAAACAGTCACTGAGAAATAAAGGGTTGCTAGTTATCTGGTAATGCCAGTACAAATTTTTTTTTTTTTTTTTTTTTTTTGACAATTGCGCAAAAAGATGCAGAGTCCTCTAGCACTTAGAGCAGTTTGAATGACGAATACAGCAATTTTATTTTAAGGCCAAATTGCCAAGTCAGACTGTAACTTGATAGAAGCTCATTAAACATTTCAAATCAGAGTATTTTCACTCAATAATTATGGCATTGACTTTGATGTGAGGATTTGTTGCTTCAAAACAGAGCAGTATCTATTCACGGAAGAGCAAGGTTCAAACACAAATGCTCCAGTAAAAAGTGAGGCCAGCCCTTTCTGATGGCCTTTCTATGGTGAGGGAGAAAAGCGGCAAGAACAACAAAGTGGAACAATATGAAGAGGTGGGACGCCACAGGACAGTAGCAGATGGTGCTGACCAAACCGTTCGTGCCGCCACAAAGGTCAATGACACGGGGAGCGACATTGTTCTTTGCACACAAGGAAGCTAAAAGAGCCAGAGAGTGGCTAGATTAAGAGTCATTAAACGTCAGAGGCACCGCTCTTACTCCAGCTAGGAACACCTGCATTTGCCTTTTTTTTTTTGCTTACCTCTGCGCCCAACATCTTCCCCCTATAAAGAAAACAGGAAAAAAACAGCAGTAAATCAAGCAATCAATCAATCATAGATTACTTTGTGAATATGAAGTCATGTAATCCAATTAAATCACAGCCTGACATGTACCAGGAAGTAGTGCGTGGATGACTCCGGCGGGTACACAATGAAGTGCCGCAGGGTAAAGCCAAATCCGTGACAAGTGCGACGCAGAAGCACCGTTTTGGGTCTCGGCCATGAAAACGATTCCTCTTCTCTCGGGTCCAAGCCTCTCCACTCGGCAGAGTCATTCTATAAACAGAGGAAGGTGATGGATGAATAATTTGAATTGATCAGGGGTCCCCTAATTAACTTTTGTACTTAGTATTACAACCCCAATTCCAGTGAAGTTGGGACGTTGTGTTAAACATAATAAAAACAGAATACAATGATTTGCAAATCATGTTCAACCTATATTTAGTTGAATACACTACAAAGACAAGATATTTAATGTTCAAACTGATAAACTTTATTGTTTTTAGCAAATAATCATTAACTTTGAATTTTATGGCTGCAACACGTTCCAAAAAAGCTGGGACATGTGGCAAAAAAGACGGAGGAAGTTGAGGAATGCTCATCAAACACGTGTTTGGAACATCCCACAGGTGAACAGGCTAATTGGGAACAGGTGGGTGCCATGATTGGGTAGAAAAGGAGCTTCCCTGAATTGCTCAGTCATTCACAAGCAAAGATGGGGCGAGTGCGTGAGAAAATAGTCAGTTTAAGGACAATGTTCCTCAACGTACAATTGCAAGGAATTTAGGGATTTCATCATCTACGGTCCATAATATCATCAAAAGGTTCAGAGAATCTGGAGAAATCACTGCATGTAAGCAGCAAGGCCGAAAACCAACATTGAATGGCCGTGACCTTCGATCCCTCAGGCAGCACTGCATCAAAAACCGACATCAATGTGTAAAGGATATCACCGCATGGGGTCAGGAACACTCCAGAAAACCAATTTCAGTAAATACAGTTTGGCGCTACATCCGTAAGTGCAACTTGAAACTCTACTATACAAAGCAAAAGCCATTTATCAACAACACCCAGAAAGGCTGCCGGCTTATCTGGGCCCGGGCTTATCTAAGATGGACTGATGCAAAGTGGAAAAGTGTTCTGTGGTCTGACGAGTCCACATTTCCAATTGTTTTTGGAAATTGTGGACGTCGTGTCCTCCGAGCCAAGGAGGAAAAGAACCATCCGGATTGTTATGGAGTTCAAGTTCAAAAGCCAGCATCTGTGATGGTATGGGGCTGTGTTGGTGCCAATGGCATGGGTAACTTACACATCTGTGAAGGCACCATTAATGCTGAAAGGTACATACAGGTTTTGGAGAAACATATGCTGCCATCCAAGCAACGTCTTTTTCATGGACACCCCTGCTTATTTCAGCAAGACAATGCCAAACCACATTCTGCACCTGTTACAACAGCGTGGCTTCGTAGTAAAAGAGTGTGGGTACTAGACTGGCCTGCCTGCAGTTCAGACCTGTCTCCCATTGAAAATGTGTGGCGCATTATGAAGTGTAAAATACGACAACGGAGACCCCGGACTGTTGAACAACTGAAGCTGTACATCAAGCAAGAATGGGAAAGAATTCCACCTACAAAGCTTCAACAATTAGTGTCCTCAGTTCCCAAACGTTTATTGAATGTTGTTAAAAGAAAAGGTGATCTAACACAGTGGTAAACATGACCCTGTCCCAGCATTTTTGGAATGTGTTGCAGCCATAAAATTCTAAGTTCATGATTATTTGCTAAAAACAATCAAATGTATCAGTTTGAACATTAAATATCTTGTCTTTGTAGTGTATTCAATTAAATATAGGTTGAACATTATTTGCAAGTCTTTGTATTCAGTTTTTATTCATGTTTAACACAACATCCCAACTTCATTGGAATTGGGGTTGTATAAACCAAGAGGGAAAAAGGTTCTACAAAATGGTATTTTAGTCTAGTCATACTTCTATCCAAAGCAATATGTCTCTCTGGTAAAATTTTTAGTGTGAAATAAGCAGCTGTAATGATCAGTAAACAGGCCATTTAACAACAGAAAGAGATGGTTAGCGTGAAACTAGCGAGGCACCTAATTTTTGGCCACCGAAGAGATTCAAGTGGATGATTCAATTCATGGACGCTCGTTACCAACTCCCTGGGCGTGAATTGGAAAACTTGAAAGCTTTTGCTTGCTCAAATTATACGTTTAGGTATATATACGTTATATTTGTCTTACACAATTGTATAATGCACCATGTCACGTTCAACTTTTGACAGAAAATAAATACTGTATTTAAATCAAAAGGTTACGAGGAACAGAGAACATTTAAGATTGAAAATAATGGTGACTGGTTTCATATCGTGATATATATCGACTGCTATGTAACCAAATATTATGATCTGATTTTTTCTCGTTCAGCCCTTTCTGTGCATTGTTGGAACATCAGTGCTAAATAAATATTTTTATTTTGCAGTTGATTTTTTTTAAACATTGCTATTGATCTATGCAATTGCAATACCTTGCTTTTAGTGAGGTTAGTACAAAGTCAGAGCCATAAATTAAATTTTACTCATAATTGGTATATTCATTTCTTCCTGTTTTTTGGCCTTGGTTTCCTCTTCAGTTTACGGTTTCTGCCATGAATTTTCATTCTGGTGCATCACTAAGAAACATTTCTCAGAGTTGAAGAGATATGTACAATACTTAAGCCTTAACCCTTAGGGCTAAGATAATTTAAAAAACATCGTTTTGTCAGTCATTGACAAAGTGAAAAGTGGTTCGGATAAAAATTCATAGAAAAGTTCACTATATTCTAAGAAGGTATCTGGAGTTTCTCTAGATAAACGCGTGTCAGCTCCTCCGCCTTTAGTGTTTACACTCAAAGTTCAGTGGCATCCCATTTTCTCAGCTGGAGAGTGAAGCATGTCAACTTTTTAGGGCTTTGTGTGTTTACTGACTATTTATAACCTCACACCTTGGTGGTATCAAGTGTGCAGCAACAGTGCCTCTTTGCCCACTCCAGCCCTATATCATATTCCTCGATTCAGGAAACATCTCTGTCATGCCTTGTATTTCCACAGTGGAAAAAAAAAAAACTATCCATTGTATCTCATACCAACTCTCCCCTCCCCCTTAAAATGTAGACTTTCCCCGCTGTGTGAAGAATTTGATGAGCTTGCGTTGATGCCCTGCGCCTGAGCAGATATGCCGGATGATAAATGAACTGAATCGCCACAAGATTTAACACAAACAGACGATTAAAGGCTGTGTGAGGTTTTGATTGTGTTATTGATTGGTCACACAAACGCACTCAAGTCTTTGAACAGGACTGAATGCTTGCAGCAGCGCTCTCTCATTGACACAGCTGTTGGAGGGGAGAAGTGAATGTGTGCAGCCGAGTTTCAAAAAACAAACACGAGAAACTATTTGCTCACAGCACCTTTAAAAGGGCCGAGCAATAGCTGTGAGTGTCACCAGATGACAACTGAGCCGTGGCTCATTAAAAGTGTATTCAATACACATAGGGAAGCATTCTTTGACAGTCCCACATTGTTTTATTTCTGCTCTTACAACATAGAGCACAGGAAATAAGGGTGGGCATGAACTGGGCAGAAAATAGACCCATTAATTGATTGTTGTTCATGCAGTCTTAACTAGTTTGCTGTCGAAAGAAGAGCTACGTGACAACAGCTTTTGGAAGTTGAGGCATAATAATCTCCTAAATATGACTTGAAACAGAAGCTGAGAACAGTCAGGCGGATGCTCCCATGCTACAATCTGATGGAACATGAATGGAGCAAGTTTATCCAGGCCAGCAAAGTCAGCACAATTTTGGTCACAGTAATCCTGATATGATATATCTCTAATGTTGAATTAATCATATTTCTCAACATCAACAGTTCTTTATTGGTTTTATGTGGGGTTTAATGTAAGAAGGTGAAGTTACACCTTATGATTGTCTGTTTGGTTCTTCTGTTTTATGACAATGTATTCAATGTCTAGTTGTTTTATTATTCATTTTCCACGTAGTCGATCAAGGAAATGTAGTCAAATGCCCATCCCTATGCAAAACCTTGGCACAACGGCATCTATTGTTTACCAATGTGCCCAGGGTAGATTTTAAGAGTGAATAAGCGGTTCACACACACACACAGTCCTAGGCCTTACTACACTCCTGTGACTGGCTGGCAAACATTGCTACAGGTGCAGCTCACACCTGAGTGTTTTTGATGAAACTAGCACAACCGGTTGTACTGTTTTGCCAATGTTCGCTTGGTTTGTTTTAAGATTATAGTGCTTCCAGTAGAAGTCAGTGCCGTTTGACCTCAGGAATCTTTCGTGCCACGGAGATATATTCTAATCCGTAGCCAGAGAGGCATTGCCGGCAAACGAGTCCCAGGATCCGATTTTGCAGGAAGCGCATGTGGTCATTCTGATCGTTAAACACAGTGGGGAGCGAGGGGGTGTCCTGACATGCACATGCCGAGCAGTGTTATCATTGCCACATGCATATAGTTAATAATGGTGTGACATTCCACCTCAATGAATCCCAGACATTTCTCGACTTCTCTGGACCTCCACCGACCCCCAACAGAATTTGTGTGAATATTCGTTATTTGAAGGTAAATCCCTCCGTAACTTCTAATGCTAATTTTCACTAGCCCGTCAATAGGGTTTTACATCGAGCATTAGCATTAAGCACTAAAATGGACTATGTGTTGTATTTAAATATAGTAAAATGTGTGTAATTATATTATTTGTTGTGTTTAGTTTTATAGTAAACTAACTGTGGTGTCAATAAACAGCTTAAAGCACGCTCAGAAGGCCAGAGTACTTTTACATTGCAGGACCTTGCGCGCACGCACGCACACACACACAAACACACGCACACACACACACACACACACACACCGCGCCATTCAGCACATTAATCGTTTTCCTATGATTATGTTTTTTTATGATCGTGAGAAGCCAAAATCGAAATCACGATGAAAATTCGATTAATCCAGCCTTGGCCAGCCCAACTATCTCGTAGAGTGACTACTAACTCATTATAATTATAATTGAGAAATTTGACTTTTTAATCTGTTTCACACAATGTGTCCAGAGGTCGCAAACAGCCTGGTCTATCCTGTGTAATAAAACCCTGCTGTTTACACTGGCGGACACACTCCAACATTACAATGACCGTGCTGTTGTTTCTATTTGGAGCAGTTGTACTGACTGTAAATCGCCCATCCAAGGGGTATGGAAACACCTACAAATAAAAAAAATTACTTCTTTTTGTGTGACATTCAGTAAACTCCATCACCTGCTACCGTTTGAAAAAGTCAAGAGTGAGTATCCATGTTTATGCAACAGTTCTTGCACAAAACAAAACCTGTACTTGTAAGTACCCTACTGAGAGTGTATACGCACACTGAAAAAAGAACTTGAATTTCCACTTATCAGTAACAAATGCTACCTTATCCCACCCCGTGACCTGTGTGTTTGAAAAATATAATTGGTGTCACTAAATGTCATTCTACCAGTGAAGCGCGACATACTGTAGCTCTGAAAAAGAGTCAAGTACACAGTACTAAAATGTGAGGCAACCTGCTTGTCTGCGGGCTGCCAGATTCTACACCACGTTACATCCAAGGGAAACACTTTGCTGTGAAAAGTCTCAGCTCATGGCACTGGGGCCGTCGCATTTTTGCAGTGCAGGACAAGGTTTAGGAGCAGCTAACAGGTGGTTAACTAATCAACAGAATGCAGAATACATGTAGATGTGTGAGCAAAAGTGTTGATTGTGATGTTTAGTCTAGCCACCTCAAGCTAGCTATTATCTACCTGCTATATGCCTGTCAGTTCTGATCAAAAGTTAGCGTGTTAAATGTGCTATAGTTTAACAATCACAACATTAGTGGTTGATTTTATTTCAGAGAGTCAATGTTAAAAAGTTGATGCCCGAGATGCATCAGTTTAATGTTTATTAACCCTCCTCATTCATCATCAAAAATAAAGAGAACATTTTAAGAGTTATCTCAGAATGGCTAACTTGCGTTGCTACTTGTATGACAGTTAATTTAAATGTTTCTTAAAACATTGCCTGTATGGTTAAATAAAGTTTTTTTTTATGCTGTAGTAGAGTGGGGACTCTGGAGCTAACTGTTCCAAATAAAATCTAATCTCAATGAGAAGCTTGAGCAGTTTTTAACAATGTAGCAGTCACACAATGTAATCGGGGAGCGAGAAGAACTAAGGCAGGGTACACACATGCTGACAATCGAGCCAAATTTAAATATCCCCCACGTGATCAAAGACAAGTCGCGCTGTTGCTGGACACAAATAGAGGAGCAAATGGTTGTGTTAAGTGTTTCTTCAACATGCCTCACAAATCATTTGCCACAATCAAATTGACGAGAAGACTTTGCAATGACAATTTAGTTACCAGAAAATCAAACAGTAAGCCTAGATCCCCCCCCCCAACTACTACTATTACTCCTGCTTTTTCTTCTTGGTATTTTCTGGGAATCTGAAAGCCCTGTGGCACCATGCTGCCTCTCACAGGTCAGTCTTAGTACTACAGCATACATATAGCATTGTGTGTGCGTGTTGTGCTGTGGTCATCTCCAGTACACCACACACTACTGTAAGAGAGCAGTAAGCACAAGGTGATGTTTTCCTCGTAATGTGTGGGGTGTTTCACATTTTAGAAATCAAGGTGTGTACAGGTGGTTAAATCAGCTACAGAATATGTGGAAGAAAATTCTCTGCAAAAGAAGGCAAGATTACATTGACCATTAGTTCTGTTTTATGCATATTCCGCTTTTAAGGAAATAAGTGAGTCATTATAGGAAGAAGGCCATTTTCAAATTGCCACGCAGTGGATGTTTTCATTTGATTGCACTAAGACAGCACAAGGGACATCTGAATCACCCTATACTGTGTCCCCCGCCCCTGAGACATTGCAGACACTACCATAGGGCAACAGGAAGTAACAAACTTCTTCTATCCAATTGTGGCTCAATTTTTCCTTACGATTGCCATCACTTAGCCATGTGACGCCTGTGCAGAGGCTTCTGTGAAAGGCAGCCACTCCAAATGAGATAAACACTGACCTTTAATGAGGCAAAGATGGTAGAGGTGGGGAGCGGGATGGGTTGGTTTGTCCGTAGACCCCTGCAGCACTAAATATGGATTACGCTGCATTATCCAAAACAATAATCTACTTCACTCTGCTCTCATTTCCCTTGCTCCTCTGCTAGGGCATAGCAAACCAGCTTGCAGGTGATGGGGATCATAAAAAACAAGCCACAAGCCTCCTGACATAGCAACAAACCTGAATCGACCATCGAACACAGCTGTATGCACACTGGAACAAGGAAAATGTTATCACAGACATTTTACAGATAAAAGCCGATTGACTGGTACACTCAATGTGACCAGAGGAATCCAAGTTGTGAGAAAAAGGAAAAAAAAAAAAGAAACAACAAGAACTACTAAACTACTACTACAAAACTAAGCAAAGCCAATACATAATGGGGTATCAAGCAGTGTTGCTAAATGATAAAATAACCACCAGATCCAAGGGCCGGAGACTCCGGGGGGTTTCCTACACGACATTAGCACATGAATCAGCTGGTGGTCCGGCCTCATTAACAGTGGGATTTCCACAATTGAAGCTTGCCATTCACATCACACCGCCAATCATGCTCAAGCTTGTCGTGATCAGGCGGACTGCTTCAATCGTTTGACTCATAGAGGCGGTTGAGAGGATATACAGAAGCTGGCTCTTGATAATAACAAAGAGAAGCAGATAACGTATTCATTTTTCTTGGTTTTTCCTATAAAAGTCTGCATGATCACCAGTCTTACTCTCACAGTTTAAAACTGTGTGGAAGGATGTTCATGGCCAAAGCTACCCAAATACTGTTTCAATGTTCTGACAAAATCTCACTAACAATAATCTGATATCAGTGAGCCTGTCGACAGATAATTACTTTAATATCTGGTTTATTACTGGGGAAGGGGAGTTCTAGACCACCTTGACGCAAGTGCCGCGGCGAGGTTTTGAATCCCCGAGAACGACTGCCGACACAGAGCCAATGGAAACGGCTGACTATGAAACAAAAGGTGGACGAGACATCAAGAAAACTAAAACTACTTAAGGTGACTTTTCAGGGCAAGTGACACTATTTGAATCGTCACGGTAATTCTGACGCACTGACTTGGAGAACCCCTCGGAATTTCGGCCAGCGCGAGCTGATTGGTGGATAATTTTAACCAAAACTGTCCCCACCCCTGAATAGAGGGGACGACTGTATAAAACAACAAATTGATGGATAATTAATTTTGAAAACAATAGTCAACTAAAACAGTTTGTGCAACTATTTGTGCTCAACTACTTTTAGGGTTTGATATCAAAAAATGCTTGGGATATCATAACATTATTTAAAGTGAATAAAATTTGCAATTATGTTACAGATGTTATCAAGAAACATGACGTAGACGCACATGATTTGCTTGAGCGGGCCACATAAAAAGATGTGGAGGGACAGCTTTGGCTCCGGACCTTAAGTTTGACACCAGTGGTTTATAGTAACGTACTCGTTCAACTGTCGTTATTTCCATGTGCAAAAACATATTTTACAGTCAAGTGCTATTAAAAAAAACGATGATTGGCCTCAATTCGCGATCATGTGATGGAATCGGAACAACTCTACCCGCTAATGCTCAGAACACATTCATGACACGACACTGCCGCAACCTTTTTTTGTATCCCTCAAGCACATGACCCGTGTTCATACAAACACCGGACAGACGTGAACATCCAACAGAAATAGTGGGAAACTAGAGAACAGAATCTAACAGGAGTTGTTACAAGCACAAACAGCTGGGCCAAAGTGTCAAGCCCCTGTAACTCCACCCCCACACCGGAGTCAACAGAGGGATGACTCTAGAAACCCTGAATCAGCTGCCCCCCCCCCCCCCCAATAAAAAAAAAAAAACAACAACAACTTGCAGCCTCACAATCTAAAGATATAATCGGTAGATTAATGCGTACCTCACAGAACGACGATCTCGCTTGTTGTCGCTCGAGATCGTCATCACAAGACTGAGCCCAACGTGACGCCATCATTCGACGTGACTTCAACTCCTCTAGCCGGTGAACGCCCACATCTGGTGGGAAACCAGAATCCGTGTTCCACGCCTTGCAATGTATGCCTTTATCCGTGCTGGATTACCTAATCCATTTGGAAGAGAGAGGACAAGTGTGGACATTATATATATGAACAGCAAAATATGCATCTGATTCGGACACCTCCCCGGTGAGGTGTTCCGGGCATGTCCCACCGGGTGGAGACCCCGGGGACGACCCAGGACACGCCAGAGAGAATACGTCCTTCGGCTGGCCTGGGAACGCCTCGGGATCCCCCCGGAAGAGCTGGATGAAGTGGCTGGGGAGAGGGAAGTCTGGGCGTCCCTGCTAAAGCGACTGCCCCCGTGACCCGACCTCGGATAAGCGCTAGAAAATGGATGCATGGATGGATGTGTTGACACTACGGTAGAGCATGCTTTGTCAGCATTGATAACTGCTTGAAACGAATTCATGCTCCTTCAAATGAGCGAGAGAGTGCTGGGAAAAGTGATAACGATTAGGAAACAGATGCAACTAAAGCAAGAGTTCGGCGCTTAGTGGAGGTTTGCGCAGTGAGCAACAAACACCGGTCTTGCTGTGAGCAACAAAGCACATGTACGACCGATCCGGTCTTGTTGTGATGGGTCATATGAAGTGAACGTGGTGCGTCGCCGCAGCATCATCAATGGCCAGCAACAAGTGAGCCAAGGGACAAATTGGACTCACCCATTCCAAGACTCCAAAACGGAGGTTATTCGTGCCTTCGTGTACTGTATATAAGATATTACCCCCCTGCGTCGACATAATAGTCGCAACCGGTTTTGTGATTTAAAGATGGCTATTTTATTGTTCGATTTCGACGGGCTGAGCGTCTCGAGTCGTTCTCACGCGAACTGCTCTGAAAAAACAGCCGTTCGTTCACTTGTTTTATACTAGAATACTCGCTTATATGAGCCCCAAAAGTACCCGAATGGCTCGTTGTTAGGCGGCGGCTTGCGCGGTGTGTTCAAGTTGGAAAAAGTGCCAATGAAACCGAACTGCTAGCTAGTTAGCAGCCACGCTAGCGGCTGGAGTTGAAACAAAGTTACCTGAGTAGTTGCGGGGCGGCGTTCCAGGCGGTCGTCAATAACGGCGAGTAAGCCGAACAAAACCATAGCAAACGGGCTCCGCTGTGGCTCGACGTTGACATAATGTTATTATTATTTGGAGTATCAACGGCGTCCCACACGGGGGAGGCGCATGGTGTACTTCTGCGGCTGGATTCTTTTTTTTCTCTCGCTTCTCTCCCTTGCTTCGAGCGTTCCCAACTCCCTGGGAGTCCACCTTCGGTCAACAGGACGCGATCAGCCAATCACAGGCGGCCTTGCATTTGATCCGACCAATCACGCGTGACTTTACGCAACGTAGACACAGCGCTGCCAGAAACTCGTGTACAACCTTTCATAGTTTCATTAACACAACCAAAGGTGGAATGTTTTTCTTCCTAGCACTACCGTAAGCGTTTATCTGTGTACAAAAATAATTTCCCCCTTTCACAGTGTTGTTAAATTTAACGAGGGGTTATAATGGGAGGTCGATCCTGTCTGGCATGTGGATGGCAATGCATGAGGAATGTGGATTATACCGTTCGCCTAGTGGTCTGTGCAGGCCATTTAAGTTCTACGAACACACGCACACACCAGATACTTCACGATGAAGCCGGCCGAATCTGAGGGGCTTGGTGTGCTTCAATCCTCGGGGCCCCCGACAAATGTCCCCTTTATCCCCATGGAACAGAAGGGGCCACCTGTTTCTTTTGGCCACGGTTGGCTTTTGTTGCAGCAGAGGTCAGTTCAGGCAGGATACTTTCACAAAGCTCTCCTGTTAATGTCTCCATAAGCACACAATTGCTCATTGGTTACAACATTAGAGATTCTCCTTTAATAAATTTTTTTTTTTTTTTTTTTAATTGAATCACCTCTGGAAGATCTAAAAGTTATTAGTTCGTGTCTTAAATGCAGAAGAAATAAATATTACAAACCAATCTAATGCAGTCATCAGTTTATAAAAATCCGATAGCAGCAATCAAATTTGTGGGCGACTCAGATCACACCTATAGCCTATCACTAACCTACGCCAACACAGCCGTAGTAAAGTCATATTTACAGTAAATATTTGTATGAAAAACACGTCTGTCCTTACTTATAGAACAATCCAAAGAAAAACAAATAGCCCAAGGCCTAACTCAGCAGGCCTTCTTGTGCCGCACAACCACATATTCTTACGCCGCCGTGCAGACTAGCTCATTGTGTGCTGCTCATAACCTCGACATATCATAATTACAGTCAAAGTGTGGATGAAACAGTAACTCATGACCTACGTAGGCCTGCTTTCTTTTTTCATACTTTGTTCACAGATGCAAAAACACAATTAGTCAATTATGGTGTTCAAATTGATGATTTGAACCATCTATAATAACATTTCATGACGATTCTAAGTAAACAGTCTAAAAATATTTGGTGCAAACCCTGCTACTTCATACTGTATGTTTATTTTTCTTTCACAAAATCATGGGCTACCTTTAAGAAAAAATTATTTTCCACGTTAACCGAAAATGACAGCTTGCACTTACGTCTTATCTTGTTCAATTGTTTCATGAGGGAATTACCATTGCTGGTTAAAAAGGTCAGGCTGGGAATCTCACCTTATTCCCGTAGCAGAGAGTGAAAAGCAGTTTTGTTTAAATAGCACTCGGTGTTCCCATCTTAAAGACCGGGAGTCATATGTCAAGTGTACACAAAGAACACAACCGTTCAACACAAACGACTCTTTTGTGCCTTTTGAATCATTTGTGGGCAACCTATTTTCTATTCCGGTATTGTGGTCAGACTTGCTTCATGAAAGGGTTGAACTTGTAAAAAGAAGAAAGATTTCGAGCGTGACAATTGACAATGCTTTTGTAATATGATAGTCGTGACCCGTTAATAAATCAAGCCAAGGACGGTATAAACTCAAGGTAGTCCACATTTTAATACATAGAAAATTCCTTTATAAATGCCAACAGGCAACGCTCAAAGTGGTTTGATGTACAACACACAAAAGCTCAAATAACCTTTTTTTTTTTTAAATGATTAATGAATGAGAAACGCAAATACTAAATAATAAAAAAAGATGTCAAGGTGTGTCTGAAAAGCTACACTCTCATACCAAGAATTGCAAAAAAATTACAGTATAGAAACCTTTCCAAAGTACAGTAATAATGTGATAAGTCATTTTGTTATCAAATGCTACATTTCCTGCTTAAGAATGTGATTCAATTTCACATTTAGGGAGGCTAATTTCCTTTATTACCTCTACTATGACATTCAGGTTAGTTGTAACACACTGCATACCTTGGTCCTCTACTCCAAAGTGTTTTGTTGTCCTAACTTTTAACGCTGGTCAACATCTTTCTACACTTGTGACAATGTTGAGAAAGATGCGGGTGGTGAGATGTCTTCCATTAACGTTAAGAGTATTTTCATTCTTTTTACACGTGTATTACAGTTAAGAAGGTTAATTACTCCTGTGCAGTTACTGTTAAGTTTTAAAAAAACGAAATGGTCTATTGTCCTTATTTTCAACGAGAAAGTAGTTTATAAATCCACGTTCCACTTGGTGCAAAAACAGATGAGTTGAACGGCAGTGTTTTCGTTGGTCGTTTCCCAGAGCGAACGTTGAAGAGTAAAGTCGGAGAACGCATTTCTCCATAGCAGCTGAAACAGGCTAAAAGTCTGAGATGACATCTGAGTGACCGTGACCTCCTTTCCTCATATCTTGTATTTCATCTTGCCACTGTCGCTGATCACACAGATATGCTGTAAGAAAAACAAGCGGTAAATAAATAACAGTGAAAGAGGAAAATACAAGCGCGTTCAATAACAATTTGCAAAGAGTGGCAAATGGGCCTCAACCATCCATTTTCTGAACCTTCTTATCCTCACGAGGGAGAAAGGCGGGATAAACCCTGAACTGGTCGCCAGCCAACCGCAGGTAAATTGGCACCCCACCCTTGATCAACCTCATTGAGGGCTAATTTAACTTTTTTTTTTCTGGGGGGGTGCGGGGGGGGTCATGTTCCTCACCCCTAAAATACATACATTTACTGGACAATAGGCACGTTGGCAAAAATTGGTGAGTTTTCAGGTGTGTTGAAGCCCCCAAAACGGTGATTCGATAATAAACGACGATTCCGAACAATAGGGCTGATATTAAAATCACTTACATTGAGGTCTCTAAAATACTCGTTGTAGTCTAAAGCATATCCAACCACGAAGCGATCGGGTATCTCAAAGCCGACGTCTGAAATAAGAGGAGAACATACAGGAACATCAGTATTTTCACTATTCATTGACTCATAAATTAAAAAAAAAATATATGAACTAGCCACTGACTCCTGATCATATAAAAGTGGCTAGGTCAAATGCGTACAGTCAGGGACGCTTGCAGTGTTGTGAGGCATCCTCTTCACCAGCAAGCTGAAGAAAAGACACACAGACATTATTAGAACATATTCATGCTCTTGCATATGTGACCAGACTGTATTAATTTTTAAACAGTACCACCTGTGTCACTTATTGGCTCTGTCTACTGTCTAGACTGGAAGGCGGATATTGAGTGATTCACAAAGCGGGACAACCGGGCTGGTTTTGTTTAGTGTTCCACACAATCATAACTCACCCGGCAACTTTGATCATTTTGGGCTGGAAGGCCTTGACGTGCTTCAGGAGAGCCTTCAGGGTCTTGCCCGTGCCAATAATGCCCTGAGTCGCGCAGCCAACACAGGAAAACAGGATTGAGAAAGCACAAGATTACCGACGTGGAATTTCCAGACAAAGAGCCGATTAATTTCACACTGTAACAAGTAAAGAGTTCGTCAACGGGGCCGCTCTTACGTAACCTTGTAGGAGAAGCCTCTAAAAACAAATCTGGCTTCTACTGAATTAACAAAAATACACCCGACCTCTTGTACTAGAAAATGCTCAAGTGAAAGTGACAAATTCCATAGAGGCCCAACAACTACAGCAGAATTACACTCTCATAGGATGGATTGACATGCTTCCAGTAACACTATTTTGATGTTTTGCTCTCAAGTGGCACAATTGGGATAGTTATCATAGCAGCACAAAGAGAAATAAAAATGCACGGATAGCTTGAGATTGGAATCAGCCTTCTTTCAAATGGAGCGACAACTTTGATGCACATCCAACGTGAGTCCGCCGCCGGTGCCAGCCTGACATCATCGAAATATACCGACTGGTGATGTACTGTGTGCAGACCACATTTAATATTATCACATTAAAAAGCATCCGCTAGAAAAAATAAAGTGAAAGGCTGAAAGCATAGACCAGGAGTGTCCAACTCATTTTTGTCGCAGGCCCCATTGTGGTTGTGGTTTCCCTTGGAGGGCTGGTTTGACTGTGTAAATGTATGAATACCTCATATTATGACATATGCACAACTCATTGATGCATAACTACTTTTGAAATCAGAAGCCAGTCAAACATTTTTTTTTTTTTTTAATTGAACTATTGTTCAATTATTTGAAAGGTGGGGCTGGTAACAAAACATGCTTGCAATATCCCAACATTATTAAATGTCATAACAATTTGCCAATTTTGCTATTTTAGCAAAAAACAAAGTGAACACACATGATTTGCTTTTGCGGGCGAAATAAAATGATGTGGCGGGCCGGATCTGGATCAGACCGCCGCAATATTTGTGTTGTTCATGTATCATGGTTTACGTGTATACGAATGAACATCTGTGAGCACATATCGAAAAATGATCAATGATCATCCTGCGACTGCGGGCAGCGTACTTTTCTCCATGCGTGTTGCAGCTCAAAACATTTCAAAAGGAAAACTTGAGCTGGCTCTCCTTGACCTGGAACACCATCTTTGTCAGGACATGGGGGGGGGGGGAATGAAAAAACACGACTGACTCACCTCCACAATCAGTACGTTCTTGTGAGGGCAGGTCAGCGAGGGGGAGACGGGAGGGAAAGAAAACAATTAGTTTGAAACACTTTTTAAAGCTGCCAAGTCAGCCTTTCAATCATGCAAACTCTGATGGAAAAAGTGAATAAGTGAGTTAATCAACAATGCGCTTGCTTGTGTACAAACTAAATCCATTTTTTTTTGTTTTTGCGCTTGTCCTCATTAGAGTTGCAGATGAGCTGGAGCCTATGGTGTGGGTTACCACAATACCCAGCTTAAAACAAAACAAAACAAACGCAAAAAAAAAAAAAAAAAGAACGAGTGGCTTTGCGTCAGGAAGGGCCCTCGGCATAAATACTGTGCCAAACAAATCACGCGAGTGCTTGCTGTGGCGAACCCTGATGAGACAAACCGAAAGTCGCAATAACCAGTGCAAGGAGAAGACAGTCTTTACATTTCAGTTTCTCTCCTCGATGCGCTGCAGCAGTTTCATCAAATATTGCCAAACACGTGTTGGAACTCAGCGCTTTGGGTTGCGGTTTCACCTTAAATGGGACGTAACGCATTTCCCCACCCCTAATTTAAAACAGTTCCCAGGTCTCGCAATAAATTGGCTCAAACATTCTTCACCAAGGATAAATAAATACGGCACACTTAACAATCGCTGGTCCAATCGTTCGTTTTTGGGGTGGCGGTTCTGTCTCATGGAAATGCAAAAAATGGCTTTCATTACTGCGATGATCGGAGCAGAGCTAGACCCGTGCGGCAAAGCTAGCAGTGAGTCAGTGTTGCCAACCTGCCATTGTCGCTATATTTAGCGAAAAGAAAATAAAAAAAGAAAAATAGCAATGAGCAACAAACAGAGTGACTTTTTCGATGGCATTATTGGAGACTTCTAGAGACTCTGAGACTCCGGAGCAGGAAATGTTCACCCTTCGGCGTCCAGACTGTAAATAAATGACACTTGCGCCAAGCCACCACTGAAAAGCTCGCTAACAGACCCATTTTTCGGAAATAGGGAGATAACAACCACAACAACAACAACAAATATCTGGTTGTTTCATTTCACATTTGATTAGTATTTGTATACAATACAAGCAAAAAGTCCATTGATATGACCCCTTCAATTATTAAAAGGGATTGGTGATACTGGCCTTCTATTTACTTGGTATCAGTACTGAAATCTAGCACACACACACACACACGCACACACACGCGTGCGCACCGCTATCCGCCCGCTATCAGTCTTGAGCTCTGCTCAAGTACGTCCCCGATGAAATTCTCCAAACGTCTGTCTAATCAACACAAGACATCAGGCGACTATTTATATGGTGAGTATCTAAGCATCACTTCTGCATAGTTAGGACAATATAGACCCGAAAAAATATTGTAGGAATTTGACTCTACATTTTAAACAAAGGGTTCACCCGAACATGCATTTGTGTTAATTTCTCCGAAAGTTCTGTGTGGAGGAATATGTCGGAAATTGGAATATTTTTAAATTCCACATTACTAGGCAACCCTACATGTCATACCTCTTCCCACAAGGTTTGGCTCACTCCTTCCAGTTGTTGCATTTTGAAAGTTAAGAGGCCGCGTCACCGAAGGAGCTCGGGGGATTTCACAAGCACACTCAAAATACAAACATGCAAAGTGAGCAAGGCCGCCGCGTGACTCAAAGCCTGCAACCTTATCACCAATTCACATTCTGGGATTGTAGGCCGCGCCCTGCTGCCTATACGGGTCGTGCGTGCGTGTGTGTTGAGATCAGCTGATGTATATTACTTAGGGATACTCTCGTCGGTCAGTGTACGCACACACGCACTCACATACACGTACGCACACGCACGAGCACAGAAAAAGAAAAAAAAAAAAAGGCTAAGCAGAAAAGTAATCAGTGCAGCTCAGTGTTCTGTTCTTACATGCCTCATGATAGAAATAACGCTTTTATGCCTATTGACGTGACTCACACAAACATAACAATTCTGAAGCGCCCGCACCTCATCTCAGGCTAAAATTAAAACATTAGTCAACATTTTTAACTGAGCCGCCCCAGAAATGATTTTTCCTTGACATCGCTCCACCTCTTCCTTTTTCTCCGCCTTTTGTGTAATCTTCCTGACAAATGAACAGCCATGCTCTTCGGGTGTATTCTCAACAACATCTGTTGTACTTCACAACAAGCTTCTTTTTGCTTTTATTGCAATATCTTGTTTTCATTTGCGATTTGAGATTAAAGAGAAATGGGAGGTTTATATATATATATATATACACACAGTGGCATGAAAAAGTAGTGGCCCCCTTGTCAAATACTCAATTCTTCTCAAATCAAACAACTGTAAATATCAGACAAAGACAACCCAAGTAAACATAAAATGCAGTTTTTCTATGGATTTTATTTTTGAAGGGGAAAAAATATATATTAATGGTGACCTGGCCCTGTATGAAAAAAATAATGTCCCCCTGGTTGGGCCATCCTCAGCAGCAACAACTGAAATTAAGCGTTTTCCACAACTGGCAATGAGTCTTCCACATCTCTGCGCAGATGCAGTATTTGATGCAGTTATTGTTCCTTAATAAATCACCATTTATAAATTGCATTTTATGTTCACTTGGCTTATCCTTGTCTGATATTGACATTTGTTTGAGGATTTTAAAGAGTAAAGTTTGGGAACTATGCAAAAATATAAGAATTGGAGAAGGGGGCCAATACTTATTCTGTATATAGATCTGCACGGTGTGTAGCGGTTAGAATGTATGCTTCACAGTTCTGCGGTTCGGGTTTAAGTCTTGGCTGCGGCCTTCCTGTGTGGAGTTTGATTGCTGACTGCGGGCGAGAGGCGGGGTACAGCCTGAACTAAGAAGAATAACTACTTTTCATATAATTACAGTATATTGAAGGTGAATTTCCCCCCCGCAATTTTATGGCACCCTCTAGAGGCCACGGCGCCCTCTGGAGGCCACGACGCGCTTAGCATTTGCTTATCTTGCCTAATGTGCGAGGCAGCGCTGATTGCAGTTTCCACAAAAGACTCTTCACGCTCACATTCAAACCTATGCGTGATTCAGAGGCTTCAATGAACCTAACATGGGGAGTTTTTGCAATGTGAAAGTGGCAAACTAATCAGTTTGCCACTTTCAACCACAGGAGGGAGCCCTGAACGCTATCCAGATTTTCAATCGTCTCTCTCGTGTTACTGATGCTGAAGTGCTTCGCTTGCCTGACTCGCCACTCAGCAACGGTGTGAATGTAAACGCTTGACGTTCTCTATGTGCGGCCTTCCAGTGACTGGCAACCAGTCCCGGTTTTTCTTTTTCTTGTCCCGTGTTAACAGAAGCAATGACCATTTCTCCTCCAGGGGAGAGAGAGGTTGCAGATGGGAGGAAATTCTGCCCTCTTGAGGCGATGAGCTGTCAGGATAAGCTTGTGCAGTGACGAGTACTTCGGTCTCCATTCAATTCTGTTTCTCAAGTCACTGTCGCTATTTGAGGTATTTAATGTGCAAATTCCTCACCACACTGGGAACAGAAAAGGGCCTGTGTCCGCAAAGTTGGAATCACGCAAAGTTCCAAAAGCTTTAGGTAATGGGGAAGAACTTAAGATACGATGACAACTCAACCACATTTCGGATGAATGAATGAATGAATGAATGTGTCTGTCTGGATCATTTGTGGAAACAACACTCCTATCATTTTCTTAAAGTGTTTTTCCAAGACGACCAAATGCGGGATCAGATGGAGAGCAAAAATGTTATTGCATTACTGAAAGATCGTAGCCCCGATGAATGACGCATTCCGGACTGATACCGAATGGGGAATATCCGCAATAATTGCTTTGTCTGTGAAAAAACATTTCCCTGTAAGCGGTCCTGAAAACAAATACATTTTCCTCCAAAAACGTGACGTTGAACGTCTGAATTGGTGTATTTCTTCCTTTGGAATTTCAGGTCAGCGACAGGCGCTTTCTCAGACACAACCTTTTTTTTTAAGCGGGCTATACGCATACCAACAATCGGAGCACATTTCTCCTCCCTTGCCATGAGGGATGAGCCTCTCGGGGATCTCCGGGGGAGGCGCACACAAGCTGATGTGCGGGGGTCACCCGCATTTTCAAGATCGGGAGATGCCGAAGGAAAATAAACCAACGCTCACTTCGCCGAGAACACAAATGAATGTATTACCTTTCCAGCTAAAAATGACAAGTCCTCTTCTCCGAGTATGTGAAGGTCTTCTGTGGACTGATCATTCTGAGGAAAAGCCAGAAGGTAAAGTATTATCTTTACTAGTTTTCAGCATTTAACCACACTTATTACTTATTATTAGTATGTAGACACTGCTGTGACAGTATTGCACGATGCTATGAAAAATTGGGCATGGACGTGATCGAGGACTTCGTTCCAGGGCCTTTCCCGGACGCTCACCAGGTAGCTCTTGAGGCGGATGAAGTGGACCCTCATGGGGATGGTGCGGTCCGAGCTGCAGCTGAGCGTCTTGATCTTGTCCACGAGGTCGGCGCAGAACTGGTAGCCCCCTTTCAGCACGCACAGCACCGCGATGTCGTGGTCCCCCAAGTCGTCCATGATGTCGTGAGCGAGACGTTCCGTTCTGGGAGGCAGGATACATTAATAAATAAATAAAGCGTTGGGGTCGTCCTGTACAAGTGCCATCTTTTCAGGCACAAAGTGATTTTGCTGTAAATTTGCCACATTAGGCAATAATTGAGTACAGCTGAGGTCATCCTCATTTAAATAAAGGGCGGGCTGCGAGAGGCCAACCGAACTCTGTGTCACGTCATGTTGAATATTTCTATTATTCGTGTATTGTCGTCGCATCGTGACCCGTGGAGATAATTACATTCTGCGCTTGCGTGTTTTCTGAACGTGAACACAACCCTTGAGAAATGCTGCCTGTGCAAAAAAAAAAAAATGTAATTAAATAAATAAATAATAATAATCAATCGGGCATTTGGGACTTGCAGTGTAAATCCCTCGCAATTCAGGTTTACATGAACCTTCTGTATTCAAAATGTGCTTTTTGGAAGTTTTCTTTTTGGGTGCTCAGCAACTTTTTCTTTTTTTTTTCTTTTTTTTTTCAGCCAGTGAGCTCTATTGTAGTGTTGTGTTTTGTTTTTCAAATGGGAGGAGGTGTTGAAAGTAAATGTTGTACCTGTCCATGATGACTCCATGCGGGACGACGACACATTGCAGATCCCCGGCGTAGTGTGCCGGATAGCTGAAGAGCTCCAAACTGTAACCTGGCCAGTCGTCGCCTATCTGCGAAATGGATCAACAACTCGTAGGCGTGCTGCATCGACTCAAGCGTGCAACGTAGCTTTTGCAGTTGACGAGGCGACTTTCCTAAATCGCCGCGCCGATGCGTTGCAAACTTTTCTGCGCTCTCGGATCGAACCGATGTCTTACCACAATCCCGCCGCTCCCTCGCTCGGTTTGGAGCACGACGTCTGCCATGTTGCTTTTCTGATCCCCAAAATGGTCATGCGAGCTTCCACTCAGGAGGAGGAATGTTGTTTGATCGCCTCCCTCCTCTCCTTCGCTTCCATTTGCGATGCGGCACAGTGCCACGCGACCATGCTGCCGCTAGGGGCGCACTTGCTCTCGGACTGCTGCAGCACTGTGCCCCCCCTCCCCCAAAAAAGGAAAACAAACAACCAAAACAGAAAGGTCCTCAGTTTAACATACATTTATTTCACCGTTTTGGGCATCTGAACACAATCTCATTCTCACATTTATTTAAAAAAGAAGCGCAACACTTTTGTCACCTTTGTAACCTTTTACTCCACTAAGACAATTTTGATACAGCAGCAGCTCCACATATGTATTAACAGTATGCATTTGTGTGTGTGTGTGTGTGTGTGTGTGTGTGTGTGTGTGTGAGTACAAAATAAAAAATGGACCTTGGACTTATTTTGGGGGGATTTTATATGAAATGCAATGTCCAACATGTAAAACACATGAGCAGAAATGGCCTTTTGTGAAAATTTTTACTCATATTTAAAACCCTCTCAATTGCTCCTCCCTCTTCCTGTGTCCTAATAGGAGTCGTAATGTTAACTTGCACCCGGTCAGTGTCATTTTGACATCTTGGATGTTCTCGGGGCGGAAGTGGCGACTCAGCAAAGGTCATACAGAGAGACTGGAAGAGTAACAGAAAGTCATAGACGTAAACATCTGAAAATGTATTACTCAATGGAATATGAAGTATCAAATGTCTTCTTTTCTAATTGATGCATGTTGCTCATTTCCCTTTTGCATGCAGTTGCCATGTTCCTCAGTCCCTGCTCAATGCAGAGATTTGAAAGAGACAAAAATATGTCTATACATTTGGATTCTCGGCGTAGTTTGGCGAAATCATGGCGCAGACATGAAACATGGGAACTTTTAACGTTTTCAATCGTGAAGAAAAAAAATGCATCCTCTCCTGTGGAAGAAAAGGAAAAAAACCTGCTTTTGTAACATTGCCACCTAGTGGAGGAAAAGGAATCTTCGCCTCATTGCTGAGCTTTATTCTGTTTTGTACCTCATTTAGATTCATATTTTTCCCCCCTCCATTATTGTCATGCATATGCCTCGATTTGCCTTCACGAAACTTGCAGTGGCCACTTGCGGTCTCGTGATGCGCGTTGGAATGGGCGGCGTGACGTCACGCGAATATGGCATTCACCGCCCTGGGCATCATCATCATCATCATCATCATCACCATCACCAGCAGCAGCTCAGCTGAGATGCACAGACAAGGTGTCTGGGCCGCCCTCCCCTGCTCTTCCTCCTCCTGCCTGGCAGCAGCTGTAATTACGCAGCGCGCAACGATGGCATCCGCGGAGGCGCATGTCGACATCAACATTCCACTTCAATCAGCACCTCGGAGGGATGAGGAGGCGTTAAAGCCACGCCAAAGTGACAGAATCCATCAAGAACGGTGGGAAATGATCACCCTCCGGACAACTTTGGATCACACCGGGGTGGTTACAACGGAGCACGCGAATCTTCACAAAACAAAAGTGCACTACCGATTTTTAACGTCTCAACCGATGTTCCTTGGCGCGCTTAAAATGCGAGCGACACAGCACACCGCGCGCGTCACGATGTCCGGTGTAGTACCAAGACTGACCTGTGAGGGGCAGCGTGGTGCCTCGCGGCGTCCAGACTGAAGGAAAACACAAAGAAGAAGAAAGCGTTGAACCTGGGCTACAGGTAGACATGTTGGATTGCAATTTGTTTGTTAGCAGGAAGACACACGCGCGCACACACACACACACAAACACACACACACACAACTACACGAGCAAATTCCATGAAACTTTGTGTAGGAATAAGAATCCATTCCCCTATCAAATCCTTGCTTTGCTGTTGCAGTCCACTAGCATTGGGGTCATGGGGTGCAGTGAGCAACAAGAGCCTGCAGATAGAGCTACAGGGCTGGAGTTTTGCTTGTCACGCGTTTTCAATTTCACATGTTAGAAACTACTGGCTGCATGCTTACACAACACTGCCTACACTTTTGTTTGATACATCCCGTGACAGATATACACCTTATAAACATAATAATTGCATTACACTTCGTCGCACCGACACAAACAAACGCACACCGTATCAACATAGGGTGCGTTGGGAAGTTCACTCCGGGCGCGCTCTCCGCTACCCGGAACCTTCGGTAACTCAGAGCGTTGGAAGAATGTGTGCCACTCGATATAAGTAAAAGTGACACATTCAACATGGCGGATGTACTGACGCTTCCCTAGCGTCGTACACGTTAGTAGTAACGTTCTAGAAAGTGGAGCACGCTCTGTCTGTGGGCGGCGCGGTGGGAACATCGGACTGAATTTCCGAACGCACCCTATGTTGATACGGTGTGCGTTTGTTTGTGTCGGTGCGACGAAGTGTAATGCAATTACGTGTTTATAAAGTGTATATCTGTAATGGGATGTATCAAATAAAAGTGTATGCAGTGTTGTGTAAGCATGCAGCCAGTAATTTCGAACACACATATCAGTCAGGCATGTTCAACATTGATTAAAAAAAATAAATAAAAAAAATTGGAATAATGCTACATTAGATCATAATATTTCACGTTGAATAAAGTGACTTTATTCCTGTAAAATTAAGATTTGTTTTTTCTCGTTTGAAATATTACTTCATTCTCATAAGATTAAAACGTTTTACAAACTTAATTTTTACAACAACGAGAACTTCTTTCTCAAAATATTATGACTCTATTGCCTTCATAATATTACAATTTTCTTCCTGTAAAATAATGTCTTTCTTTTTTTGGAACTTTTTCCCTGTTTTAATGCAACATTATTCTTGGTAAAATAATGACTCGTCTTGTAATATTTCAACTTAATTTTCATATAATTATGTGTCCATTCACATTCCTTTACAACTTTTTCTCAGAATATTACAACTATTTTCAGAAAAATAACTTTTCTTGTAATAATTTGACTTTATTGTCATAAAATTACGACTTTTCTCTTACTGCTACACTTTTCTAATAATATTGTGGCTGTATTTGTTGTAAAATAAAAAATTGTTTGGGACTATTCTCATGAAATTGCTGTCATTGTGCTACCTTTAAAAACATTTTCTTGTAAATGACTTTTTTGTAAAATGACCACTTGATTCTCATAATATTACTACATTTTTGGCTCTTGTAAAAATATTTTTTCCATTATATTACAACTTTATTGAGATAAATTGCCTTTTTTCTCCAAATGTCTGAACTGTATTTTTTCCCCTTTTCAGTCAATCCCTAACACGCTTTGTAATATATGGATATCCTGGTATTGTATGATATCATGTTTTTTTTACACTGTCACTTTACTGTTTTTATCCCCTAGAAAGTAATTGTAAGTAACAGTCTTAATTTAATTATAAATGATTAGCTTTTTCTTTGGTCATCATTCCCTGTCTGCAGCTGTAATTCTATTTGTGTTCATCGTTCTGTTCGTCACATTTCAATCTTTAAATGTTAGCTGCAGGAAGTATAGAAACACAGCTAAGATCTCAGCAAGCGTTACGAGCTATTTTCTTTGCACTTATAAATTGACATTTGTATGCTTCGCTTTAATTGATCTTAAATCTGGAACTGACGTGTTCATTTGTACTCAGTTCTCGTAGTGCTTGATGACTGATGGCACCGATCTGCGAATAAAGTAAAGCACTCGTCTGAAAACGTCAGCTAGCTTTCGCCTATGCCGTAACACTTCAATTTCCCATCTGGGGATCAAGGATTATATTTACTGTAAGTATATTTACCTAAACGTGTCTGTATACTTGTCAGTAGAATGCAAGTTTCTGTAGGTGTCGTCGTAAGGCAAATAAAAAAACGCATGCACTGCAGGTGAAAGGTCTTTTTGGCGCCGGCCGATAATGGCGCGCAGCCACACAAAAGCTTTGTGTCTTTGCGGTGAGCCACGTGGCACGGAGGCCAGGAGACGGCTCGGGATGAGGCCTTGTCACATTTGTTTTTGACGCCCGCGACGGCGGCGCGGGCGGGCTTCTTCGGCCCCCTCGGGGCGCGGGCAAGCAGTCTGGCTCTGGCATTTCACACTCACTCAGCAGTCAAGGCCTGTGACCGTCTGCAGACTTCAGCGCCAACTGCTACCTTCTCCCCTCACCCCGTCGTCGCTGGGCCAATTATGAATATTCACTTGCGCTGAAAGTAATTCTGTCGGACATGCCACTGTCCTGCCCGATAATGTCAGCCTTGTTGTGTGGAGGATTTCAGGGGACAATCTGGCAAGGATGTGGCCATTATTGTGCTGTCTTCTTGTTATTGTGGTTTCCCCACTGTTTGTTTGTGTTTTTGTTGGCAGGATTACACACAAAAACGAGCAAACCGATTAGCGTGACACCCTGTGGAGGGGCGGGGCAAGGACGAACCTCATGAAATTGTGATGCTTATCTGGATCGAGGGGTAGATCCATTTTTTTTCATTTCTTAATGAAAAAGGCATGAATGTTAGTGGCAACAATCAAGCATGCGCCAATGGTGGTCATCCAGGCGATCTCATCATATTAAAAAAAATAAAAAATCAGTCAAGTGGTAGAAATCGGTTCAGAAGGTCAAAAGTGGTTGATGTCCTCTGGACCTCTTGTTTGTAGTAAGTTATTATTTCATTGCATTTTCTTAAAAAAAAAAAATAAAATCCATGTTTAGATGTACTATAGTGAAAAACAAATCTAAAGAAATGACCATGAAAAGGTCAGCCCTTTTCCCCCCCCAAGAATAAAAAAAAAAAAAAAAAAAGTCATTTTTGCCGCTTTTCAGATAAGAAGCCACAATTTGGCAAAACATTCTTTTCAACTTCATGTTTGTCATGTATGCTTTAAAAAAAGCAAAGAACAATCTGCTGATTTAAATGCTAAAAGCTTCCCTAAAGCCAGCAGTAAAATGAAAACGGCGACTTTCTTTTGTCAGGGACTGTAATGTGTGCCATTAAGTCAGACAGGAGTAATTACGAGGAACGAGATGCTCAGCCATGAAAGGACGACGACGTCGACTTGCAGTGTGTCACTTTGGCTCACTTCCTGTTATTCCATGGCGGCAATGAACGAGCGCATTTACAAAAGCACACTTTCATGTTCACAAAGGTAAAAAAAAAAAAAGAGCAGAAAAAAATGCTGACGTACGATCACGTCATCTATTTCGTGTGTTCAGAACCCTTTTGAAGAAAGCAAGTCAAGCGCAATGGTGCACATAAATACACGTGCAGGGTTGACAAGCTAGTTTACGAGCAGAGGCGAAGCAAAGAAAAATAAGAGCCCACATTAAGCTTAGCAATAGAAAAAAAAAATAAAGCAGTACAAAATCTTAAAGAGGCCACGCACAACAAATGGAAAAAAAAAAAAGTGTCTAGAAACAAAGTTGCACTGTTAGAAAAGGCAAAACAATGACGTTGTCCCTTCTATAGTGCTGAAAGGTTAACATTGTTAGCATGACCTTGCGTCTTTGGATGTAGAAAGAAATCAGTCAGAGAGTTACAAGGCAACGTTTACATCAGTTTTGGTGCTTACGAATGGACCGACTGCATACAACAATCACAAAAAGACACAATTGACCAGAACCATATCATGTATATATATATATATATATATATATATATATATATATATATATATATGTGTTTGGTTTAGTTTTTTTTTCCTACATCAAAGTGTCGTGAGCCGTGAGCAAGTTGATCCTTTCGTGGCGAGTACGGCTGCGGATGGAGCTGCTGTTCATGTGTGCAACTCTATTAACATAATGACTTCCCCGTTTAAATAGATTGTGGTCCATGTCGTCAAACGCAAACTCGGTTAGAGATGTCCTTGATGAACTTTCTCCTCAGATTTTCTGTCAGTTTTAGGACTGGAGCGCCACACACGTAAGGAAAGTCAAAAGTATTTCGGATACAGGATGTTGATTGGATACACCAAACGAGCGGCTCTCGGAGTGGACTCTTTTGGTTACGCCAGCATTTCAGCATGATCGGAAACGCCGAACAACACTTTGATGATAGCTGTGAAATTAGGATGACACTATAAAAAAATAAAAAATAACAAAAAATATTTAGAGTAATATTACGAATAATGTTGTGGTGTTAGGAGAAAAGATGACGGTAAAGTCATAATATTATGAAAATAGGGACTGAATTTTTCAGGAAGAAAATCATACAACCTCGTTTTGTATTTAAAAAAAGTCAACTTTACAACAATAAAGTCGCGATATGATGAAAAGGAGCTCAGAGTTGTGCAGGAAAAAAAGCCGTAATACACTAGTACAAGAACAGACAACAGCTTGCAAGAGAGAAGTTGTGATATTACAAGAAGTAATAAAACTACAGTATTAGAAAATGTAATTTGATGTCATTTTTCGACAATGAAGTCATAATATTATTTTTATTATTTAAAAATTATGAAAACAAGTTGAAATTTTACTACAACAAAGTCATAATAATCAGAGAATAAAGGCTTGAACACATAAAGTCGATGGCAGTATTTCTAATTATTTCTCGAGTCGTGGTTCTTAATTTCATTTTGCTGCAATTCACAAGAAATTAAGAACAATGAAGAAGATTTTGTTTAAAAATAGCCTCTGACAGGATATGTACAGTGTATTATATTTTCACAAGCCGTTTCAAATGAGTTTTTACGTAGCACCAAAAGCATATTGCTCGCCAGAGGCTGAGCTGCACTGTATTTGTTGACTATCGGCTAATGTGCGAGGCAGCTACACTTCCTGTTGCTCACCTAATATGTTCCATGTGGTAACTTGAAAAATCCAAATTCGAACAGAGTACATGTCCGAGGCCCACCCAAAATGGGTCCCCGACCCACCAGTTGAGAATCCCCGCTCTCGTGACAAACATGGCTACAGATCTCAGAATATCGTTTTCACGTGGGAATTTTGATATTCACGCGGTAAAATTAGAATGTTTTTTTTTTCCCCGTGACATTTTGATTTCTCTAAATACAGCTTTCTTTTTGTAATATTCGATAACCTTGGAACATTAAGACTGCAATCTTTCATAGCTACGCCTTTACTACTGCGCTAGAATAGCTTAACCACAGAGTACGGCATGTTCTGACTTTGAAATTTGGCTTACGTCAGGACCGTCGGGACGGGAAGTTCGTAAACCGAGGAAGCCGCTGTAATTGGATTTGCAGTAGCTGCAATTCCATCTGGACACGGACACGGACATTTTCTTTTTTTTTTTTTTGCTAACAACGACTTTTGTCTTCGGTGTGCATGGAAATACATACAAATGGATTTGATGTTCCCATGGAAAGTTTCCAACTTTGAAAATTCCTGGAACGTGGCCCGTCTCGGGAGGGGCGACGGCAACACGAAGCTCCGCGTTGGACTCGAGGACGTCCTCCGCCCAAATGAACGACGTCAAGCTTGGCGGACGTGATGACAAGTATTTCTTTATTGTTTTACGGATAACATACTTCACAGGGTTACCTTAGAGGTGGACATGTCCCGACACAAACTGGGTTCAAAGACGCCGGAGACACAGGTGGGGTGGGGGGTGGACATACTCGGATCAAGCACACATTGTAAACAACGGAGCAATATTAGTCTAAAATGGCGTACCATAGAATAAGTGAGAGACAACGAAATGTAGAATAAGTAAGAAGATGTGCGTCTTGCTCGCAAAGACAACTTTTTACAAAACAAATCCCGGTCACTGACGTTTTTCTACTTTCTTCTTTGAGTGGCTGAGAGGTAGAACGACGACTAAAATCAACCTTTATTTACTTTAGCGGTTGAAACGGTTGAATCGTAAGTCAGCCCAGCCCTCTCAAGAGAATAGAACAGAATCGAACGTGCGCGTGAACGCTGTACAAAGCTCTCCGCTGATTTCTTTAGAATTTCAGTGTTTGTATCCCAAATGTCCAAGCAGAGGAAATACGATTGGTTTTTCGGGTTTCGGCTTTTCCACGGAACCTCTGCGCGCAGCGGCATCGTGAACTCCTTTGTTTTGAATACTGGGAAGGTCAGTTCTGCTTTTTATACAGGTGACGGCGGCGCGGCGGGAAGATTCAGTTGGAGGTGTCCGAATGAACGCTTCCAGGTCCTTCCGTGGGTGATGTCACTGATGAAGGGGTCGGAGCATCTTGCCAGCCGCCGTTTGTCTGCAAACAAAACGCAGGAGAGCTTTTAACATCATAGCGAAGAGTGAAACGAGGACCGGCAGGGTATAATGCTTCTTAATACCACCCTGCGTATCGTAACAATCTCCAGATCCGCTGCAAAAAAATCCATCCCGAGACGCCGTGAGCAGCATGTTTGACGACCGAGCTGTTATTATTGTTAGTTTAAAAAAAAAAAAAAAAAAAATCTTTCTGCCGCTATTAAGCATGATTTCAAAATGAGATCAGATCAAATGAAAATGAAAACAATTATGACTACAGAATGAGGGAGACAAATGCTGTAATATATCAAACAGAAAATCAATATACCGAATGCAATTCATTAAAAACAAGTAATACATCTAAAATCAACATATAAAATACGAATTGCAATATATTATACAAACACAAATCCTAACCCTTTAATACTATATATATATATATATATGTATATATTTAGAACACTTTATATGTATTATATAAAAGTAATAATACAAACTCTAATAATATAATAGATGTACCATATTAAATACAAATTTAACAAATATCAAACATACAAAATCAATATTCTGCATACAATACAAATATATATATATGTACAAAAGTACATAATTGAAAAGGATATAGGAAAAAAATTACATGAATTCATCAAATCAAAATGGCATCAAAAGGCAAATTGCATCTCCTCCAACGACAGACTCCGTTTTTACACGCGCACCCTCGCACGCACAAAAGACGACGCTTTTGAAAGAGCTTCATTAAAAATAGCAGTGCGCCAATCGTCCCTGAACGCCATTTGAGAATAACTGAAGGGCTGAAACCAAAAGATATGCGCACACATTCATATATGTCAGAATAAAAGAAGAAATTAGAACAATAACAATAAAAAAAATCTCTCTTTCAAAGTCGTCTCAAAGGTTGGCTCAGGACCATTAGCGACATCCATTGCAATTTCAACGATTACATGAAAATGGCGACGTGCTTTTCAGCCGCCGCTTATTTCGCAAAGCCTGTTATTTAGCGTAAAGGCTGTCCGTCATGTCATTCAAAAGCGAGCGGCGAGGACAAAAAAGACAAGCGGGACAAAACATTTCTTGGCTCTCCGGGAGAGGCGACGACGCCCACCAGCAATTTGCGGGGGAACAATTGTTGTTCAAGGATGGAGGAGGAGAATCTGAGGCGGAAAGAAAACTACAGCACAAGCATCCTTGTCCACAACTCGGGTTTGAACTGGGAACATTATATGAATATATACATTCATCTTCACTTTTCAGCACTTCAAATTCTTCTTCTTTTTTTTTAATTCATTAGACCATAAATGGGATGAAATAATTCTTCCATAAACGTAAATATGTTGTGTTGTTTAGATTGGTGCAATAAAACCAGTGGAAAACGATGGAGTCATTAGTAGAATTCTAAAATAATAATAACAATAATATAAAAACAATTGTTGTACATGCTAACATGTACAGTTTTCTAAGCGAATCATGCATCAATATTATTTGTTTTTTGGTTTGAAAAGGATTACTCCATAATTAGAATGTTGTACATGACAAAATACATTTAGCATAAAAAAGACCGTACTTTTGCAATAAAAGAATCATAGCCAAACAGGATTGGAATGAAATCAAATGAAATCATACATTTGGGTCACACGAATGATAATCCCCCAAAATTGTTGCTCATGTTTCTTTTTCTGTTTTATTAAATCAATGTTTTCATACATTTTTTTTGGATTCAAGTGAAGGGGAAAATGCATAAATATTAGTTGTTTAAAAAAAAAAAAAAAAAAAGATTCCAAAATGGTCACGTAGGATGACATAATAGATTTTGCATGAAATACACGGGAAGACAAGACTGAAAATAAATCAATCAATAAATAAAATCAAACTGTGTGAAAATGTTCAATTCATGTCGCCGGAGCTTATTCAAATTTTACATGTTGGCATTATTTTCCTGGTGTTAAAAGCAATAAAATACGGCGGCTGCCTGGTTTGTTTTGGCTCACGTAGCGTAACATGAAATGAACAAGGACATGATATGTCATCTCCAACTAACGTCCTTGTTTAGATTTGAAAACTACCTTCAGGCACTTTCAAAAAAGCTTGTATATGTATCCTTGACGTAGAATCAGGACAAATTAGAAGCTTTGTTCTGGGACTCTGTAAAACATGAACTGTGTAGCTTTTGATCCATATTTCAACATGTTTGCTTATGGCCAAAGCCGCTGCCACTTTTGCATATTTCCACCGAAAGACGTCTGCTTTTATTGCTATGATTGGTAAATAATTGCAGTGGGACACCCCGTCGAGCCTGTTGCACGTCGCAGCGATCTCCACGCGCGGATGTTCTTATTATAGCGCGGGCGCGCGCGAGGGCTGTTGCGGCCTTGTCAGTGCGGCTGTTTGTGCAGATGAATGATCGGGCCGATGTGCTCGGACTGTTAGCCCAAAGCTTCGCTCCCTCTGTCCCCGCCACTGTCGTATTGATTCTGTTCAGCCCTGCGCCGCCTGTCGCTGTGGATATACATGTTAACACACCGCCTCCGGTGCCGCCGCCTGCCCCGACATGCCACGCCACGCCTCGCCTCGCCCAGTCCAGCCCGTAGAAAAGCTTACTGTCCTTAGTTAAGACCTAGAAAAGTCGAAGCACTGCCTTCAAAGGACGAGCTAAGGATTTATTTAAAGGAGACATATTATGGAAAGTTGACTTTTTAATTGTTTGTACACAAATAGTGGGTCTCTGGGGGGTCTGCCCACCAGTCAACTGTGAAATTCTTCTGTTAACGGTCTGTTTCTGAAAATGAGTCTCGAAGTCAACCGTACTGAATTGCCCAATTGCGACAAGCTAAGTTCACAACACTGAGTAGCCTTGCTTTGTGACAATGCCCTTGCTCTGCGGCGGTCCGGTCGTCATGGCAACGAAAACTGTACTTTGCATTTGCATGAGACGGCCTGACCCCCCAAAAATCAATTGAAATTTGAGCGTGACGAGTGGATATTAAGTGCGCTGTAATTCTTTGTCCTTTGTGTATTTTGACATTTTGGGAGACATTTTAATGACGAAACTTGGGAACTGTTTTCTTTTTCTTCTTTAAAGTCATTTTTGTGATTTGTTTCGAAATATGTTTGAAGATAAAGTGGGCCGGGATAGGCTCCAGCAGCCCGCGACCCCAAACAAGATGGATGGATGAAGAGAAGTGCTGAAAACATGTCCCAAGACTGAGAACAATTTAGCTCGGAATTGTTGAGAGCAGCATTAAACTCTTTTTCACCTTCTCAGTTGTCTGTTTTTTTTTTGGGGGGGGGGGGGGGGGGGCTAAAACAGAGTCCAGGTACGCAGTCGGGAGTTGCCCCTCCCCTACTATATAAGTACTGAGCGTCATCATTTCCATCAGTGGCTATGTGTCGCAACTGCAAGTTACTTGGTCGTAGTAACATGGGAAATTTCTACCACTACGGCGTAGTGCGGTTTGCCATCAAGCTATCCCTACAACCCCCCCCCCCCCCCCAAAAAAAAGCATCTTCCCTGAAGCCTAATGTGTTTTGTGTTATTTAAGCTACAGTTTCTCTGCCGTGCGCACCCACACGGCGCTCGGAGCAAGGCGAACCCGACGGCCCCGCCGCCCCACGCCAGCCCACCTCGGCGAGAGTGAGTAGCCGCCTGCGATCAGGCGCAACTCGCCACACAGGAAACTGTTTCTAACATGCGCTACCTCGCGAGCTAGCAACTAATGGGCCAGCGAGCTCGCCAGTACGGCACCGGTGTCGTACAATAAGTGGGCGCCTCGCGTGCGTCCACATAACAGCCGCGCGTCAGGGAACTGTTGTCTGCCTGCCTGGAAGATATGGCATGCTTAAATTGCCGCAGCAGCATGGGTTACATTTTGAATAGTACAACCACAAGCAGTGAGCAGTTGTATAATTTATTCTCATAAACAACCACAAAACCTTGACGCAGATAATTAGCAACCGTAACGCCTCTAGACGTGAGGCAGGGGGGGTTTGAACTCTGGTCGACAAGGCAGAAGAGTGTTGTTGTGCTCGGATGACACCTGTGTCCTTGTTCCCGTCCACTGCAGGTGTCGCGCTAACGCTAATGTCCCCCGACAGGCGAATTCAGGCCGCTAGCTGCCTCATTGCCTGCCACCCAGGGCACGGCCGCAGCGGAAGGGGGGGAGCGGTCGGCGGTGGAAGTGTCGGGGCGGGCGTCATTGGGGTCGACTCGCTGGACAACGGCCCGACTGAGACGAGCCAAGTGTGGTGGCAGCACGCGCACGCCATCTTTTCATGCTGGCGTACTTACGTTGATGCCCTGTGGACTGTACATCTGGCTGGCGGCGAGGCTGTCACTGTATCCGCCGGTCTGGCTGATAACATGGCGAAGGGTATCCACCTGGAACAATGGAAGACGGGGAGCGGGGGGCGGGGGGACAGGGACACAGAATAAAAGTCCAGGTCGGACAAAAGGTACGGATAACAAAGAGCAGCGTGCGGCAGAGAAGGTCAGCGCGATAGTAAAAGGCGAGCGCAAACAGGACACCATCGGTGCATAGGATGCTTGTACAAGCTTGATAACATGCAAAAGGACAAGATATGATGATGAGACACATTAGGAAGGCAATATTTGTACTTTGGGATGCATCCGTGTTCACGTCTACTGCTGGACTTTTCATATGTCAATTTTCCTTCCCATGTTACTTATTATAATATAGGAATCATTTTTTTTCTTTGAAGCTGTTTTTAATTTTTAATTTTTAACTAACTATGATCATGTTCCATCCACAAATGCATAAACAGTCACTGATGTCCTCACTTAATGTTGTGAAGCCCTGCTTCCAAGCCATGAGCATCATAACAATAACAAGAATAATAATAATCAAAACAATAATAACAATGCTCCACGAGTCAGTGAGGATGTAGTGCACTCCCTTTGCCTCGATTGTTTTAAAACATGATTATTCAAAGATCAACAGCTGATTCCAACAAAAATGACAACATTCTCAGCAATCAATGAACAGACTTAAGTCCAAATGTACCCATATCCATATTTTTATTCGCTCAACTCAGCGCGTATTCTTACGCCATCGAGCAAACTAGTTCCTTGCGCGCCGTTCGTAGTTTGGAAATGTCGTATGTCGGTGCCGTCGTAAACTGAGAATGCCCTGCATTTGACTGTGTGGGTTTTCTTCAAATGATATGTCACTGCATTTGTCTTGCGATAATAAAGAAGGGTTGATTTTGTTCATTCTTGATCAACTCTTCCATGCCAGCGTGTTTGGCTGCAATCACTGTGATGAACAGGGTGCGCACTACATTATTCAGTGGAAGGAGGTTTTTTTTTTCTTCTGGAAAAGTGCCATTTTCCGTGTTCACTGGGATTGACTTTGCAGCTCTTGGCAGCAGTCAGCCAGGTTATGCTTGAAAAAGCGCACCTGCCATTTGGGTTCCGCAACAAATGACTCGACTCAAGGCTCATTTAGTCAAACTTTTTTTTGCCTTCCTCTTGTGGAATCGCACGGAGCAGTCGTGACATAGTCGTAAAAATAATACATTAGGAGGAGTGGTGAGGGGCCAACCCCGAAGAGCGCTTTACTCCCTCTGAGAGTTGTCACATTTGCATATTCATGTCGACCTCGGGTGTGTCCGGAGCTGATCTGAATAGAAAAGGCTGCGTGTGAGGGGGTGTTGGATGGGTTGCGGAATGCTGCCAAAAGCACGAGAGAATCACCGCCGGTGGTGTTTCCTTAGTTCCCGGTGAAGACTTGTAACACTCCCGACCGCGGCGCCGGACATCTGCGCCCGTTGGGGCAAGGTCGCGGGGGCACGCTACGCCGGCGGCTATGCTATGGCTACGCACGTCTGGGGTGCTGACGAGCGTTGCGCCACTTCCAAAACTGTCCACCGTCGTCTGCTCAACGACGCCTTGACAATGGCCGCCGTGCTAACGGAGAGCCCGAGGCAGAGCACGACCTCCGTGTCTGGTGGAGGTCGAGCTATTGTGTTCATCTCCAATTCAACTTCGGTTGAACGCTTCGACCTCCACCAAGGAGGAAAGAGATTTTCCACGGAAGAGTGGGGCACGGCCTTTTGCCTTTTTACCGATTAAAAAAGCAGTACGAGCGCTGACTATACTTAGTAAATTCCTTGCTCTGATGTTTGTTTGGTAACCGTGGTTTCTGCTACTTGTTCAAAGGAATTTCCTTCAGGATCGGTGAAAATTCCGGCCATCTCGGGGCATCGAACAGGGCGCCGTTCAAGGCTTCTCAAGTTTAGTAACTAACAACTCGGCTGCTACTGGATAGACAATTTATAAAGTATGTACCTACACCAGGGGACACAAATACCAATTAAGGGGGCAAAATGTGAGATTTTCCCGCTCTTCTGAGCAAAGTGAGCAAGGACCTGATTACCTGTCGTCTCTACAAACAAATCTTCTGCGCAATTATTCTGCAGTGTGGGGTGTGTAAATAGTAAATTTTCCTCTCCGATCTGCTCAGAAAAAGGGACGACGATCATAAATGTTAAACCTTGAATATTTACGATCGCAAATGGAACGATAGCCAATTAGGAAGCGCCTTGAAGCTTGACACAAATAGAGGAGCAAGTGGCTGTGTTGAGTGTTTGTGTGCCACTGCCACTGCAATGTACTTTCCAGAAAAACAAAGTTAGCCTAGCTTCTATTTCCTTTTCAATGACTACTCGTTCTTCTTTCCGCGTCTTTTCCATCAGTCTGGATGTCGTGTTTGTCCGACGACAGATTTTTGGTGGCGCTATGGCTATGCGAGTACGCCACACTCGAGCATTTTTGTGTTTTTTTCTTTTTTGCCTTGTTTGAGTTTGCACTCTAATGTATGAACCTTGGTTACATATGCAGGAAGAAGTTACTGTACTCTACGAATGAAGGTGTACGTTTCATCCAAACGAGTTTTGTTTATCCGACCGAGGCGCATTGTTGTTCTACGTGCCGTGTTGTAAACTGGAGAGGCGCCTACCTGGGATTGTATGTTGGCCCCAACCTGCCCCCCTTGGTAAGAGTCCCCATTGAGGGACTGCACACTCATGAACAAGTCTCCGGAGTTTGACATGTTAAAGGAGCCAGCAGAACCTGCGAGCACGACAGATGCAGAGGAGGAAAAGAAGAGAACGAAAAGGGACAGAGAAAGGAGTTGAAAAAGATCATGCATAAGCAAAAGTGCATTAGGTGGGTTAGTTTACGAGCGCAGACGCAGCGGGTCCACATTAAAACATCTCTGAAGCGTAACTCAAGAGACAGAAGACAGATAATCGTCTGAAAACTGCTTAAGTCCAGTTCAAACTAGCCTCATGGATTCTATCACTGTTTGTTGTCCACGCTGCGAGTATTTCATTAAGGAAGCAATAATTGATCTGCAGGAAGACCCAAAGAACGGCGTTCGGCCTTTAATGGAGCTCAGCTCCCCAGATGTAAGGAGAGCAGGGCGTAACTTGATTTCAACACCCGGTTCTAATCCAATACTGCGGCGAAAGTCTCTTTATGACAAAAGACTCGGCTTGCCCTTTGACTGGCTTAATGGCATGCACAAGGTCAACCGGACAAGAGGCAGGAAAAATTAAGAACAAAAGGGTCAATAATGAAGAGAGAGAGAGAAGAAAACGAGTGTCAGATGGCGGGCTAAAAAAAGAAAGGCAAGGGAGGCCATCCAGTACCGACTGGGTTACTTCAAGCAAAGTCCGACTAAAACCAAGAGCCAGAGAATAACGATCTGACTTTCAGAGCTGATGCAAACATCTTTGTGAAAGAAAAACAAACATCTTCCGATAGCCACAGCTCTCGCTCACCTGCTGAATTGGGAGTGGAAGGCGAGTTGGCCTGGCTGCCGTGCGCCGACACGCTGGTGGCATTGACCGCGGTCCTCGCCGCGTACATGTTGGCCTCCTCCTGGAACTTGCCGATGTTTTTCTTGTAGCGGATTCTCTTGTTTCCAAACCAGTTGGAGACCTTTTTCGAGAGCACAGACCAGATACGGCGCTTAGTGTTCGTCTGCACCGCGCTCTAAACAGAACACGCTGTTCGCTGTGGAGCCGCAAATCACTTCACTTTCCCTCAAGTTGATAGCTTTTATTCTTTTGCTCACTTGCTTGGTTGTTTTCAGGCCCTTTCAGTGTATTTGACAATAGTACACCAGTAGATAGATAGTACAACAGATACACATTTTGAGCAATTACGTGGCCATTTTTCGGGTAAATAACCATATTTGGTGAATGGAAATCACACGCCTCACTATAAGGCAGTAGAACCATGGGATTGCAGTACAGTATTTGATTGCGTTAACAATTTGAATAATACATTAAAAAAAACAAAAAACAACCAAATAAACAATCAAAATCATTTTTTATATTCAATAGGAATTGGCTTTATGAAAAGTATTTTCCTACAGTATGTTTAATGAATCTGCATCATGATGTGTACCTTATAAATTGAAGAACTGAAATCAATAAACACATTTCTAATTCATCAAGATGCACACGAGCAGCTCATAAACCCAAATCTTTGGTGGAAGTGTCGAAGGTTTCTGGGTTGCCGGCGGTCACCTGGGAAACCGTGATGCTGCATTTCTTGGCCAGCTCTTCTTTGGCCTCTTCACTCGGGTAAGGGTTGCTCAGATGGGAGTAGAAGTACTCGTTTAGGATCTCTGTCGCCTGTTTGTTGAAGTTCCTCCTCTTTCGCCTGAAGCAGAAGACAAATGTTTTTTTTTTTTTTCCCGTCGTAACAAATAGTAGCAGTAATAACTGTTTATTTGCTCCGGAGAACCCGCTACCACTGTGAAGCAGTGTAATGCTCAGTCAGATACTAAAGGATGATCTTCAATGATATTCAAAAAGGTTACGGATGAGAGAAAAGGTGTTGCCATGGCAATGGCAGAGATGCTATTCTCCCTATCGAAGCCATTGTGTCAGCCAAATGAATTGAATACAATTTTTGTGTAATAATCTGGAAAAAGTAATCTGATATAATAAAATACATAAAAAAGAAATATAGAAGTATAAAGACGTTGTCTTAATGACAAACTTTCTAATAATGCATTGCAATAACTGTCTGAGGTTTAAATGTGCATTAAAGGGCTAAAATCAAATGAGTTACACACCATTAAACTAAAGATAAACACACTATTCATTGTCTGGCCGCTATCAGTTTAAAAGGACATTTTGGAAAAACAGAAGCCTTCGGAGCAAAAGACATGAAACAAGGTCACATGGTGCGGGCAGACCTGGCGTCGAGGAAGCGCGAGCGCAGGATCATGACGGCCTCGCAGGTGCTCTGCTTGAGCTGCATCTGGATGGAGCTGAACTTGCGGTGGATGATGCTGACCATGCGCTCGATCTCTTTGGGCGAGATGGGCCGCGTTCGAGACTGCTCCCGCAGCAGGTTCATCACGTGGGTGGTGAACTCGTTGCACGCCTGCGATCACAAGACGGGTTGGCGTTCAGTCCGGCCAAACAAAAAAAAAGCACCACGCTGACTTTTGAAGGGCTCCCACCTCCGCTGGCCGTTCTGAGCCTACTACTTGAAGCTCCACTAACTGTGACTGGCTGTTTGTCTATGTATTGCCTCTGACTGGCTGGCGACCAGCCCTGGGTGGACCAAGGCTGACCTTTTAGAGGCAGCACGGTGCCACAGGGCAACCGGACTGCGGGAAAATAGGAGGGGCAGTCGAAATGTAATGATCTTTATTTATTGCAATAGAAAGGCAAAACACACATATAAATAAAGCCCCCAAATTGGGAATTGCGTGGCTACTTTTCACAATAATCTCCATCTGTCCATCGATGAACAAGGGCATGGATGCCAGCCTCGTAAGGTTCAGTAGGCTGCCATTTTAACCAGGTTTGAATTGTTTTCATTTTTTTACAGCTTGCTTAGCTTGTTTGTCATCAGAGAAGTGCTGACTCCTAACTCCTTCTTTTAGTCCAAGAAAGTGATCATCTGATCATCATCGGGTGAGTAGGAGGCATGGGTATTTAAAACAATTATTTAAACTATGAACCGTGAACATTTCAGAAAAAAATACAATAAAAATTAGTAATTAAATTCGGCTCTGTACTTTTTGACTGTCCCTCGTACAAAGAATAATAAAGAGCTGTCGTAGAAGAAGAAATAGCAGAAGCTAGGCTAACTGTTAGCTTATCTGGTAGCTACATTGCAGTTGCAAACTCTTGCGTCCTGATTGGCTATTGTTCCCTTTCATGTCACATTCACGCAATATATGATCAGGCCAAACTTTTAAGATTTGCAATTATAAATATCCAACATGTTTAACACTGACAATTGCCGACACTGAGGGTTTTTCGAACAGATCGGGGAGGAAAAAAATGACGCTTAACACACCCCACACCACAGAGTAATCGCTCGTGATAATCTTTTAGAGACAGTTATTCATAAGACGGCTGTGTTACTCAATGAAATATTTTGTAAAATGTTAGAAAATGCTCACAATGTTCTAAAAGGGACCATTATCCACCACAGTGTGCTAAAATACAGTTTTTACATAATCCCGCACACATCAATGAAAGTAGAACAGATCCTATATTCAATCAGCCGACACAAGGTGCGATGCACGACAGAAAACAAAGGTGGCGCTGGGAGTGGTATAGTGACGGTGCTTGTGAAAACAAAACCAAAAAATGACGTCTTTGTGACAAGTGAAGGGAAATGTAAAACGACAGCAGGCTTTCAGCGCCGTGCACGTTCAAGAGGTTTAAAAGTGCGTCTCTCCATTCTCCGTGGTGCTCGTTCCCTCCCTGTCTGAATCAGTCACCGCGTGAGACTGCAAGGTGTCTGCTGCTTGTCAACACCGGGGTTACGTCAGTCAAAGTGACGCACCGAGCAGCCGTTTTGCTTGCACGCGTGCCTGACACAACTCATACGTGTGCGTGGTTGAGCTAGCTAGCGTGCTGACACGCACAAAAAAAAAATAAAAAAAAAAATGGCTCAGGTGTATATTGGCTTTGACAGTCGGCGATGACTTGCCATCCTCTGGAGAAGATGACAAAGCTGCTAGTGACGAGACGCTCGAGACTTTGGAGGAGAGCGGCGCTGTGACTGATGTAACGGCTGCCCGCAGTCCACGCTTTACTGAAACGTCCCTGAAAAGCTTGCCTTGTCACAAGGTGCCCAAAAATGGGGTATTCCGGCCAAATTTGAGCGTTTGACGCTCCTTTTGATTGAGGTCAGCAAAGGCCCGATTATCGGATATCTCTGGAAGATTATCCTGACCGATTATCGTGCGGTGTGGGGCGTGTTAGGATGATTTTTTTTCTCCCCTGCTCGGAAAACGGTCAGACCGGACATCCGTAAAAAAACCTGTTGATTAAGTACGATTGCAAATCAATCGTAAATACAGTAGTACCTTGAATACAGTGCCCCGATTTTAGTTTAGCGAGCTTCAGATACAACGCTGCTCGACTAAAGTGGGAAAAAAAGAGCAATTAAGTTACTGTAATGCCAACAGAAGTGGGTAAGGAGAGCCGACGTCCTGACACGCTTTCAGCCATTTATTAAGCGGAACAAACAGTCAAACGCAAATGCTGTACACAATGAGAACACGCAAAACGCGACTCCGGTTCCAGCATAGGCCGCGCCCCCGAATGCAGAGCTCAGATTACACTTTTGTTTGTTTGATAACAAGCCGTGTCATGAATTCGTCCCGTCTTGGACGAGCCAAGTGGCTCCACTACAAGCATGACACCTCGCCCGATGGTCGCGCGCTGTCGCCAAGAGCACGGTCCGACGACGCTGCGCGAACACACGGATACTACAGTAGCTACATACAGTAATGACACTATTTGTAATAGAGCTCTTGCATTATTATGTCGTTAGATGGCGCAGGTGTACCTAACGTTGTGGAAACTGATCTCTTGAAAAGGTCAGTTTGCTGACTCTCCGCTAGAAGAAGTCAGGGGCGGCTGACCTCTGACCTCGGCCTCGATACACATTCACAATCGAGCGCGGCAGCTGCTTCGACGCGTCCGTCGGAAATCAAAGCCACGCTACACCGGTTGAATTTTCTCTCCAGTGGGAGGACGAAGAGCAGGACAGAACATTGATGTGAACGATGAGCAATGAAATCATGAGAAAAGACGATTGATGGTCAGCTTTGCTGCCGTTGGGAGCATTAAATCCCATTAAACTTCAGCACAACCACTAATAGTCTACCTTTTCACTTGTAATGTTTGCAATTTAGGGACGCTCATTTGACTGGGAGATTTTGTGGAAAATCTTCAATCATTTGTTGTTAAAAAAGGGAAAATTGGAGGAAAAAACCCCAACTATTATCAGTAGGTTCAATTTAAATTGGGCTCATTACTTTCTGACTGCCCCTCGTATTATGCCAATCCCGAAGCTATCTCATATCATAATGTACATCTAGAACATTTTGTTGTCCATCATCAGATGTATTTCTTGATTTCTTTTGGTTGCAAGTAGACACTTCCTCTCATTGAAGGCTTTGGTGTCTGACCAGAAGAACTCTACCAAAAGGACTTCAAGCTCATGAAATAATAAAACGATTCAGCCGATGTGATCCTTTTATCGAGCTGCGGTCGTCTCCGGCCGAGCCAACTAACTGCTCGCTGTAATTTGCTGCGGTCGCCCCTCCTACCTGTTCATACTTCTCCAGCTCCGTGTGGTAAATCTGTCGGATCTGCGTCAGCTTGGCCCGGTAGTCGGAGTGCTCCGCCGAGTTGTCGGCGCCGATGCCCCCGGTGGCCGCCGCCGCCGCCGCCGCGGCCGCCGACCCGCCGCCTTTCTCGGGCCCGGCGACGCCCTCGGCCAGCAGCATGTTGTCCAGGCGCATCAGCTGAGGATCGGGAGGCTCCTCCTCCTGGGCGCCACGAATACTGAGCACTGGGGAGAAGACACCGAGACACGCTAGCGTCAAAACACTGACACCCACGTGACAAATTGTCACTCGAGGTAAAGCGAGAAAGAGAACGTTTTACGGCGACTCGGGGAGCGTCTTAACCATCTTCGGCGTCAACCTACCGAACCATCCGCCATAAAATATGGCCGTCATTTTAATGGATCAAGTCTGAGCCATAAAACGCCGCCTCAGACAGGCCGGCAGCTCGGCGAGATCATAAAACGATAATTTCATCGATTCTGACGATCGTTTCATGTAAAAAAATGAATAAATTAATACATAAATAATAAAAATGAACAAAGTCACGGACCACGGTTCATCTTTCATTGCGCTCCTTATGCTCAGGCTATGTTTAGTGTCTGGCCGACGGCTTTATTGGCTTGTCGGCGGGCCGTCATTTTAAAAGGCACGACACCAATCAAACGTATTGTGTTGTTATATTAATGCAAAGACACACTGCTCAATATTTTAAAGAGGGCTGAAGATCTTGATGGCCGAATAATAAAAACAACAAAGCATCTAAATTGAGGGTTTACGGGCTCAGCTTTTGAATGCGTCCGAAAGGCCGAATCAACACACGCGGCGCGACATGCGCCACGTTGTCGTCGCGACACAGCCGCGATCTCTCGCCGAGGTGAGCGCGCGTTTGAACCTGTCGTCACACGCCCGCGGCCCCGCCACCGACACTTGGCCGGCGTGACGCGGGGGGCCGAGAACAAACATGACGAAGAATCGCCGACGCTTCATTGAGTACACCTGCGCAAAATTTCAATAGCTGATAGTCAGAGAGATGTTCATTTAACAATATGTTTATTACTGCGGTTGTAGTTCGCAGGGCCGTACAACTCCAGTAACTTCTTTGCATTACAATTACAAAATTCCATGTTGCCTCACTAATAAACGAAATACGATAACCAAAATATTAGCGACACCGCTCACCGCAATTATACACGGTACATTTTCCAATTAGAATGGCACTTTCCCAGTTTGGATCAGCACCGAGATGTCTGGAAATCATTTTGACATGAAAATTCATACATTTTTCATGGAAATACGAAGAAGAATATGAAAAGGAATTCAAGAACGGCAACGTCTGACAATGCTACAGCAGGTTAAAAAAAACCAAAGTTCTCAGTTTCTCAGCTCAAATCTTGACTCCTTCAACTTCCTCTCAAAATGTACGCGAGTCTAAATTGTGATCATGATTTCAGTCAGCATGTCTGCCTCACAGTTTGAGGTTCGGGGTTCGAATCTCGGCTCGGCCCCCCTCAGTCCCGAGCGGCGGTTTCATGTTCTACAAAGTGCTTGCGTGGATTTTCCCTCTGATTACTGCGGCTTTCCCAAAACATGCGAGACGTGAATCGTCCACAGGTGTAAACGTAACTGCGAATGGCTACGTGTTAGGCTGCGCCGTAAGTGTGCTTGACAAGCAACCGATCAAGGGTGTATTACGCCACGCGGTGTTTGCCAAAAGAAAAACGGATGCATGGAGGGATGGAAGTTACAGTATGAACAAAAAGGACCAAATCTTAGAAACTACTCCCAGGACGTCACTGACCACAACAATCACAAAAACAAACATTGAATGAAATTGCTTTTGGATGTGGTGGCTCTAAGATTTGCCTTTGTAAATTTGCAGCTGGTTTCCTGTTTTTGTGCATTGTCGTGGCCACCATCAACCTGCGAGAGACATTGTCCTGCCTCTTCCCGCCAGCAGAAGGCTCCCTCAGAAAAGGAGCGGCGCAGGCTGTCTTCCTGCCAAAGTGGCGAGAAGGGAAAAGGCGACCAGGTGCAGCCCTGCATTACATCCGCTCGTCTTCAAGGACAAAGACAAAGCTCGCGCCGCCCGTCCGACGCAATGATAACCGGCACATCCTGAAGAAGACGGCCAGGCTAAATCGCATTGTTCTCCCGCCGTGGCGGCTCTTTTGTAATGACGATTCAAGCCCGAGTCGCCCTGTGACCTTTGTGGCGAGCGGGGGGTCCAGATGGAGAGCTCGGCCGCCCTCTTTTCTTCTTCTAGCCTTTTTTTCTGCCTTCCTTCTCTTTTTCTCCTCAAGCAATATCATCATCCATTCGCATCAGCTCCAACACGTGAGCAAGCTCGACTCGAGAGGCAAATGTCAATGGCCATCAGACGGCTGGAAAAGGTCAGGAGTTCACACGTGGGGAGGTGCACGCGAGCGCAAGTGTGTGTGTGTGTGTGTGTGTGTCGGCAGACATTTTTCCATGTGAATCACACCAGTGGCAGGAAACGCTCGCCAATTGGATGCTGACAAAATAGCGGCACATCCCGACCAGAGGGGGGAAATCTAATGAGCCCGAGAGTGATTTATTAATTCCCTGCCTTCCGACTCCCAGAGTGCACGGCTAAAAGCATGAAATGGATTAAATAAATACAATGAATAAGGGGAATCAAACAATCCGCTGCGCCGCGCAATAATTACCCTCGCCACGGCCATCAGCTTTATTTATTCCTGTTGGCTAATAGCGACAGAATCGATAAGGCCTTAATGCCAGTCAGAGTGCGCCTTGTGAACTCTGCAACCGCCGACCGTACATTAACATAATCACCTGACACGAGCGCAAGTGGCCCTATTACAATACATCACATGCGCGCACTTGCATAATAACGCCGAGAGCCTCTCATTGCGCGGCTCCATACCGCCTTTATTTCCGAGGCCGTCACAGATTAGTATCTATAAAGGGAAGACGGCCATCATCTCATCTTGATCATTACCGACAGACTTAATTGAAGAATGAGAGGACACGTTCCCCTCTTTCTCCTCCTCCTCGTCTCCTCATCGCTCAGCACCCCTCTTCCTTTCTATGCCCCCCCCATCCCCAAAATAATGAATGGAATTCTAAGAATAAGCCTTTGTTTTGCTTATTGACAAAACTAATTTCTGCTGCTTTACTCCCTTAAGAGCTGGCTGGCATCCACCGCCGCACCGCCTGCTGCGTGCAGACAACGGGAGCGTAAATAAACAGGCCGATTGAGCCACCCACACGGGGAAGCATCAAGGTACACGCACGCACGCACGCACACACACACACACACACTGCGCTACAGGACAAGGCGAAACACACATTGGCCGGCAACCTCTGTGCAGCCGCCTCCGCGAGTGCCTTTAAATAAAAACCCGTTGAATTAACGATATCGAAGGATGCTGTCACAATTAGGAAGACGTACGGCCAAACAAGGCGGCGGCCGCGATGGAGCCTCCCTCGTCTGACCGGCAGCAGGCAGCCGACGCTGGACTGGATCCATTTCCCATCAATGCGGTAATGCGATACACTCCGCTGCGAGCCGCGTTTCGCATCCTTCCTCGCCGTGCCCCCCGTCCCGCTCACGTGACCCGGCAGAGGCGCAGGCAGCGGCTGTGCTTTCTATTGATTGTGTGGGCACACGTCATCTAGGGTTTCAGCAGTTAATAAATCAGGCCTGCTCCTGACACAGCCGCTCTGTGCGTGCGGGCCTGTCACAGAGCAGTCAGCACGAGTGAAAGCGACAGCCACATGATAATGTAACATCACCACCATTCATCCCTGCCACGCAGCATTCTGAGACAAAACAACAACCTAGGAACCTGGAGAAGGAAGGGGAGGGGGTAGGGTAGGGTGGGGGGGGGGGGGGGGGGCAACGTGTGATTTACAGCAGACATGACAAGTATCACTAATACAAGTCCTCGCCTCCGTGCTCCACCGGGGAGTTCAGCATCCGCTCATCTGCATTTGATGCAAGCACGCGTCATCCCTCAAAGTGACCAAACTACACGCAGATAAGCCGGGCTATTATCACGGCTGACAGTACGGCCGCGCTTGGACGTATGCGCCTTATTGTCTGCTCCAAACAAACTCAAAAGACGCCATTTCCTTACAATGCATTTGGACTCCAGTCACAACGTTAGATGCACACGCACGAGCTAACGAGAGCCACAAAGATACAAAGATAATAATGCTCAGTTCCCAAAGAGATATTGGGGTCACCATATGTTTGTGAGGACATCTTTCTAATAGTTTGCGTAATGAAAAAGACCAAATGTTCGGGGAAAATCTCGCCGTATGACAATTCCACAATCTCACAGTGGTCAACCAAACCAAAAATGAGAATTATTATATTTGTAATGGACCCACGCCTAATAACTAATAAAGTGGCCAGTGAGTGAATGTTTGTGTCTAGTAATTTATTCCATAATAATAATAATAATAATAATATTCATTAATAATTGAATGTATGTACAATTAATTTTTGAGGCCCAAAATACTAAAAAAGCAGGTAAAAAGATTAAACGTGTCTTTCTGGTAACTGTGTTTAAAATATAATAATAATAATAAAATATGATGATGATGATGAATACAATTGATATAATATAATGATTATGAATGTTTTATCATAATAATTTTGAGCAATTAAATTCTTCTGACACATTTTCTTATCAGAATGAAGTCAACATGGGGCAAAAGGAAAAAAAATACAGTAGTACATTATAGTATAAACACGTACCCTAAAAAACTTTACAGAATATTTGCATGTCAACAGGAGCCACCCAATTGTGCTTTGTTTTTGCAACATAATTTTTTTGTGTGTGTGTGGATTAAACCAAATATAATCATGTGAAACTGGAGGACAACGATATTAAACCGAAAAAAATATATATTTCAAAGTATCGCTTCTAATCATCAAAATTTCAAGTCATCTGAATTTAGATTTTCTTTTTCCCCCCTCAGAACAAACATCTGGAATTTAGTTTAGCCCAAAATGTTTTACATTTAACAATGTATTGTTGCCTGAAAGACACATTTGTGTTGAGATTCCCAATACTTTGTCATCATAAGGAGCGGCATTGCACCCCCCCACCCCCCACCCCCCACACACACACACACACACACACACACACTGACCCATATACTGGAGGTAAAGTACAGCGCAGAGAAACACGCTTAAGAAGAACACTAAATGAATATGTGGCACATTACGTCCAATTTGCCGTTTATGTGTTTCTACTGACTTTAATTGGAGCTTAAATAAAGCTTCATTACCAAAGTAGCCGTCGTCGCTTGCAGTAAAACCGACAGCGTGAAAACTAGCCCGCAACGCCCTGAAAATGGAACATAGAGGAGGCTGCATGTAGATTTGTGGGATGTGTCAATGGACTCGTGGGAGCGTCTGGTGGCCCAAAACGTTCCCTCCATCACCAGGTAATGGAAAATTGGACTGGCTCAGTACACAAGGGCACAGTCATAAAGTCGCTCTAAAACAGCTGGATGTTTTATCAGCCATCTTGAGTATCATGTGAAGAAAGGCGGCGTTGTATCTGACACTGGGCGGGCTGGCGGGCGCGACGGGTGGGGTGGTGGTGGGGGGGGGGGGGGTGTAGATACCAAGGACGAGGAAAAACGGCAAAGAAATGCTTTAGGGACAAGGAGGGGTGGGGGGGGCGGGGCGGGGGCGAGGAGACGGGGATGGTGCAGGCGAGGAAGGCGAGAGAGCGACGGAGGGAGAATGAAAGGCGAAAAATAGAAATGGAATAGGAAAGCGAGGTGTCAATTAAAAAAATGAACCCCAGTGCATTTGGGAGGTGACAGCTGGTGGGAGACGAGCTGACAGGCGTCACATTAGGCGGATTTGGTGGCCGCTCCCCTCATCCCCTCCTTTTTTATCCCCACCCCCTCCATTCGCCTCCTTCTCGCCGGCTTTCTCCACTGATGATGGGTACTTTCTCATGCGTCTGCGAGCGAGGCAAGAACTCTGCTTGGTGCTTTTCAGAACAAGTTCCCCCTGCAGCTACTTCTAATAACGGTAATTATCGTCATCATCCCGGGTCTAAGCAGGCCAGTTTGAAGCCCGAGGGGCCGGCCTGATAATGAGGAAGCCAGTGCCAGAAGAGAAGACCATTCAGAACACTGCCTTGCCACCATAGCACTGCACTTCAATTTACCCCCCCCCACAAAAAAAAAACCCCTTCATTAAAATAATTCATTAATACTACAGGCAATATACTAGCCCCCCGGCTGTCGGTCTTTCTTAAGGTGTCTTGAAATACAGATCTCGGCGCCTGTGCTGTATGAACGCCTTCGGGCGTCACAGGAAGCCGTGGATGAGAAATCACGAGCTGGTGGAGACAAAGACGTGTCTATGGACCGGGCACACCGAAGTACTGTACACTCAACTGACTGACTGGGCTGACTTTTCAATAAAGCATTGGACCGGGAAAATCCAGTCAAATCTCAAATGAACAGTCCCAGAACCAACAGACTCGGGATTTAACGGGCAAAATCTGCAGAAATGATAATGTCCGGCTGGAACTCAAAACGCCCGCACGTAGCGAGAAAAATCGGTTAGTTCTAAAATTAACTGCTGTCGTTAGCTAGCGCAATCAACAGACGAGACGGGGAGTTCCAAAATTAGCCGCTGTCGTGAACTGGCGCAATCAACAGACAAGGCAATTGGCGCCGGTCGTGTACACACGTCTCTCAAACATTTTACGCTGATTTTGGTGCAATATACTGAATTTTTATCGTGTCGAGCTCTTTACTACGGCATCCAATCGTAACGGCGGTGAGAAAAGGAAGCGCACGAACCTAAGCTTTGGTGACAAATTGGAACGTTTCCAAGTGTGCGTGGAATATGGCGTGAAAAAAACTGAAAGTGACATACGTAAGAGTATAGAAAAACTCCAAGCTTTTGCAGTGAAGTTAGACCAGTTGGATGTGTATGTACTGTACATATATACTGTATTCACATTTATTTACAAACATTTTCTTCTGTGCTGGGTGTTTTTAGGCCACCAAAACAGCGCTTCAAATGGCTACGGTCATGTGGGCACGGAGGGCCACCGTTTCAGCTGGTTAGCGAACGGGAAAACACACAAATATGAGGACATTCGCAAGGACTCCGGCCGACTACAATTCTTGACGCCGCCCGCTGGGCCACGCCCCTTAAAGGCACGCAGACACACTCCATCACATGTAACACACAAATACAGCACAACAGTACGTATGGTTGCTGCACTTCATGAAACTTTATTTCTTGTCATTCTCGTTTGTTATGTTTTCATAAAATGCAGTCCCATTTTTCTTGATTAAAGCACAACAAAAATTTGATGTGAAGTCATAAGTCATAATGATAAGTCAAAGTAGCACCAAAATGGGCCAAAGACTCGCTTTCTTCACATTTCATGAATTTCTATTTTTTCACAAAGATTTTGCCATTCAACCTGAAATGTTATTGTAAATAAATAAATGTATGCAAGAATTGGCCGGACGACCGCTCGGATACACGATGATCATTTATGAGCGATATTTCTAGTCGTGGTCTGCAAACTGAGACCGGATTCTGTTATTTTGTAGCCAAAAGGGATGGTTAAAATATTCAAAACACCTATAAGTTGAATACAGTATGGCTCTGCAAACTGCAGCAAAGAAATAATTCAAATAGTTATATTAATAGCTTTATTACAGTGTCACTAGTAAGAGACCAAAAGCTTTTATATTTATTCCACATATTGTTTAAATACTTCACTGACAATATTTTTACAAGTAAAATGATGGAGAATATATTTCATTTTTCTTTCAATTATATAAATAATCTTTCAATTATAAATCATGCACACAAAATTTTTTTAGTGATACGCAGGAAGCTCAAATCTGGAGAAACGAGTAAATATATTATATGTACACATCCGTTTTTAAATTATTATTATTATTTTTTTAACTCTAAGCGAGATTAACAGTTATCCCCAAAAAGTCCCACCTTCCAAAAATCCGCCTGGTTTCTGATTGGCCGTCTACCAGAAGCCTGCCAGGGGAATTGTCTCAATACATCTCGGTGCCGCGCCAGCAGTCGATGATCACATAAAGAAAAGTGTGACGGAATGATGTCAGCTCGACGTGGAAAAGGGGGGGGGGGGGGGGGGGGGGAATGGAACGAAAGCGTTCACAGCAATCTGAAGACAAGGAGGAATCAAAGTTTTGATAAAAGTTCGTCACTTTGTCGAAAACTTTGCCAATGCTACTTTAGTGTAGCACTAAATGAACACAATTACGACCGCAAAGAAAATAAGCATGATGAATTCAAAGGTGGGGCTTTGTCTCGTGCTTGCCTATAAATAACGACCAATCAAACGTCATCCGGCGCAGCGATGCCGAAAGCGAGCGTTTATTGACAGATGGCGAGGCTTTCAAAATAGGCAACGTTGTCGGTGGTGCCCTACAAGCGTCCCCGCGCGCCGGGACAAGACGCCGAACAAGCGGCCCGGTAACACGAGCCTTCTCGCGTCTGTGCCGTGTGTGTTCCTGAGCGTGGCACATTTCATAAGGCTTCGCTCTTTGACTGGTGATGAGTTTATGTGAAGGTAATTAACAGTAATTAATCCTTAATTACAGCAATTAGCAGAGTCGCAGTAAATTAAGCCACATCTGGAGGCATGGCACTGAGCAAGGGTGGGAGCTTTTTCTGACAATTGGGGGAGAGACTGAAGCTGATGTTCTTGTTCCGCTCTGCCTGGTGGGCCCGGGTCACCACCTGGGTGACTCGCTGGGCCTCCTCAAGCGTGGGGGGAAGTGGGGCGGGGGTCGTCGGGGGTGTCGCTGAGCCCGAGGTTCGCATCTGAGGGAGAAAGGCTCCCTCAAGCTAGCGTGCAAGGACGCTCGCCATATGGCCGCCGCGAGACGACATCGCTCCTGGTTGCGCTCGGCTTTGCTCGGCTTCACTCGACAACGTGGAACACGCGTTCGCCGAGTGGAGGGGGGGAGCCGGCTGGCTTTCAGCTCGCTGTGCTGGGAGCACCGACGTGGAAAGACCACTCGTTGGGGGAAAGGACAGAACAGCAACCGGGAGAAATCTGCACAAACGAAACCTTCATTAATGTAAAACCCCTAATTTAGCGCGTTGAATGTTTAGTGCGGGCGGCGCAGTGGACTGAGTGAGTGGTGAGCACATCTGCCTCACAATTCTAAAGTTGGGGTTTCAAAGAAGATGGACGGAGAAAAGTCCACGCTTGAAACATTTTTATCCTCAATCCCATCAAAATTCTTTGAGGCAAACTACAACAAAGTGTCATCAAATTTTAATCGTAATCACGATTTTGGCTACCACGATGCAATTAACCAGATTGTCAGCGATTTTTACACTTCAAATGTGGGCTCTTCGTCATATGAAGAACTTTCTCAAGCAGTAGTCGCCAACCACCGGGGTTGAACGCATGGTTAAAGCGTCATCAAAATGCCTAATAATGAGGGAGCAGTGCCGAGCGCACCTTGCAGCGGGAGCCTCAGTCACTCGGCGGACCGACGAGAGCGAATCATGTCCAAAGAAGAAAGTACAGCAAACTTTGGAGATGAGGATCATCATGGTGAGGAGCTAGTGCCTCAAAAAGGGATCAACATCTGTTTTCTGGACATGTTTCGATTCAGGGCAGGTGACGTTTAACAAGAAGTCATATGAACAGATGTTTTCACTCTAAATAATAATCACAATAATCTTAATTATTATTTTGCCCAAAAGCGTGCAGCCCAATGAGGGAATAGAAATTGCCGTGTGTGTACTTAGTATTCTTATCGTGTGCCGTGTACGCCAGACACACGATATCACCACTGACAATCGCGAATAACCTCTCCCAAACCAGATGTCTGCCGTAGTACCAAGACTGACCTGTGAGAGGCAGTACGGCACAACAGGTTCACGGCTTGATGGAATTTCACAATTGACTACCAGATGTGTGATCGTGAATATTGAACAGGTTTAACAGTTATGATTGTCAGCCCAGACCAATTTTAAAACACCTGGTACTTTCTGAATTTCAGTCCAAAAAAATTGCCACGATCCATCCATTTTCCATGCTGCTTATCCCGTTTAGAGAGCTGCAGCAAGATCGAGGGGCATACTAGACCCTCCACTGGTTGCCGGTCTAACACAGGGTACATACTGTTTATATATTCCGACAACCATTCACACTCACAGTCACTGAGTGGGAATTAAATCCATGTTGCCTGTCAGGGGAGCGAACCATGATTCCACCATCAGTGACATCAACTAATTGCATAATACTATTGATTATTTGAGGAATGACCTTTAAATTTCATGCAGAGAAAAGCGGGATTTATATACTTCTAATTCATTTGGAGATACATTATTGTTTTATCGGAGCACAATGACATTTGATCTTCCTGTAGATCAGGGACTCATTTTTGCTGCAGGTCACATTGTAGTTACAGTTTCCCTCAGAGGGCCACAATGACTGTGAAACCATATACCGTAATTTCTTGTGTATAATGCCCACCCATGTATAATACGCACCCCCAAAGTTGACCTCAAAATTCTGGAAAACCCTTCTACCCATGTATAATGCACTTTTACAATGCATGATTTTGCTTCTACCCATATGATCAAAACGAAGTATTACCTGCATTTTGTTAGGTTTTTTTTCAAAGAATTATTCTGAAGTTCGGCACTTTATTTGAACACGTAATACTTTCTTTTTATTTACTTGCTCTTATTTTGAAATTCACAGCCCTACTTTTATTTAGTAAATGAGAAAACACACAGTTGTGCTCATATGTTGGATTACCAAGGCAGAATTTGTAAGAAAGAAAACATGAAGGGCCAGGCAAAACACATTTAATTTTATTTTAATGGGATTCAAATTAAACTGTCAAGCATTTCAGAAAAGCATGATCATTAAACAAAATATAACCATAAAGAAATTAATAATGGTTGTTGTTCAGTCGTCAATTGTGTTAAAAAACAACAACAATATTTCACAAATTCTGCCAGGTTATGTAAACTTATGAGCACAGCTGTCATATTGGAATGAAAGTGAAAGGTACACCTTTTTCATAACCTCTACGTGGCGGTGGTATATTAGAATGAAAGGGTGCACCTTTCTCATAACCTCTCGGTGGCGATGGTATACTGGAATGAAAGTGTAGAGCTTAGCATAACCTCTACTTGGTGGCATACATTTAGGAAATGGGAAAGTTTATTTTTCCATAACATCATTATCATGCCATTCAAAGCACTCAATGAATGCACACCATTGACTTTTGACATTTTTTTGGGCACGAAATTACAGTAAATGGTCAATTGCCTTATATTACTGCATATAGAAAACAAATTGATGGAGAACCAACTCAGAAGGATAAAATGTTGTTGTTTTTACTGTGAAAAAAGGGACTGGTAACAAAAAATGCTTGCAATATTTTAAGATTTTTTATTACATATGACAATTTGAAATTTTGGTACAGATTTGAGCAAGAATCATGGAAGTTGATGCACATGATTTGCTTTCGCGGGCCACATAAACTGCTATGGCGGGCTGGATCAGGCCCCCGGGCTTTGAGTTTGACACCCGTGCTGTAGATGTAATGGTCGGTCGGGTGTCCCAATACCTTTGTCCGTCCAGTGTTACATAGCCCATCCGGCGCACCGCTCCACTATTTAAAACGATTGTGAGTCATTATTTGCATGAGCTCGTGATGCATTTCATTTCCACCAGGAGCAATAGATTCCATGATGACAATGCTCCTCTCGATGAGGCACAAGTGGTCACTGAGTGCTTTGAATGGCATGATAATGATGTTAGCCTCATGCCAATTCCTCCTCGGTAAACTGATATGATCCGATTGCCTTGTCTATATATAGACATGTTCCAAATGGAGGCTTTATGTGTGTACGTCGGTTATTTCCCTGCAGATAAAACCAGATATGATCGATTCTTGTCCATTTTATCGCCAGCCATTTGTGTTAGTCTCATTTCTGAGCTGTCATAAAAAATAAAAAAAAATGTAAAAAAAGAAAAAGGAAGAAAAAAAAAAGCCCGAACCCTTCCACAAGTTCAGATCACAAACCGCAAAGCAACAGGGGACACTGTTGTTGTCCCATGACACAGCGTAAAGCAGAGTACTCTGTCAATGTTATGTGGCCGCATGAAAAGATGCTTTCACTGGTGAATAAGCTTACATGACTTAGCACCATTTGCTTTTACATTTTGTGGAAAAATTCCCCATCCTGAGGAAAACCCCGGAGAAGCCTGTAGGTCCTGGCCACAGCAATATTTATTTCTTTGAAATTGTCAACTGTTCTGGCATAAAAGGGATACAGATTTTCCATTCTGCTTGACCTAATAGCCGAACAGGACAAAAGAAAAAGAAAAAAAGAAATAAGACATTGTTTAGTTAAGAAGAATTCTGTTACGTTCATGAATCAGCCGTCTCATGTCGTGCTTCCCCTCTGTGAGAGTCAAGTGCTTGCGCACACGCTTTGCCGCACACTGAAACACAAGTCCACGCTCCACCATGTCTTTGCTCAATTAAACACGACGAATTGTCGTTTATTTTTTCTTTGTAGCAGCATTTTCACAAGCACAATGCTTCTCCTCCGACTTGGGAGTAGGCCCAAATATGACTTTGTATGGCTCATTTCCATGTCATTTGATCAATAACGGTAAAGACATGGCCCACTCAATTCCCATTTGACAATCAATTGATTTGACTGATATGAGTGTTTGAATTACTGGCAGTTGTTATCCAAGAAAAAGAATTATTCGAAGGTAATATTTTCCAAACTGTTATTGCCAAAATGTCTTTTACCGTTAAGTGTCCGAAAAGAAGTTTTCTGAAGATGCTAATGACATTTTTGATATATCGGATTTTTCCGCTATTGCTTAATATGCCTTCTCCATGAAAACTAATACAAATGCATTTTTTTTCAAGCAGTCCTACTTTGTCACTCAAGCTTTTTTCACCGTTATGCTGTTGCAATACACCAGAGGGATCTGTGAGCTGAAGTGTCAGGATGAGGCAGCCATTTCGCATTCGCACAATAGCAGACAAGAAAAATAAATAGTGTTATTTCTGAGATATGACTGAATATGTATGAATTTGTGAACGTGTCAAAACTATTGCGTGTCCTTACCGTTACTACGACTACATAAGGACAACAGTGTCACGAGTAGTTAGAATCATTTATGCACTTGTAGAGTTTGAAGGGCAACGCGTAAATTGTGCAACTCACAAATCTTATGAGGCAGTTTATGTCTTTACCGTGATGCACTTTTGTCTTTACTGTTATGCAAGAAGTGTATTTCAATGGGCCACCACCGTTGGCTCTGTCAATCGAGATTGCTTTTAAAATGAATGCCAAAAATGTGAAATCATCAATAACTTTTGGAAACTAGCACCATAAACGTGGCAGTTCCAGCAATGGAGACATTTACCCATAGAAAACCACGACAATTCGATTTTGTTTTTGTGTCTTTACCATTACTGATAACATTTTATGAAAATGACACATAACTTATATGAGTACGCTACCTGTCAAAGGTTTGGACACAGTTTGTCATTCAATATCACTAGAAAGTGTGTCCAAACTTCTGACTGGTAGAGTATACGCTATTTATCAATTATGATCACCAAAATAATATTTAGTGCATATATATAGAGATCAAATGAATAACAAATATATAGTAAGAATGAAAACAAAAACAAAATGTATTTAAATAATAACAAAAGGACATGTTTTTGTGTAAACTCAGTGTGGGAGCAAAGAAAGACAAAGCATTTAATTCAACCCATTCAATAAGTTAAAAGAATACACAAAAATAATGAAAAGCAATACTTGTGATTGTTTTAGAATTGAAATATGTAAAACAAAAATATGAATGAAAGACTCATTCATAGCCTGGTAGTTAGACGTCTCACAAGGTATGCAGCAGTCGGACTAGATCATCGGAGTTAAGCACAAAGTCACGACACAGAATCCAACATGGAACGATGCCATCCAAAAGTGATGTAAAAGTGTGTGTGTGTGTGTGTGTGTGTGTGTGAGAACCCCCTTCCTCCCCCCCCCCCCCCCCCCACACACACACACACACGCACGCACACACACACAGACAGTGCCGATGGTTCCATTTGTCATGGAGCCTCCCATCAAGGCAGAATGGGTCCGAGCAGCTTTGCTCTGCTGCGTGTGCACTTTTGTTTGGACGCTGTCACAACTACACAAATCCCACCGAGGTCTGCTGCCTTGCCAGGCCGGGCGCTCGCCAGCGGGAGTGACGCAAAGTGTGCCCCTCGCTGTCAGCGCAGGAAAACAATATGAGGGATCACACTCCATTTGTGAGACCGTGCTCGGCTCTGTTGGCTTTCAGACATCACTTCCTCGTGGGATTTGGATTTGGTGGATTGAAAGAAACGTCAAAATGGTGTTACTTTCCAAAAATTACTGAACATCCCTCAGCAAAGGCTGCATGATGCATATTTTATTTGAGAGAGGGAAGCAAAAGACAGTAAAATGCATGCATTTGCAGATTTTGTAATATTTGCTGGAGTTTTTCAAATCCGTTGAGTTGATTTGGGGATCAAAGAGCAATCGGTCTAATATTATCACAATGCGGTGGGTAAATAAATGTAAGAAAACAAGAGAACACTTATACAATATTTTTTTTTGTGATTTAACGGTGTCAAAATATTAAAGGTCCCCGTATTTTGGCCATTTAGACTCGACAGAGTGACTCTCTAACATGGACTTAGTATGAAGGTGTCAAACACCTTGGTTTTGTCATACGCGTGTCCAGAAAACGCCCATCTCAAATCTACTTCTGTTTGACCCAGCTTTGTATCCGCTTTGTCTATATTTGGCGATGACCGCCCCCTTTCCTCTGATTGGTTGCCTCCGTGGTGAAGCCCCACTTGTGAAAGCATATGTGTTTGTTATGTTGACAGCGCTGGCTCGGGAGCGGTGAGGTAGGCGGAGATCTTCGCTAGTGATGTAGATAAGCTCGAGAAATTCAAATAACCTGATTTCAGGCCTCTGGGGAGAAAAATGTCTGGAACTCAGGAATGCGTGCACGACTTTAATTCATATTTCACGTTTACTGAGGCACCCGAGAGGCAATATTACATCCCAAATACTCGTAAAAATTGGTCTGGCAAAAAATGTCCCCTTTAAAGATAAGAAATAATGAAATGTACCAATACTACAAAAAAAAAAAATCATCCAATGAAAAGCAAATATTCTACCCTTTTAAATGACTTCCCAGCAAACTGTTTTATAAAAATACAACACATGCTGTTATTATAAATTCTTATATTGCACATCAAATCTTTTCACACTCGTTGCTTTATGTTGGGTTTTTAGCATCTCAAAATGTTTAAGTGGACAAAACGTAAATAAAGGAATGAGTTTCGGTCAGCTTTTAACAATAGGAAAAAATGTACACAAAGATCATGATGTTATGAAATCATTTGGTTGATATTTTACATTCGGATCGGCATAATTCATAGTTTATTGACGAATTTACAGACTTGACTTGGGATATAAATCTGATTGAGTTACAATTTATTTACTGCTTTGAATCCCCCCCCTCTCCAAAAAAACAAACAAAAAAAGATGTTTCCTTTAAAAAGTCAAAATTGAAATAAAGTAGTATGCATACTTTACAACCGATATTTGATTTGGCAATTTTGGGTGTACCAGATAGAAAATGCTACAAAACATCATAATATGGATATTTCGTCTCAGGGGGAAGAAGGGAGCGGCGGAGTCATGCTAGGACAAATGTTTCGGGCTGGAAAATCGGCCGTGACAATGCAGCTCACGCGAGCGTGTTTACGGCAGAAGTAGCGGTCCGAGCAGTGGAAGTGACCGCTCCACCCGCGGATAAAGCCGAGTCATTAATCACGGGCCTGTGGGACGGTCCCACTGTAGCAGGATAGTGGGTCACAGGGAGCGCCTGCTGTCACTTAGCAGTTAAATGTGTGTGAGTCAGTCAGAGTTGGAGTGGTACTACAGCGGGGGGAGTGCTTTTTTTAGCTTATTTATTTTTTGGGTGCGAATGTGTCATTTAGCCCGCAGCTAGCATAGCTGAGCATATGGCACTGAGGAATTAATGCATTAATGCAAACGCCAGCGTGGAAGTGCTGGACGACATCTCGATGAAAAGCATATCCGTTCATCCACTGGGGATGAAAGCGGCATTTTTTGTTTTTTTTCTGCCCTCAAAGCGCAGGCTTGATTAAAAAAAAAAAAAATGAAGACAACGAGGCTTTATGGCAAGGCTGCAAAGCGCTTGACTAACCAGACAGCCCCATGGCATCCGCCACACATGACAGAATATCCCTTTCAAATAAGACAAATGTGCGTCTGCTCAATGCACATTCCAGCCACGTTTGACCCATTTTCCGAGAGACAGAAACCGCAGGTTAATGTCGCTTTAATCTGCACGTGTCTGTCAATCAGTACACCTCCAATTGAGGAAAAACTAAGTGGCCAGCTCCAAAAGGAGAACAAAGGCCCTCCCTGCAGGTCACGTGCTGTCAAAATATTACACAGCTCTCAGTATGATGCTGTGTAGTTATACTGCCACAATACAAATAAACAAGACATATTATGCATTATTTCCTCACAATTAAAAACAGCTCCCAGACGTCTTAAATCAAATACACAAAGGCTAAACAATTACAGCGCTCTTTACACACCATATTGATTGCCTTACTGAAATTTGTTTTGGGGGCCGGGCCTTGGCTCATCTCAGTAAGCTACTGTATACGCTGCCCCATTTACTGCTGGGCCAATGGTGAGTCCAACTTTCATTACCTTGATGAAAAAAAGCAGCGCCTAGAGTGTGTGTGGAGTAGGGGCGGGGCAACCAGAAAGTAAAAAAAAAGTCTTTTCACCGAAACCGAAATATACAGCCATCCCACCCCACCCGCTCACAACACCCTAACCGTGTCAACTACTTCACCGAGCAATCAAGTATGTGCCGCTTATCAGAAGCTAATGCTGTTAGCTAATTTTTGCATCCAACAAAAACTCAATGCAGCTCTGCTTAACTTTTTGTTTTTAACGTAACAGCAGGCGTGCCACACCCGTGGGGGAGAGGGGCGCGTCAAGCAAAACTGAACATTACGTCTTTGCTGAAGCTTTTTTTTGATACAGCTCTCGATTTGGGTGTAATTCGAATGCAGAGTGAGCCGCTTGGTGTATTCAATTAAACTCAAACAGCAATTTAATTCTTCTGCACATTGGCGCACTAAATGTCAAAACATACAAACATCCACGGAACACAACACTGCAACGGATGCTGACAATGAACAGGCCAACATACGCGACAGTGACGTTGCCTTCAGGCGGGACGGCAACAAGCGAGGACGATCGGGGTGGTGCGCAAACTGGCGTCTGCAGGAGATCGCTCAGTGGGCTGTAACCATGGAAACAGCATGAAACGTGCCATCGCGTTTTCCCGGACCGGTTCAAAGAAGCGGCTCACAGAGCAAAACAGACGAACGAGTCCGTCGCAAACCGTCAACCATTAACATATTTTTTTGCATCAAACTGTTTTTCTTTTAATATTAATGCAGAAAGCTATTCTGTGTCCGCCCTAATGATGGTAAAGGTAAGAATTTTATAATCATTTGCTCTTAGGGTCATTATACATCACTTTAGTGACCAAAAACAGCCAAGGTTAGTTTTCTTTTTTCATAATCAGATTGTCTTTATTGCTCTCTTTATTTTGAAGTCTGCGGGACTACACAATAATGACTTTATTCATGAGACACAAATCTGGAAAAAGGTAAGAACCAGCCGATGTTAATATTGATCTGTTTTCAATTTTCATAGTAGAGGTCATGCTGATCTTGATATGGTTTTATATTAAAGCGTGATTATGCTACTTCAGATTCATCCAGGTTTGAAGTCCTTTTAGCCACTGTTTATTGATAATTGTTTAATTTAATTTCGTTAATTAACATGTCCTGTTTGGCTGCTTAGGTATTATTCATTGACAAGTGAGTATTTCGAGGTATTATTTATTGGTGCATTGTGTTTGCACTTTGCGACTGTGGGGGTTGTTTTTAGAGCCGCATTAGGATATTTTGTGGTGCTGTTTCGCAAATTGCTGCGTGTGCGCGGTTGGGCCGAGCCAGCGACTTTATGATTTTGACGTGAAAGCGACCGAAACTGCTTGTGTTGTGTGTTTGCATATCTTTTTCTCACAAGTCCATCCGTCCATTTTCGATCACGTTTTTCCTGTTCGGGGTCGCAGGTGACCTGGAGACGACAATCTCAGCGCTGTCTCACAAGTAATTCACCAAAACATAAAATGACAAGGAGAAGCGTTTGCAACTGCAACGTGGTCTCCGGTATGGATGGGCGACTATCAATACCGGGCCGATATCGACCTTATTTCAAGGTATCGGGTACTCGTGAAGGCTGCAGGAATCCAGCTACTGATATTTAAGGCAAAAAAATCTGACACTATGTCCTCCTCACCAGTAGTTGGCGCTACACTGCAGCGGTTTAACAAATTGGCAAGTCATCATGTGCGTTAGAAAGAAAGGACTTTGTTCACAAATTGAAGTCATTGTGTTCCTGAAAATTTTGGGCATCCAATGTGCTAGCGGTATCGGTACTCGATATTGGTGAGTACTCAAGAGTAAATACTTGTACTGGTATTGGTCTGAAAAAAAAAGTGATATTGAACACGTCTCTCTGTTTGATATCTTCTGTCAAGTCTGGATGCTCTCTGGCACTGTCGCGGGTGTGCCGGAGCCTATCGCTGCTATCTTCGGGCGGGAGGCGGGGTTCACCCTGAACTGGTCGCCAGCCAGTCACAGGGCACATATAAACAAACAACCATTCGCACTCACATTCACATGTACGGGCAATTTAGAGTCTTCAATTAACCGAGCACGCATGTTTTTGAGATGTGGGAGGAAACCGGAATGCCCAGAGAAAAGCCACGCAGGCATGGGGAGAACTTTTGGACGTCTCGACTATCTGAGACCGACCGAATCAAGAGCACTTCTACCAGTTGCAGACACAAAGCACATTCCATTTTGCTTTCTTCACGACATGATCAAGCAACATTTAATATCTTTTAAATATTTAGATTGCCCCCTCCTGTAGCCATACGAGCCAAACATTGTACACAGAAAAGATCAGCTGCTAGACTAGAATAGAATGTCGCCATAGAGTCTCCTCAAGGCCCTCGGGTGAGACGGCAGCACATTGTGCGGGTCAGCTTCTTCCACACCTGCACCCCCAGCTGGACCCCCCACCACCCCCGCCCCCCTCACCGCCTCTATCTGCCCGCCTCATCCTCATCCTCATCCTCCATCCTCCATCCTCCCTGGCGCTGCCCCTCCTGCTCTCGGCTGCACGCTGCTATTTATAGGCCCCGCGTTTCATTTCCACACCTGCAGGGAGGCACACTTGTCACAGTTGGGCCCACGGAGCCTCTGTGGAATTACTGCATGGGAAATGAAAATACACCTTGCTGATGCAGGGACTTGTCACTCTCTCCCCGCGGACGCGTGTGATAGCGCGTTGTTGTGGATTTGCAATGCAGTGTGCGGCGCTAAGATAACGCGGAGAAAAAAAGAGAAAAAACCCGGATCTGGGCGAATACGTTTCCCGCGCCAGGAGTGCCAAGGTGCATAGATGACGTGTTTCTTGCGCAGCCACATGCACACAATGGACATTATGAATCTGATTGGGAAGAGCCATCAGGGTAATGCTAAGTAAACACAACAACACCGAAAAGTTGTTTCCCCCCCCCCCCCCCCCCCCCTCAACTCTGGCAGTTCTGTTTTTTTCCTGTCATGCTTTTCTCTCAGGATGTAGTGGGCTGAGGATCCAGTCAGCGGATTACATTATCAGTCTGACCTAGTTGCCAGCTATCTCCTGAGACCTGAGGAGACGGGCTTTTTCTGCACAGCCTTCCGCTGCTACAACACGCACACTGTGTAACTTTAATTTATCAGGGGGAAGAGGAGGGAGAAATGTGACAGGTTGACAGTTCTCTTTGCCTGCCACTCGCAGCACTGCCTGCCTCTGCAGCGTGCCAGTTAAGGGTCCTCCATAGAGAGAACAGTGCATTACCGCCAGTGACGTTTTTTTCCCCCCCGAAGCTCTGCAAACTCATCGGCAAAAAGGTTGGAGGTCTCTTATTAACGTGCGCGTTTATGGGGAAAGCGTGTCGAGTCTCAGGAGGTGGGCAAAAGGAGCCGCATTTCATTCTTTCTTGGCTTTGAAGACCTCAAAACGTACAATACGTATGTAGGAGGTTATATCCGCATTTACAGGCTGATCCCCAAAATCTGAAAGAAGAAAACAAAAGGAAAGAAGGAAAAAAAACAAAAAAACCTAGAAAAATTGGAAAAAATTGAGAAAGAAATCCTTAACAGCGAGAAAATGAAATTTGTTTTTACATGACGCCTTATTAACTTTGTTTGCTTATTTATACAGTAATCCCTCGCAGTAAGTCAAATCCATGAAGGAGCGACTGCATATTTGTTTTGGATTGTTTATCCATATTTTAAAGGACTCTTATTCATCTCTTAGAAACACTTTCTTTCACCTTTTAAACTTTTCAACATGCAACAATGCACCATAGTACTACTGTACACTATGTACATTTTATTCTATGTAATGTGTTTTAAAGAATTTTCCTTTTTGTAGCATTCATTTTACCATAAAGAAAAAAATTACAGCATACGGCGAATTATGCGCGAATTTGCCCTATTGTGGGATTTTCAGTGTATGAATGAATATGAATGAATGGATGTGAGAAAAAAATCGGCAACGCACTGAATCTGCAATAGGTGAACTGCAATATGGTGAGGGAACACTGTACTTCAAATGATTGATTTTTTGGGAACACTCTGTCCATTCATGGCTGTTTCATAATGAAAAAACAACCCTAATTCCATGTATTGATGTCTGGCTGGCTTTTAGCTAACACGATAAAATATCCTCGGCGCAATCAGCGGAGGAAAAGGATCATTTGGCCGTTCAAGAGAAACAATTTGGAGAAGCACAAAAGGAGTAATAGTCATGACAGAATTGAAATCATCACCCGCTCAGCCACGTGAAAGGCTGAGCGGGCGAACACGAAACTCCACAGATGAGCCGACAAGATGACCAATAAAACAAAATTAGCTTTGCGACAGAAGAAAACGGTGAGGCGGGCGGACACTTCATTAGGAACACCCGCACAAGCGAATGTGTGCGATCCAATACAAGAACATTCGACCGTTCTGGAGAGAATCAGTCAGAGATGTATTCATCTAACCAGGTGTTTATTATTGTAGTTGTTCTTGTTGTGCATCGCTCTTTGTAATATTTTGTCAGTCAATCAAAAAATTAGGCGGGAATTAGCCTTCTGAAAATTATTCCCCTGTGTGTCCAATAAAATCGAAACAATAAATGAGTTTCATGTTTAGAATTAAACTACTTAAAGATTTCTATGATATTCTAATTTATTGAGAAGCACATATACGTTCAATTCTATTATTTTTGTTCTGAACGAATGCTGTTGTAGTGGTTTGCATTACCGTACCTAATGAAGTGTCCAGTGGGTGTATAATGTACTGAGTGCAACCACAACTCGCAAGAAAGGCTCGCCAGGAAGAAGTCGGAGGAAAAACGTCGGCGCTTGCACGTGAAACCAAATGTAGCCGAAAACAGCCAAACCAAACTTCTAATTTTACACTCCACATCCATGTCAACAGCACTCAACACTTTTTTTTGTTTTTTTTTTTTCTTTCGACTTTTCCTCCCAGCTGAAGTGAAAATAGCCAATCTGGTCTTGTGTGAACATTTTAGGGGGTGGAGTGGAGCGGAGATGTACTGCTGCTGCCAGATTAGACTCCAGCCTGTGCCAAGGTTATAAACAGGCTGTTATCAGGCTTCCAAACAGAATAATCCTCGCTGTATCAGCGCCCAAACATATGGGGCCGCACAAAGCACCGGCAGCCCCTGACAGAAAGCCCCTTTTAATTACAGGGGAAGGGGGCAGGACCTCGCTCCCGTCCTCCTTTTAGAGCAGAACTTCCTCGTGTGTCTGGCCCACCTGACAAATCGTCTATTTTCTTTACAGAGGGAAGCTAATGTGCCGCAGCAAAAAAAAAAAAAAAAAAAAGGCCAAAAGGCCAAAAGGCCGAATCCTATCACATATCATCGTTAGACAGAAGCTCAAATAATCAAACTCATTGATTAGCAGATCAACAGAATAATAATTTTTTTTTTGATATCCCAAGCTAATCTTCATCTAAAAATGTTAATAATTCGACGATCCTAAATTCCAACTTTAAGATTCCCTTATAATATTCAGGAATTGTCCAAATGTTTTGGGCAATATTTGACCAAATATTTTAGTTTAATTACATTTAAGTACAAAAATAGCTACTTTAGTTGTAACCCTCAGGCAAAATCTGAAAACGACCCCAATTGTCTCAGCCCATACCTGAAACCTCCATATTTGACAGATTTGAAAGGCCCATTCAATAAGGTTTAAATGTCACCCAGGCGTTATAATCGGCGATCATATAAACGTTGGCTTGGAAAGGCTATGCAAAAATGACAACATCCCCTTTCCACCCGTGCAATAAACTTTTATTCGGCTGAATCGGCCAATAAAAGCTCGCTTTGAGCCTCGTCAATGGGGAGTAATTGGTTGGTTTTACAGGAGTGGTCGTATATCTCCAACCTTTTTTTTTTTCCATTTTTTTTTATTTGTATTATTTTGAATGTTTTTTTCTAGCAGTGTTGACAAGAGGGAGGATCGTCTCGTGGGGTCATGAAATAAAACATCTGGAGAGCAAATACATGTTCAGCTTGGGTGCTTTCTTAGGCTGGATTCACACTGCGTGGTTCAAGTGACAATTCCCATTTTTGGACAATTCCCATTTTTTTGCTCCTAAGTGGCACAATTTAATATTTGTATTTTCGTTGTCCTCCATGTTGTCACTGCCCGGTGATGATGCTTGTGGAGGTATTTAAGTGTAATCTGGGCTTCCGAGTATGCGGGTTGTTTCGTGAACTTAAACAAAACCAAACTGGATATGTGTCACTCGAACACAGGAAGACAAAAAATATCCCCCAAAATCTTATACAGGCATTTAATTGGAAAAGCTTAAGAGATTTCAACAGGAATATGAAGACGCACGGAACAATCCACACGCAGCCACGATGCAGAGAGAAAGTGTGCGCGACAACAAACGAGGTCCAACCCTCTCTGTCATGCCGCGATGAAGTGTCAGCGTGAAGGAAAATGGACCGACAGCTCAAAGTGCCGTTAACACACTTTGCCTTTCAACACCAAAAAAGCTTCCCCGCTTCCATTTCAATTGACAAAAAGCGAAATGCACAGGGCATCCTGACTGCCACAAAATACAAGGAAGAAGAAAATGTAGCAGTACAAGCAAGGTTAGCTTAGCTAGCTAACTACATTGCCGCTGCAAACTATTGTCCTTGACATTTTTATTTCGGCGAATTACGTTTCACAAACACAACCTCCGCTGTTTGTGTCGGGCAATATCGCAATCTTCAGTTCGCCTCCTAATCGACTGACTATCCGAGTGGATTTGCAGTCGTAAATATTGAAGAGGTTTAACAGTCGCCATTGTCGGCCCTAACCCTTTTCTGGCCGGATTGGGGAGGTAAAGTCACCCTTAACGCAGCCCACACCGCAGGATAATCACTCAGGATAATCGGAAAATTGGGCCTTTGTTGGCTTTGATCAGACGGGAGAAAAAAGCTCCAATTCAGCCCGATTATCAGTAGGTGAGTACCCTCGCTTAAGAAGATGTCTTATTTTGCCACAAACATTGCTTGGATTAACCAGAGCCTCTTTTTTTTTTTTCCCTGCATGCTTTTTAAGTCAATTTGTCTTTTGATGAATTTTCAAGAAGAAAGGCAGTGAGAGTTGCGGTGCAGCTTGTAACACATAGTGTCATCAAATGTATGACTGTGATCTTTGTAATTAACTCCAGTCAAACGTAACATTGATCAACACGGGCGTCGACGCTTTGCGCGAAGTGGAAGAGGTGAACGAGCGAAGGGTCACCGAGTTTTGCGCGCGCGACATCGTCACTCGGCCCTGCCGTTTGATTGGCTCCCGCAGCTGTTCGGAGAGGCCGTATTTGAGCGCGTCGGTGAGCCGGCGGCGCGTCAGCGTCGATCCATTGCGGAGAGAAAGGCCCCCAGAATAAGAATCAAACACTCTCGCCTGCGAGGAGCAAAGCTGCCAGCGCCACGGAAAACCGACAGACACGTTCCCCGTCTGACAGCCGGCGGAGGTAAACGGACGACGGCGCTCGGCGGCCCCTAACGACCGCCCCCCGAACACGTAGCCTCGGTTTCAGCAGACTGAGAAAAGCCATTAGCTGCCGCCACATTACCCTGCCATCCCTCACACGGTGGATGGCTCCTCACTCCCATGAGCACCTTGTTCCAGTCCAGCCTGCTGGTACTCGCCTCTTTACCGCCTGCTCCTCAAACTCATCCCCCACATCCACGCGCCCCCACTCTCGAGGAAATCCCCAGCTCCATACATCACGTTTAACACTTTGACACTAACAGTCTATAATGTTTCTATTCTACAAAATCACTCTGCCAACTCCGGGACAGCAGAGCAGCGAGTGAGGGAAATAAATACCACTCACGGCCGCTGGCAGTAAATTCTAAAAGAAAGCAGGAAATGACAAAAAAGAGAGCTTCGTATACACGCTTATGCACCTCTGCCTGGTGGGTGGGGCTTCAAGAGGCCCCGCCCCACCCCCGCCACAACAAACTCCGACTGACGGCAACCGCTCCGCACGTCGACGCCTCGTAACCAGGCCATTGAAGCATATTTTCGGGGGACTTGGACGCTCCTTGCCGAGCACTTTACGGCCGTATAAAAGAAACATTTCGCCACCTTCAATTATTAAAATCAAAAAGTGGCATGAATAAATAAAAGAGGACTGAATAAGTGATGTGACAAGACAGATTTGAGGCGTAACCTTTGAGAGTGCCTCTGCAGACAAAAAGCGTGGCACACTTACAGCAACAAGAAGAAGATGTGAGCTTGCATTATTTGGAGTTTTGACCGCTCCAGATAAAATCGTTCATCTATTCAACAAACATGCTGCAATATTCATTCATCTATTTTCGATTGCGCTTGTCCACATCAGGGTCAGGGGTCACGTCCTCATGGACAATTCAGCGTCTTCAATGAAACTACATTTCTTTGGGAATGTGGGAGGAAGCCGAAGAATCTGGAGAAAACTCGTGAATAAACCACGCAAAAAAACATTCCGTTTGGGTGCAACTTAAAAACTGGATTCACAATGCATATTCCGAGTTTTGCTCTCAAATGCCACAAGTGGGATACACGTCAAAATGTGGCTAAAAAAGTTTTAAGTTTCGTTAATGCAAGTGATCGGATCTTGACACACATCGGATTTATTGTACCACATCAAATGCTACCTTTACATCGAAACACAAAGATTGGTGATGTATACACACACCTGCGTCCATATAAAAACGTCCACCGTACGATATAATCGTTTACATCGTTATTTTGATGCGTTAGCTCTGTTGCTACAATAATGAGACGGTTAAACAACAACAACAGTCGCCTTTGTATTCCGTCACTCTCCACGCGCGACTAATCGTGTTACACTCAATTTAAGCGTGGGTTGATTGCTCATGCCTGGAGAGCGGGGCGCAGGGATGGCAAGCTAAAGAGGCGACGGTTACGCTACGCTAATTACTTTTGAGCTGCGTTCAATCAACGCAGTCTGTGCAGAATTCTTCTGCTCCAAGAGAGTACGAGTCTGTGGGATTTTGTGTGACTTTAAACACCCTACTCCGCCTCGGATGCGACACTACGATTGTACGAAGAATGAGTGAAGTTGAATGTAGCTGCAGCAATGATGACTGTTAGAAGACAATTTTTGTAAACAAAACATTGTACACTACACTTGATTACAATGTACACAGCAACAACTTGAAAACTGGTTGTGCTACCTGATATTTTGAATGGTATTTTTCCACTGGATATTTTTTTTTTTATTGTATTTTTATTGTTATTTTATTCATTTTAGCATGTTTTTGTGTATGAAATGTGTTTGTAAATAAATAGAGAATTGCCATCAATTTCATGTCATTTGAAGGAAAAAAATACTATATCGGCATATATACCGTTATAAGGATATAAACTTACCTGTATCAGGATATAAAAATGTGTCCATATCACACAGCACTACAAGTAAGAATTATTGTTTATTTCTGTTTCGTCACTGCCTGCTGTTGACGCTTGTGAAGTTGCTGATGTGCCATTTGGGCATCAGCGCATGCGGGTTTCATGCATACAATGAATGTAAACACAGTCATATCGGATATTTGTCACTTACACACAGGAATAGACCCCCCCCGCAAAAAAAAAGAAAAAAAAAGAAAGAATCAGATATTGGCATTAAATCGGAATTGGGCACTTGGACCCGCATAGTAAATCCAGCCGCAGTGTTAACATATCGTCAGCAGGTTGGTCTCTGAGAGGACATTCATTTCAATGTTGCCATTTAAACACTCCACTTTGTTGTAATCCTTCATCGCACCACGTCAACGCTGAAAATGGGCTTATTTTTCAGTCTAACGGTCGAGCTTGCTCGCCCATTAGTGGAGAGAAAGAAAAATAACACACTGACTGCTGCAGCCTTGGTGTGCGCACCACTCAAAATGTAACGCACATTTCAAAACCAAAGTTGAATAATTAATTGCAAGTTAGATATCCGACATGCAGCTGGGCTCAGGAGCTTTTTTTTTTTGCTTGCCCCAAGGCCTAAAGATCTCTCCAACTTTGAGGACAGAGTGCGAAATCTCCAACCAATCTAAAGAAAGTAAGTGAAAGATAACGCCACATTTCATCACGTCGCAGACAGCGAGCGACTCCTCCTGCTTTGCCCTTGAGGTGCTCGCAATCCATAATCGGAAGAAATGATTCTCCTCATGCAGCCCAGCGATCACCAGAGTTCGACCTGACTGCTGATTTACGAGCACAATGTAGAAATATTAACACACTGACTATTGTGATTAAATGGAAAATGTCTTCATTTTAACAGTAATTGACCCCTACATTGACAGACAATATATTTGACGTAGATTAAAGTGTACTAGTGGTTAGTACGTCTGTTCTGGATTCGAACCTTGTTTACGGCCCTCCTGTGTGGCGTTTGCTACCCGTGCTCGCGTGGGTTTTCTCTGGCTTCCTCCCACATCCTCAAAACATGCATGTTGGGTTTATTCAACACTCTTAACTGTCCATGGGTGTGAATGTGAATGATTGTTTGTAAACATGCATGGCTAAAAACACAGGCAAAAAAGGTAAAAAGAAAAGGTTTAGTCTGATTTCACATCAGACAGTCAGGAAAAAAAAAACGTGTATGTGTCTTTTTATCTGGTTGTGGCTAAAAAACGTTGTGTTTTTAGCTGTGACTGTTTGCCCTGCGATTTGCTGGCAACCAGTCCAGCTGTGACCCCAACGAGGCCATTTACTCCGGAAGACGGATGGACGGATAGAGCCGAGATGACAACCAACTGCTCATTACAGAAAAGGTACACTAGCGAGACAATTCATTAAGCACACTGGGACGATCGATATTAGAGCTGCACCAAAAACTGCCTGTACAATGATAATAATGCTTATTTTTGTTAAATGTATGTGTGTATGTCAATTAAGCTAACATGCATGTTTTTGAAATGTGGGAAGAAAAAAACATGGAAACGCAGGGAGGCCACCCAAAGTCCACACAGGCCGGAGTGGACATTCGAACACAGAACGTTCGAACTGTGAGGCAGACCTTGCAACCGCTTTCTATATCCCAGAAACTCAGAACACACACACTTCTGGGAGTGAACTGGAAAAAAAGGTTACCATATAGTTTTGCGATAAGCAGACACAAATGCAAAATACTATACATGGAATTACACTAAGTCGTTGACTAACCCGCAGTTCACTTTACATCCTGTAAATTCCTCTGGTAAGTATTTACAACTTCGTACACCACTTCAACGACAATAATAAACATATTGTTAAATGAGGACAGTGTCAATCAAAAGCGAGCTTTAATCTCTTTCTAAAAGGAGGTCTGTTCCGCTCAGATCTCATTAGATTGTGCGGCCAACCTTTGAGAATATTTAGCGACACAAATGTTATTACAACACAGCATATTTACAACCCTGCATTTTAATACCTGTCAAAATGAGATTTTTTTTTTAAAGGCCACCTTCCCTTCTCGCTTGTCCTTGGCCCATTCCTTTGCAGCGAGCTTGTCTTTATTATTTAATTAAGCCACTACAGCCGCACATTAATAATTGAGTGCGAGTGGAGACCCGGGGCAGCCGCAGGCTTTGGCGCATTGGGCTTCCTGGTGAGGAGTGTATTAAAAATGTGTGTGTTTATGTCCCCGGGGCGTCTGTCCTGGCTGCATAAAATTGAATTGGTTATATCTAATATATCATCCCCTAAGGGTGGGGGTGCGGAGGGGGGAAAGGGAGCGGGGGGGGCGGTGACGGTGGCAGAGATGTTCGCATCCTGCCAGCAGGGAATGAGCGGAGTCTTAAGAGATTCTGGGGGGGGATGCGGGGGGCTGCATCAGGCCGTGACGTTAATGTCTCTCAGAATCAAATCGACGGTTGTCCGAATTCTCCACGCGCATGGCCTTAAGCTAGGAGGGCGAGACGAGCCAGACCGGGACCCGGATTAAGCCCGCTCGTTACCGCTGTCTTTGTTCACTTGGAGTGCCTGCTGATGCGTGCGTCGGTGAGGAAGGGTGCACGGATTGCAACCCCCACCCGAAACAAAAAAGTCACATCGATAGCGGGAGGATGAATGCCGGTGACTGCGAATACACTCTTCTGTGTACGTCTTATCTGCTTCACCCACCATCCCCCCCCCCCCCCCCCCCCCCCCCCCCCTGCTGCACCCTTAAGGCCTGCAGACTCCACGGGAATGAGCGTTTGAACACCACCGCCGCCGCATCCCCCATTAAGGTCAGGGCCTAAATTATTGATCGGTCACCTCTATCAGCATAACGGTCACGTAGCCACTATCACAATCTCACCCCGCCGCCCCCGGCCAGCTCTCTGCAGCTCCCTCAATTAGAGCCGGATTCTCATTACAAAGAGAAACAGCCAGAGAAGGGAGAGAACAAGGTGGAGGGGAAAAAAGAAAGAGAGAGAGAGAGGTCCATTTCAGGTGGTGGGAGGAAAGGGGTGGGGTGAGGGCAGGCAATCGCTCCAACCACCCGCTCCCTCCTCCACCTCTTCATCCTCCTCTTCCTCTTCCTCCTCCTCCCCTTGAAGTCTCCCATCATCTCCACCAGACAAGACCCAAAGATGACAGGTCTTATCCTCGCCTAAATGCGGCCGATAAGGCAGCTGTAAAAGAATAATAAAAGAATAATGCATGGTGGATGAAAGAGGAAGGCAGACCGGGTAGGAATGAGGGAGAAAGACGGAGAGAAGAAGATGGAGAAAAAGAAGGAGAGAGGCAGGCCAGCACCATAAATAAAGATGCCGCGCGCTCGGGGCCGGATCTCCTAATGAATTCGGAAGGTCCCGGATCAATAACATCAGCGCGCTGACGACACTTGGCAAATGCCAACGCAGCTCTCGGCCTTAAGCCCAGCTCAAGGGGAAAAAAAACTGCCGTTTATGCTCCGAAATATGATTGGCAAAAATCAACCAATGTCGTGTCCGCAACGGACGGGGGGCACGATAGTTCACGAATACATCTTGAATTTATCATCGATCGCGGGGAATGATTGCCGTTGAGTCAAAGCGGAGATTCAGTACCAACTGGGTTGCTGCCTAAAGATGGACGACGTGATGTCGGCTGCGGGAAGTCCTCAGGGTCAGCAGGATTCTGGCATGGTAGTAGGAGTTCAGGACATTCAGAGAGCGCCTGCCTGAATTCATTTCAAAAATAGATAAGCAGTACAGAAAATGGATGGATGGATGGATATATTGTATATATATAGATATTTGTGTGTGTGTGTGTGTGTAGCAGCACGGTCGACGACTGGTTAGCACATCTGCCTCACAGTTGTGAGGACCGGGGTTCAAATCCCGGCCCCGCCCGTGTGGAGTTCGCCTGCGTGGCTTTTCTCCGGCCGCTCCGGTTTCCTCCCACGTCCCAAAGACATGCGTGGTCGGTTGATTGAAGACTCTAAATTGCACGTAGGTGCGAATGGTTGTTTGCTTCTGTGTGCCCTGCGATTGGCCGGCGACCGGTTCAGGGTGTACCCCGCCTCTCGCCCCGAGATAGCTGGGATAGGCGCAAGCACGCCCGCGACCTGCGTGAGGATAAGCGGTAAAGAAAATGGATGGATGTGTGTGTGTGTGTGTAAAAGAGAGAGAGCTTTTGTGCAGCAAAGAGCATCAGGAAGCAGGAAACAGCCTTGACGTCTGCTAATGGGGATGATTTCCACCTAGAAGATTCTGTGATAGAGGCCCACGCGTGCTATCTGTTATTAGCCGTGCTGATGACAAATGGTTTCTTTGTCGCCGTTCGGATTTATTTTATTTTCACGCCTGTCACGGAGAGGAACAACACAGACAGAGCGAGAGACGCCACGGAGAGGAGGCGCAAAGCTTTAAACTGAATAAAACTCGACATAAGGGTCAGCCTGCCTATGAAAACAATTATCTCAAGCTGAACTAATTGAATTGTGGCCTCGCTCGCCGCATGAATAGTGAATAAGATATAAAAAAAAAAACAAAGTGGGTCCGTGCGCAAAACAAAAAACATATTGTGTGTGTGCAAGCAGCTGGATTTCCCCTCGCCTCCTTTGCAAAACCACGGCGCCTTGCGAAGACCCCCTGGGAAAGCTCTGGCATCTCAAGGAATGTGACACCAGAGTGTGTGCATGCGTGTGTGTGTGTGTGTGTGTGTGTGTGTGTGTGTGTGTGTGTGTGTGTGCGTGCGTGTTTGTATGCAGCACAGACGGCGAGTGAAGGAGCAGCACAAGCGCTTCCTCGGGAATACACAGCGGTTTGCAGCCTCAGCGTTTAAAGGCTCGCTGCCTCCACACCAAAACACACCCTGCCAGGTCAAATGAAATTGCCATTATTTTTAATTAATCCCTAATTAAAATATATTACTCCACAGATTCCGCAAATCTCTCTTAGTATGCTAATGTGGCCGATTGGAGGATATTTACATATCATTAATTAAGGCGGGCGCATTCTCTTAGCCTAATGAGCTGTGGCCTCAGTCTGCCAAGGAAAACTAAACGGGAGTGAGTAAGCACAGCCGCGGGGGGCGAGGGGGGCCTGGGGGGGGGGGGTGGCGGGGGGGTATTTTGCTTGAGTCCGTGTGTGTTGAGTCAGGACTACCAAAAGCAGGCCTCAAAGGTGGGGAAAAAAAAAATCCAACCTGAAACACTCGAACGTGATTAAGGAGCGCCGCCGGTGCTCATTTGGGCGGGCGCCGGTTGCGGAAAGACGCGCGGCCACAAGGACAGGAAGTGACAGCGCGGCGAGGGAGGATATGTTATCGCTGTCACCGTCGCCATTAATATGGCCGACGACACCGCCGCGCCGCGAGTCCGTCGACTGTCGCGCCGGCTCACGCGAGGAAAACACGGCAAGCCGCTGCTCGCCCTGTAAAAAGACGAGAAGGATATTGTTTTGATTTGCGCAAACAAGCCTGCTAAAGCTTATACAAGGTCACATTGGAGCACTCTTCAACATCCATTTCCTTCATCACTTAATCCTGAGCAGGGTCACCGGGAGGCCGCAGCCTAATGATTATGTACAAGCTCGCTCGCTAGTCAACCAAAAGTACAGCGCACGCGATCCTCGCTTTATGACCGAGTTGCCGATGGCGGCGACGTAACCCAAATTTGTACGTAAGACGGAATGCGACATAGTAACTAACAATCGTTAACACAAAGTCATAATTATAGTTCATATTTGTATGAAAAATCCTTCTAGGCCATAGATATAAAAGAATCAAATGAAAAACAGTAAGACAAGGCAAATTTCCGTGGGGGCTGTCACATAATCTGAGAGTAAACTGACGCTCGCCCGAAAAGTTTGTAATTGCCGGCAGATCCCACAAGATGGCAGCAAAGCATTTTAGTTCTATTGGACAAAATTCAGCAAATTTCCAAAAGCTTAGCTGCAAGTAGGAGGGGGTTCCCTGTACAGGATAATAATGATTATCTTCACGGAATCCTCCATTTTTGACAGTTTCGACAGGGTTTCAATGTTACGAATGGCGCACAATCAACTAGTTTGCACAGCAGCATAAAAATACGTGGTCACGAAGTTACTGCCGTACTTTCTGGTTTTCATTTGACTGTTTTGTTTTATGGCCTTAAAGTGTAATTTCATGCAAATATTGCCTGTAATTGCGACTTTTCTACCTTGTTTGTGTAAGTTCGTGATCAACAACAGCACGTTTGCAAGCAAATTCGGGTTACATCGCCAGTGTAGTAACGGAACTTTGTTGTGAACCGATGACCACCCAGAGGTATGTGCCCCCTTCCAATAGTGGGAGAAAAAGACTCGGGTGGACCCCGCTTCTTAAAGTCCGCTCCGGCGACCGTAATTACGCCTTACTTGGGTAACTTCTTTTTGCACTCAACTCTGCTAAAACGTTACTCAAAGCATTACGAATACACTGCACTTTAAAAGTTTTACCAAGGCAAAAGTTCCATCGCTGGAACAGATTAATTTTATTTCTATCATTTCCAATGGGGAAAATTAATTCAGAATAGACAAACATCTTCTAGCATTTCATCATTGTCATTGAGTAAATCACTTCCTGTCAGTAAAAGAGAAAAATTGTGCAAAACAGATTGATTCAAAATGGCACGTTAAATTAAAAGTGTGTTGACAATTGATTATTGCATTAAAAACTAATTACTGCAAATTGTTCCCATTGTCTAGATCTAAAATGAGACAGAGCACATGACTGGATGCTTTCCAACCTGTGCCACCTTTTTGTTGTCTTTTGTGCTGCTGTGACACTGAACTATTAGCGCAGTGGCGATGGCTGCTGCATAGCTGGACAGTACAACTTGCCAATGACCAGTGAACACACCACATGACCTCAAACACTTGCACAATTCAACGCGACAGTTCAGTTCAAGAGACAATTCAAGAGCTGCACCGAAAAATGCTGCCAATGCTAAACACACTGCTAAGCATGATGTGCCGCCATAGTAATAAAACGAAATCTTTGAGAAAGCAAACATATAGACATTGATTTTAATGGACAGGTGTATCTAATGTTGCGGCCACTGGGAGACAAGAGCTTTGAGACAAATGTAATTCTACACTTTTATGGTTTTCTGATCTGTAACCCTCCAAAGAAACATATAACAAGTACTTCAAGTATGAGAACTACTGCACAGATTGACCTTTTTTTTGGGACGCAGCAACACATTAAACAGTAATAAAAGCTACTTAATGCATCATAATCCAATATTATTACAGTACGACACTAACAACATGCATCGAAATGCCTGCAGTAGAGCGTGCCCACTTTTTATTCATTCGGGTGCAATTAGGCTCCTTTTTTTTAGTTGCATTATTAAACTGCTATTCCACTCTAGTAAGTCGGCTACTCAAAGGATTTGTCCACTAGCTGTATTTTTCGTGCGTATTGAGCAATTAACTGTAATCTCAGTGAACACCCTACATCCATCCATCCATTTTCAACACCGCTTATCCGGGTTGGGGGCGCGGGGGCGCCGGAGCCGATCCCAGCTGACTTCAGGCGAAAGGCGGACTACGCCCTGAACTGGTCGCCAGTCAGTCGGAGGGCACATATAGACACGGACAACCATTCGCATTCACATTCACATTCACACCGTCACCGTGCGGGACCTGAACCCACGCTGCCCGCACCAAAGTCGGGCGAGTGTACCACTACACCATCAGTGACCTCAGTGAACACCAGCCAGTCATGCAGATGTGTATTTTTTTTTCTTTTTTTGCATATAGTTATTGCTAACATGGTTATTGCTCATGAATATCATGTCGTATGAGGAAGACGAGGAGGAGTAGAGTCGGGGGGTGAGCCGCACCTTTCCCGTCTCCTTGTTCTGCCCGTTCCCAGCTGCTTTAATGTGACACCTCGAGCATTGGAGGAGGGTAGGGTTAACTAGGTGGGGGAGTGCGGAGACACAGCGGAATTCATTAAGGCGAGCGAGCCTCCTCTCCCCTCAGCGCTAATGACATCAGAGGTTAGCGGGGAGCAGGCGAGAGGCGAGAGATTGGGGAGCAAGAGGAGCGGATGCACGGAATGATAATCATCGAGTGTATTTTCAATGGCAATTAAAAGGAATGCGGCTACAAGCCACTTCCTGAGCAGCACTTTAACACGCAAGTCAAGTGCTATTTGCAGGAAAGATTTGGATGAAAAATACTTCCAGCCATAAATATACGGTAAAACAATTACAATTAAAAACCTAAAAGTTCTCGACCTTCAACACTCATATGTTGGGAATAGTCTTTGTTGAACACAGACTTTTCTTTCCTTCTTTCTGACGCACATGATGATTCACCGATGTGTCACACTGCCGCAGTGTAGCACCAACTACTGGCGAGGAGGACTTACTACATGTCGGATTTTTTAGCCTTCAGTATCAGTGGTTGGTATCCGCAGCCTTCACGAGTACCCGATACCTTGAAATAAGGCCGGTATCGGGCCGATACCGATAACTGGTTTCAGTACGCGCCTATCAGTGACCTCAGTGACCACCGCCTGCGTTAAGCTATGACCAAAATTATGGTTTGAAAACGCACACCGCCATGTATCGCCACATTTCGTGAGCTGTTTGTTTGACTAACTTGAAGATGCGTGCTTTTCACTGCACGGCAACAATAATCTTGATTACTGGGCAGGGCTTCCTTTTACAGAGGTCCCAATTTACAACGTTTCGAGGTGACAAACGGCGCACGACCAACTAGTTTGCACAGCGACGTGAGAATATGTGGTCACCCGGCACAAGAGGTTACCGCTATGCTTCATTTTTTGCATTTGATTGTGTGACATTTACGGCCTGGTCTTGTTTCTCACACAAATATTTACTGTAACTACGACCGCACTACTACTGCGTTAGCGTAGGTTATTGATGGACTACGGCGTGCTCCGATTTACAAATCCGCTATATGCTGAACGTCACGTGATCAAACCCGGAAAACGGGATCGCTGTTGTGTTTGCTACGCTAACGAAGCCGAACTTGCTAAAATGTTGTTTTTCTTTATGGCCGGTGTCTTTGGACAGAAGTTAAATACATGTAAATCATTTATTTCAACAAATATGATATACTGTATATGAAAACAAACAAAGCCTAAACATCAAATCTTGTCATTTTTGGTGGCTCTGTGGTCACATCTTTTGTTCAGCTAAAAATACAATGTAGATGTTTAATATTCCTATGGTTGGTCACCCGAACCGGGAGGAAGTGCTTAAGACTCGTTTTGCCAATTTCGGAAGTAGTTTGCATGTATACCAGATTGGGATTACGCTGCCACCGCAGGAACGTCAATTAAAAGGGATGCGGCTCACACGTGGAGCCACTTCCTTGGCCGAGTGCTTTTCTGAACATTCACACCAAATGAGAGGTTGGAAAGAAAACTGACCCTTTTTGCCTCTGACGGGCGTAATGCACTATGATGACATATCAACAATTTATTGCACGGGGGGGGGGGAAAAACACGTTCTACACTTTGCAGGTCGGATGGACTGCAATCAGAGCCTTTTTCAACATTGTGATTGCACCGTAGTGGCACGATAATCTGCGGGTGAGGAATCAGGCTAATGGCGGTTTCAAAGTGGCCATCTCTCAGGGGACCTTTCAGACAGGTAAAGTGCTGGGTGAACGTTATTGAAATGGCCGCGGAAGATGCAATGAAAAGCCTTTCAACAACTTGCTTTTTTTTTTTTTTGCCCCTGCAGAAGCAACAGCGTTGCGACTAAGATGAGCTGTTTTATCGTTTGCAGTCATTTAACGCCTCGCAGTCTGTCGGAGGGAAGAGAGCGCCACCAAAAATTTCCACCTAAAGAGCGTTTGGGGACCTTTTTGATGCTCATTTCCATACCTGTGACATTTTTCATGACGTTCTCCCCGGCAAACTATCTGATTCATAAATCCAATTGAAGCCTATTAGCGGAGAACTTTTAAGGCTATCCTTCATTAATGTTAATGTTTTTTTTTAGTGGAGGCCAGTGGTGGTTAGGGCTACATGGCTGCCTTCCCGAGCTTGTTTAACAGGCTCCAGACAGAGATGGATGCTCCTGCTAGTCTGATAGGCTCTCAGTGCCATCTATCACCCAAAGGACCCACCCACAGAGTTGGCGTTCCATAACAAAGGGCAAGCAGGAACGCCGGTGATTGACAGCTTTATGCGCGCGGTGGCAAATCAGACAGCCGAGTGCAGACGTGGGGATTCGTTTCTAGCCTTGGTGCTGGAAATAAGTTGTGAGGAAGACGGAAAGAAATAATGAGTGAGCCGCGGAATCAATCGATATGCCTGTACATGAAAGAAATGAGTTCCCCAGAAAATTAATAAATTAATCAACAAAAAAAACATGCCCGGTGCTGCTGAGTAGGTCCAAAACTAATCAGGCAAACAAAGCTACCCGAGAGCAAAATAAAGCCTAAATGAAGAGCTGTATTGAGGCATAAACAGATATTATCATAAAGATTATTACACCCGCACCTCCAGACTTACTAATTAGAGCAATAAACAACCATATTCTACAATGTATGGCTCCGGTGGGCCATAAAAACCGCACGACATGTAAATACAGATATAGCACATGCAGCAACAACAACAAAAAAAAAAGGACTAAAGAGCAGTCAGTAAATCCCAGCTCATCCATCACGTGCGGGAAAATGCACATATAAAGTGCCACACAGCTGCCACAGATGTAATCACTTTACGCTTCCTCGTATATATTCTTGAAATGCAGAAGGCAGGCAGGTGTGGGATGGAGTGGGGGGGGGGCGAGGGGTGCTGCTGCCAGGATGCTTCAGCAGAGACGCACTAAATTTGGACAGTAAGTAGTATCACCCCATCGGCGCGGTACACCGCACATTCGCAACGCCCCATTTAACTGCACACGGCGCTTGCCTCTGCCGCCCTCATTTGCATACTTCGGCAGGGCCCTGACGGATGAAGACGGATGGGCCGAAATCAACCTCGGTGAAACAACTGTTTTATCAAGGTTAAACTATCCTGGAAGCTCTTAACCCACGCGCCTTTATCACGCCACAGCTCGCCCAATATCAATCTATCAATATGATCTTATTGGCGGGGACGGGATAGCGAGGGAGGGCAGCGGCGGGGCTCTTTACAAACGCAAGTAATGGCGGTATAAAGGAATTTTATGTGTTTTAGGGAGGGGGGACTGCCTAACGTGGTGCTGAAGGAGCATGTCCAATAAAATGGACGACAAGGTGGTGGCCCCATTGCCAATTGAATAAAACGTAATCGGAGACGAGACACTGGCCTCTGGGCGCACACAGAGCGAGGGGTCGCCGTTTCCGATTGCGATTATAGAGAAACAAGTAGCAAAGTAGTGCCGCTAGCCGCCATCGCGTGAGCGACGCGGTAGACGGTGACACAACGCACGGTAAGGCCACCGAGCAAACTTTCAAGGGGGCATATTACGGAGAATTGACTCTTTCAACGCCTTGTATACAAATAGTTGGTTGACTTGATGTGGGGTCTTTGTGAGTGCATGCCCAGCGATCAAGTGTGAAATTAAACAACCAAGTCAATCTTTTGTTATCTGCCCATGTCTGAAAATGTGTCAGTGAGCAAGCCCTTCTCCACTAACCCTCCCTTGCTAATTTACATAATAACCACTCCCAGATTGAGTTCCTATGCCCCTGACATGATCAGCTAGGCTGGGAATCACTTTCAAGCGATTACACCAAAGTACGATCATGTCAAAGTCATTGTTGGCACAGATTAGCATTAGCCTGAGCAGTGTTAGCTTAAACTGTCAAAGCATGATTACAGTGTAATTCAGTGTTTTGGTGATGAAGTGCTGCCTCCACAAGTGAAAATAGAATCAAATATTCCTGGGCGCTTGGGGGGGAATATGGTTAAATTAGTCAGTGGTAGCTTTGCGCAAGAACCCTTCATTTGTAGTCTGGACGTGAAGGGGTGAATCACTACAGACGCTAACCTGCTTATACGAACAAGTAACGTTGTACGAAGCTTTTTGCCGATGCGTTTACTCAGAAAAAGTCAAGTCAAAGTCAGTGTGTTGATGACGTCATTGATATTTATTTAGTAGCCCGTAGTACAGCAATCACAAACCTTTTTTTTTTTTGGTGTCACAAACCAGTTTCACGTAAAGACTTATTTCGACAGATCAAAACAGAAACAAATGAGCGTCCTTGGGTGCCCTGAAGGGAGCTCTATAAATGTAATGTATTATTATTAATAAAACAAATATACACCACGCCATTATGTTGAATGTAGTTGCTGTAACTAGCGGGAGCGCTTCGCAGGTTTCTCTTTAAAAAAAAATATCTTGCATTCGATAGCATATAGCATTTTGGGAGACTCGAGACCATAGCCAGGCGTTAAAAAATGTCCTTCTATTTTACACGGGCTTCTATTGTATTTGCGGATAAGCTGACATATTTTGCAAGTCATCGTGCTACCCGCCCTGTTTTTGGTCAATTATTTCCACATGCTTGTCGTATCTGGCTGACACCGTACTGGAACAAGTGCTAGTACTATTAGCGCTCAGTTGTTATCCGCGTATTATTGGACAAAACATTAACACAGTACAGGGAGCTGGAGAGACACAAGAAAAAGACTTTTAGCAGACATGGTTGGTTTAGCTGGAAGTTCAGCTAACATGGATAAAATAATATAAACCACATGATGAAGTTTATGTGCGCCACAAAAATGCACGCAGCTAAAAAGAGAATCGTTACAATAGAGCGCCAACAAACATTAATCTTAGTTGTCTTCGTACTTGTTTTAACATGAACTTTACATGACTCTAACAAGTAATGGATCCAAATCTTTTGTCATATTAAGTTACTACACAATAATAGTAAACTATAACAACAAAAAGTTAAAAACGAATGTACACTCATAATCTCATAAATTTGAGTCTTTGGAGGGTAAAAGCTCTTTGTAGGCGTGAAGTGAGTCGCTAATGAGCGTGCGTGTGCGTGGATCTCTGAGTTGCTGATGATGCTCCGCTAAGAAAATGAGTGCAATTAAGATCATTTCAGAAGAAGTTAACTGTCCAGAACTAACACTGCTCAAGTCAAGATGGAGGACGGGGGGAGACATCGCTCTTCCTGGGTCAGGACACACGGGAGCATCGCTGCATTATGCTTCCAGAGGCTTTTTCCACAATGAGTACTCGGGAATCTGCAATTTGAAGTCCACACAATAGCTTTTATATTCTATAAAATGGTGACATGCGCAGAACATTACTCCTACTAGAACTATGAACGAATGAGCGGTGATTTGGATTTACTCACGAGTCTGCTTGAAAAAAAACCAATCCTGAATCGCAATTTTCACATTCAAAGAATAACACGGCACTTATTTTATTCTGACAAGAGCTGCAATGCTGCGTAGCCGCACAACTTCCTTTGTTTACGTCTGCCGCCATTTTGACAAACTCCACCTGTGCATATGCGCAGTTGTACAGTTAGCTACTGTAGCTGTTCACGTGGCTCACGGAGCCGTACTCTCTCCCGAGAAGATATTCTCAACGGAACGACGCGTCCGATGGCCGCGCCCGAGGAGCTGCACGGATTTCCATGGCAGACTGCGAGCGTGAAGTACATGAAGTAGATAGTTATACAAAACTCCTTCCACACATCGTGGCAGATGATTGACGTGCGCTAGCCAGCGACTGCTAAATAGAAGCTAAGCTAACTAACTGGCTTAGTAGAAACAGATGCTGTCAGCCAGCATGGATTTTACAGCACTGAGACCGGCGTAAAACAGACCACGGACACGATGCGGCGAGGGATCCGGTTCAAGTAAGCCATTTGAAACTAAAGAGAAGCATTTTGGCAACAGCTTTTCCCAGAGTGAAAAATTGTTGCTAAAATGCGCCAGCGTCCTCTCTCTCTGGTGTCATGAAAATATCTGCAAACCAAAACAAAAGAAAAAAAAACACTGCAGCCGACACTTAACCAGAGGTCCACAGATGTTTTCAAATGATTAAATTGGATTTTTCTTTTGTTGGACAATTTCAGAATAGTACAAGGACTAACGATTCGATTGTGATTCGCTAGTCATTCGTTCCTGTCAATGTGAATAGCAATTGGGGATTTAGACGGCGAGTCCTAACCCTTACTCCTACATTTTGTTTTTTCACTTACTTAAGTTACAGACTCAGTGTCCTGCGGATAAACTTTAGATGTAAAATCTGATTAAAGCCCCTTTAAAAACCTTTAGTATTGTTCTGTTGTGTCAGTGGGATGACGGGCTACAAACAAATCTACACTATATACAGTACAATAAACTGAATTTATTGTTAAGAAGGAAAGCAGTGCACACGTCTCTGTACTGGCTGCTCAGTATATTAATTCAACAATAATAATAAACGAACAAAGAGTACGCTGAAAAGGAAGTCCAATTTAGTCTTCTCCCTCTACACGTTTGTTCAGGGAGAGTGAACATCCCACCCCATTTTTCTATTCACTTCTTTTCTGTTACCCTGGTATGACAGTTAAGAATGTTAAAATGTTATTGATTTATTTATGGCACAGTTGAGCGAAGCAAAAATAATGTTAGCCATTAGGGCTAGCTGTAATGTAGTTTGCTGCTATCGTTCCTTGTTATCTACGTAAAGCAGACTGTTGCATTCCATTTCCATTTTCAAGTGGTTAACCTTTATCTTTAACGGCTACACTTGTGTGAGTGTGACAGTTAAGGTTAAACAATACCATATGCTAAGGAGACAAATTATTCTGTTTTTGTTTCCCCCCCCCCCAACAATTTAAAACAGTGAACAACTGGTTAGCACATCTGCCTCACAGTTCTGGGCACTGGGGTTTAAATCCCGGCCCCGCCTGTGTGGAGTTTGCATGTTCTCCCCGTGCCTGCGTGGCTTTTCTCCGGGCACTCCGGTTTCCTCCCACATCCCAAAAACATGCATTAATTGGAGACTCTAAATTGCCCGTAGGTGTGACTGTGAGTGCGAATGGTTGTTTGTTTCTATGTGCTCTGCGATTGGCTGCCGACCCGGAGATAGGCTCCAGCAGCCCGCGGACCCTACTGAGGATAAGCGGTAAAGTAAATGGATGGATGGATGAATTTAAAACAGTTCCCAGGTGGCTTCGTAACTTGTGTGCGATTCTTTGCCAAAATACTCCAAGATTCACACGCAGCATACTTCCCACATTTTCTAAGCCTTGAGGAACTTAGCCCGTTTTGACGGGGTGGCCCTATAACATGGAAATGTGCGACCCATCCACGAAACCCATCTGCCCTAGTATAGAACCTCCTTTGGTTACCATGACAACCAGGATGGAGCAAAGGGGATGCAACGACAGAGGCGGCCTTTACTTCCAGATGAGGAGTCCAGAATATTGGGGAAAAAACCCCCAAACTAAAACACCCGCAAACACAATGACAGCCTTTTTACTCATGGAGTTAGAACTTCAAACGTTACACTTCATGCACTAAAACGCCACACACTGCGCTTCCTAAACTTGTCAATAATCCGACTATGTGGCGCATGCGGCGGACACATCACCAGACACATCCACCGCGAATCAAGTAGGCGCCGCTTACCAGTTGCTAACGCTGTAAGATAATGCTGATTGCCGGATCCAACAAACCGCAATGCAGCTCTGCTTACCTTTTGGCTTTTACATGATAGTGTTTCAGACATTGTTGGAAATTTCCAGCCACAAGAGTTACTTTGCACACTTGATGAGTGGGCAGGCACTCTAGAGACCCAAACTATTTGTATAAAAGCCATTAAATAGGGGATGTCCCCATGTTTAAGGTTGTTTATTTGTTGTAAGATATTAATACTACAGTGCTTAATTTATTGTATGGCTGTCAGGAATTTTATTGTAGAGTTAATGATAAGTTTTGATGGCCACTGCTTGAACCTGACACGGACTATCTTCCATTTGCATTATTTCGTATGGGAAAAATTGTCACACCAAACAAAAACAATCCTTGCTGGGATGCTGCTTGGCGACAGCGTCGCAGCATGGATTGCGTTCCACTTTAGAGGTTCCGCTGTGAATGAATTCTGTCCTCCAGCACAAACGTTCTCATCCACAAACAGCTGCAGGCAAAGCGGTCCTCAAAGAGCGCGGCAATCATCAACAAAATAAACTTCTTTTCCTTTCATTTCCCAACACTACACACAACATTATGAAGACTGACATTCTCTAAGAAACACGACTAATAATAAAATTGGATTTTTTTTTTAAGGAACAGAAAGTGAATTGATCACTTAAAATGACAAAGCAAAACTAAAATATGCACTCATTAGCGACAGTTTTTTTTTGGTCCTTTTTTTCTGGTCTCGTTTTTGTGCTCCTTCACACGCTGATTCAGGAGACTTTCCTTGAGAGGACCTTCCCGGGCCCACAGTGACCTTTGCACCCTGCGCTCCCGCCCCGCTATGCTAAACGGTGCCCGCCGTGTCACATCGGTCCTGTGGGAAGTGATCCAAAAATGAAGGTTCCGATCCCGGAAGAGCGTCTGCCTCGCAAACACAAACACACACACACACACACACACGAGCAGAAACAGCAGGTGCCGTTTGATTTTGCAGCCACAGAAAAAAAAGAGTGGAAAGTGGCTAAATTTAACATCCTTCTCTGCTAAAGTATTTGTGTCGTTCTCCAGAGTTCATCGTCTCTTGCCGCTTTTCTTTTTTTCCTTCCTCCTTTGTGCGAAGGTGCCGAGGTTACCCGAGCTCATCTGGGGCCTCCTTTGTCTCTCACAGCAACAGAAAGGTTTATTAACATAAATTAGAATAGCTCGCAGAGAGAGTAGCTTGTCGCAACGCGTTACCCACGGCAACCTCTCTACTCTCAATCCACCTGAGTGTGTGTGTGTGTGTGTGTGTGTGCGTGTGTATGTGTGCGTACGTGCGTGCGTGTGTATGTGTGTGTGTGTGAGAGAGAGAGAGAGAGAGAGAGCACACTCCCTGCATCTAAATGTGCAAGTACTCTGAAACGAGGGAGACACATCCACACCCATCTCTCCCTCCGCCTGATTAAAATAAATGGCGCTATCTGCACTGCGTGACTCACTACACTATGGCATTACTATCAGTAATTGAAACATCCAATCACGACGGAGCCATCAGCCCCCATTGACCCCCCCCCCCCCCCCACCCCCACACACCCCACCCCACCAAACCATATTACTTGGTGGCACCTGAGTAAGCGTTGTATGGGAAGTAATATGAGATATGGAGAGAAGGGAGACATTCAGTATATTTGTCTTCATGTGCAAGTGTCTGACTGCATGGACAAGATATACATGCTGTATTTAAATGTGTGTGCACGTGTGTGTGTGTGTGTGTGTGTGCGTGTGGAGGCAGAGTGGCACAGCCTCATTGATTGCTGTTGATTCCATCTGGAGCGGCAAACGGCGACTGACAGTGGATGTGAGCCCATGCGGGAGGCGACCATTAATCTTAGTCCCGTTTAAGCAGCATGTATTAATTTACGTCATTTCTACTAAGCCGTCCAGAGGAAGAGCGCTTGCCATTTTAGGTTTGACTGTTCATCTAAAGTCAGGTTGGGTTGGGGTGGCGGGCTGTTGGGGTGGTGTGGGGGGTCCCTTTGTACAACCCCAGCATGCTGCCAACATGCCACTTACACCGCTGTGGCAGGGTGCCAGTGGAATGAGATCCCACACCTCAAATTAAAAGGTTAACAACTGCCAGGGCGACCATCTCCATCAAGGCCAATCGAATCAAAATCTCCACACTCAGTGGCCGCTGCATTCGCTGCCCCTGACGACTCGAACGAGAGCCAAAGCAAGACTTTCAAGATAATAATGCTTCGTGTTGATTGCTGTTGATTTAAAGTGGACATATTACGGACATTTTTAATCCCTCGTGCACAAATAGTTGTGTCTCTGGAGTGCAATGTGATTTCCTAGGAATGTTGCAGGAGGGATTATTTGAAAATATCAACACTTGCAGAGCTTTATAGAAATAAAGTATTGCATATGGATATTTATCTTTTGATCTATTGTGAATATGTTTTCATTAACACGATCAGTGTCTTCACTTCAGCAGAAAAAGGTAATTAATTACTAATGATGACATTAGACATTAGGTAATTAGAGGAAAATTGTTATTGAGCAAACACTTATTGGTGGTATGCTGCATGAAGTGGCTTTCAATCTGTTTGGGGAAACTTCAACACTCAACAAAATCCTCAAAACGCAGTCGTTGTCCTTCTGGACCAAAGTGTACGTTAGCGATACTAAGGATGTAAATGATTGTATTTCTTTGCCACAAAAGAACTCGGGCGATAGGTGCATGCAATTAAATCGACTGAATACCACCAAGCGGAACAATATAATGTGCACCGTTCAACCGGTGGGAGCACACTGGTAATAAGTGTTTCAACAATATGAGCGTATACACTTCCGAAGGGCCGATGCCATGTGCGAATTCCAGAACAGCGCTCGAAATTCAATCAAATCCAAATGGTACCAATAGGAAAAACAATGGTGGGGGCAATTGCAAGTGCAACCAAGTGTCAACCAAGACACTAAAAGCAGCTCCAGAGACAAACATCTGATAAAAATAGAGAAAATCCACTCGGCCACCCAGCAAATTTCCTCTCCAAAGCCATTTTCTATTGGATAAGTGGAAAGGCATTCATGGTGTAATGGATCAGAATATGATCTCTGTCAGGCGACTAAGAGCAGCCCCACGTGCAGAGCGGCCTGCGGGGCTGCTGCATCAGATAACCATGCTGAGAAGTGCAGGAAGCAAACTATAGATGGAGATGTGATGCACTGGGGGAGGGGGGGGGAGGCATCCTCATAAAAAGCGAGCGACAAACAAATACCTTGCCATACGTCGGCAGGCAGAAGATGACCATCCCTCTGCCAGATCTGCTATCACGGCTAATTACGACTCCCACCTCACATATACATGCCCATAATTAGCCTCTTAAAACATGATTAACATGTCTCAATTAAGCCAGTCAACATTTGCATAATATATTAGCCGGCCTAATTGCGAGCGGGTATACGTCAGACGGGAGAGAGGAGAGCAAAAAAAAGATGCGTGTGCTGCATGTACAAGAGCAGAAACAGGAAAGGCTAAACGGGAATCCACGTATGATATAAGTCACTTGAAAAGCAAACTGACAGTCAGCGCGTCCCCGCTTGGGACCGTCACATGTTTATTCTTATTCGCTTAGATTCATATTCCTGCAGTGCGCTTCCTATAAACTCGCAAATCAAAGCTCAGCAGCATTTTCTCAGGCAAACTTCACTGCGATGTTTGAAGTTATTTATATGAAGTTATTTATGAGAGAACAGACAGGGTCCTGTTCGGCCTTATTTCCGTGGAAACTAAAACATGGAGGGGTAGCGGGGGGTTGGAGGGTGAGGGGTTCCGATAAACTGCTGCTTCTGCACTTCCAAGCCAGGGACAGATATACAGTCTCGCAGCCGGTGCAGGGACACCAAGGACATAGCCATTAGTTTCAGGACAGCGCCACGTTGGAGACTAATGCCTCCATCTGTCAGTGGATATGAGAGGAGGGTAACAAAAAGCGGCAACACTAACCTCTGAACTTATCACGGACAGCCGTGTCAATTAAATACTGAAAAACAGCAGCGACGGGAGCCATAGTGAGCACTCGGTCCGCTGCCTGAACTAGTCGCGGCGTCACTGCTACACAAAACACCTTCAAAGGCTCATTTGCCATTGCAGTACTTACTGAGGCTAGTCGCGTACGTGCAAGACTCAAGATCTGGGGAAAAAAAAGAAACACAAACAAGTGTCCATCCATCCATTTTCTGTTCCGCTTATCATCGTTTGAAGAAAATTCCAGTCCAGGTGCGAATGCATTCCCGGGCTGATATGCAAGCAACTGATGGAGGTGCAACGCCAAAGCCTCACGTCATTCAAATCAATCACAAAGCTGTACAAAGTTGGGTTTTTTTCCTGAAAAAGGCACACTATCAACCTAATTGATGTTTTCAGAAACAAAATCAATCGAATTAGTAGGTCACTTCAGGGTTCACAGAGGATGTTGTTATTTGTTACAATTGAACATTTGGTGCGAACCGCGCCATTTCTACCAAAGTGCGCACTTCACATTCAAACTGAATGTGTTCCTTTGCCCATGCGCCATCCTTTTACAATGCTGGAAATATGTTTTTTTTTCTTTAAGGAGCAGTTTTGCCACTCAATAACTTCATTTGAGGAGCAATTTGCTGATTTTGAGGAAGTTATTGAAGCAAAGGGAGGGCTAATCAGGGGTTTTGTGGAGTCCAGCGTGTGCAGAGACCAACAATATAAAGGAGGAGTTCAATGTGATCGCAGCATTGTCGACTGCTGCATAGGTTAATTTCAAGACCCGGACGTCCGAGTGAAACAAGCCAAAATCAAAACATCCGACAATCCTGCAACCAACCTATTCAAACGTTAATTTACTGATAGCGGAGGTTGACTTTTGACTCGCAAATTTCGATGAGAGTCTTGATTTACATGAAAATCATTCTTACCCTATCCTACGGACTCACTAATCATGTAAAAAACAGCGATCAGAAAATCAGAAAACTCACCTCACTCAAATCACACTTGATTAAGTTCAAAATAGCAAATCGGGGAAAGGCGCAATCATCGTGGGGACTAATAGTGAGGTATAGTTCCTCGATAACAGTCGAGATAATAGCACATTAAAACTCCAAGCAGCATGTCCTTTTTCAAATCTCAAATTGATCAAAGTCTGATGGCATGCTCCGCCCACATTCGATGTTGTAAGCAAAACTGCTTCGCCATTTATTTGGACGAATACCCTAGTAGGGGTTTGTCTAAGTACAAGCCTGGGATTTCAGGCGGAGGTCTTTGCCACCTTTTGGTGGCCTGTTATCATCAGAATCAGAATCAGAATCATCTTTATTTGCCAAGTATGTCCAAAAAACACACAAGGGATTTGTGTCCGGCAGTTGGAGCCGCCCAATTAGACGTCCACCCAATGTTGTGTGAATTTGTGCAACTAGTGGGCGAAAGTTCCCTCGGTGAATTTTGGGGCGGTCGTGTTCGAGACCTATAAAAACCAAACATTTGGACCAGGATACACATGCATGCATCCTCCCAAATTTGTTGGAAAAATACAATTCCAAGACAGCCCCTAAGAACAACGCACAGGGTGACGTGAAAAAATTATCATAATATTGGAAAATCCTGACACGGAACACTCCGGGATCAGCTAGTTTCTTCTTATGGAAAATCACCAGAGACATTTCACTGCAGGTCGTCGTAGTGGAACTGTTAGTAACTCAGCACATTTACCCAAAATGTAAAACTGCTCGGTCCGGGCAGTAAGCGTGAACGGGACCACACCGACTCAAAGGTGCGTACGCAGTTAGCGGGACGGACTGATTCAGCAGGTCTCCAGCTTTGATAAGTTCAAGTAGCGTAATGCATTATCCGCCTGAGGCGTGCGGGAGTTCCCCCCTCTGACCTGCGCGAGGGGAACGTGAGGCTGCCCGCGCTCAAGTGGCCCGACGGAACAATCGTGGGATAGAGAGACACAGAAACAAAAGCGAAGGAGAGAGAGAGAGAGAGAGAGAGAGAGAGAGAGAGAGAGGCGGAGTAGGCCTGAAATCTGACACCCACAAGCACAAACGCGGTGACTGGCATCTCATCCTTTAACCTGGACGTGCCAGCTTGCCCCGCTCTCATAGCTCCAGACAAACAAGCCGCTTCACAGGAAGCTAGAACAGGAAAACGAGCTCTTCGTTGTTTGGAGAAAAACAAAACAACGCTGGTTGGGGTAGAAGTAAGCAGAGGCTTCAAGTGGTGACACAAGCTTCACGCAGCGGAGCTTGTCGCAGCTCGCTAAATACTCCCACCCTGACACGGGCCCGACCCTGGCACCGATACACGGCGGACGGGGAAGGGAGGGGTCATCGGTTAAGGCCGCTTTATCCCGCCGTAGGCGTGCGCTCCCACCCGCCGTGTTTGTCAGCTGCTGGCCAGCGGACACCTCGCCGCTGCAAAGTCTCATCTTGCTGCTGTCAGCACGCCGGCTGCACACCCGTGTAACCGTGCGCCGCCGCCCGCGACAAATGATCCCCGGAAGAACTATTCCTGACGACAATTTGAAAAGCGAAGGAGAAGCGTAGTCTTTTACAAAAACCATATATATATATATATATAAAAGAAAGCGCTGACAAATTACAGGCTGCTCGCATACACTGCACTCAGCACATTTGGCTGTAAATGCCATGCTGAAGGTTTGAGTCATTTTCTCTGTCACGCGCAGTGAAAGGATTTTCACTTTTGGGCCCGAAGATTGAAGACGAGGGGTCGCCGCGAGGTGGCCATTATTAAGCGTCTCTCCTCAAAATGATTCTCTAACTTTTCAAGGCAGTTCATTTCCAAACTCGGTGGATCATTTTGCAGAAAAAAGGGGAACCTCTCTTTTGTCTGGATCGCCGCTTGCCAAGAATGGTGGGAAGCGAAGCGAAGCGAAGGGAAGGGAAGGGAAGGGAAGGGAAAGGAAGGGAAGGGAAGGGGAGGCACGGGTAGAAGCCAGGAAAAGGTCCAAGTCACTTTGTTCTTCTTTTTGGAAAGCGAACTCTCGTTGAACCCAGTGAGACGCCAGACAGTTTACAAAGAGCCAGGCATTACTGTCTCACTTTTCCGAGCCTTGCAATTTAGAAAGAGGGCCCCAACCTACTATGGATTCCTCCTCGCAGAGAGCACTCTTTAACCTTTATAAATCTGCAGAAAATCCCCTGGTGTCTTTTCCGTTCCCTCTCCCCCCCCCCCGCTGCCAAGCTCTGACTCATAGGAATAAAACGTCCATTTTGAATTAAGTGTTTATTTTCAGCTGTCCGCACGGGCCGCGAACGCAACAACAGCGGCCGCGCGGCGAGACGAGGCTCTCTTAAAAACCTTTGACAGCTTGGCAAAGACGAGGTCAAACTGCAGACTGTTTTATTTTCCAGCCTCGGAAAGCCATTTCTCAAAACGAGGCGCGCTCGGCCACATCCCTCCCGAGATTAATCACAGGCTTTCATCATGTGAGTCGCTTCGCTTTAATTTGCTGCTAAGTGAGTAATAATTCACACATTCCTTTTCATGACTTTGACCCTTGTTGCGAACATAAACAGAAAATCCCCACCGGTCGACGACGACCAGCCTCTGCATGTAAAACAGCTCACTTAGAAAACACCACCAAACTCGGGCTGAGGGCAGCTGACGGAGGGTGAGAAAGCCCAGCCCGGAAAGAGCCGCCGTGAAAACACTCGCGTGCATTGTGTGACATTCGTCAGCGGATGCAGAAACAACATGTGCGCGAGCGTGCTTGTTAGGCTTACGTGGGGCACACAGTTTGCAGGAATAGGAAAAAAAACAACAGAATAGTCGAGACGGACGGACAGACAGCCAGATAGCAAGAAGAAAAAACGTAACTTACCTGTTTTCTCCTTGATTTCACACAAGACGTTGAAGAGGGCAGGTTTCATTCTGTGACAGTTCAACGCATGTTTCCTAAAACGAGAACACTTTCTTGATGAATAGGCTTTTTTTTTTTTTTTTTTTTACATGTCAGAAAGCAAATGCGACTATCTAACCATGTTGTCGTCATCTTCCGTTGAATTTATTTGGGGGAAAATATTTGTTTAAACCGAGGGAAATTGTAATATCATATAAGCGTAATCCATTGTTCGTAGGTAGTTTTACACAATGCAACAACAAAAGTGACCAGTTGTATTTGGTGACTTGGGAGCATGCGAGAAGCTCTGCAACATGTCCAGCTATCTTCCTGCATAATCATTTTTGAGGGAGTGGGGGGGGGGGAACTGGGAAAATGACAAATTTCATCTTTAATCGATAGTATTTTATCAACGTGCGGTGAATACACAAGTCAACAACAACAGTGATTTGTTGCTCAAGTAGATTTACTGTAAAAATATATATAATTCTGAGCATGCAGGAGGCTGCAGCGTGTCCAGGGGACTCATTTTGAAAAATAGCCCATTCTATAATGAATGCATAGTATTATTATATTTTTTTTCCCAACATACAGCAAATAGTCAATACAACACAACAACACTGATCAGAGCTGAAGCGCGTTTTGCCAAATGTGCGAAACATGTCCAGCCACATCTTCCTGGGGACTCATTTAATATATGAAAACGGTCACAAATGTTGTTTATCCATACAATGCAAATATGCAAATATGCAAATATGCAACGAGAGCCCAGTTTGTGCGCTACATTGGACAATATTCAACATGTTATTAGAGGATGAGCGTGTATAATAAGCCGCTTTGTAACAAGTGAACGTGAGCTGGTAAAAATCGATTGGCTCGAGATGCACTTTGATTGAAAACAAAAAGTTTGAATGAATTCAACGCTATTTTCCCACTGCCCGTGTATGCGTAATTGCCTTTAGTCGCATGTGTTTAATTCCGAGCGTCCATCCTTAGTGCAAGGCTCGTGTTTGCGATGTTTTATTGCTGTTGCGGTCCATATCTTGTCATGATTAGGATTAGGATTAGTCTCCATTTGTTGGAAACACGTGTTGTGTGCGCATTCTCACCTCGCCTGCGCTTCGTCCAGGCTCTGGTCGGTGATGGTCATGATTTGCTGCAAAATGTCTCCGATGTCCTGCTTCCTGCCGTCGCCGTCCGTCCCCGCGGTGCCATCCGGCAAATGCTGCGCCAGGCCGGGGTGTCCGGCCATGCCTACCCCGTGAGAGTGCATCAAGCGCGGCTGCTCGTCCATCCTCGGCCACGGTCCTTGCTGCCTCGCCTCCAACTTTTCGCTCGCTTGATTTCTTTGGGGATATATATGTATATATATATATATATATGTATATATATATTTATATATATATAAAGGGGACAGTGAGGAGGAGGAGGAGGAGGAGGAGGAGGAGGAGGGATAGGACGGGAGAGCGACGGCTGGTGAAAAAAGGAAGGAAATATCCGCGCAAAATTCCTCTGGATTCCTCTCGCCGCGCCTCCTCGGTGAGCTTTTCGAGATTTGGGAGGAGGGAGACCGACTGGCTCAACACAAACACACACGCACACACAAACACGCTCTCGCACGTAGACGCGCGCGCGCGCGCGCACACACGCTCGCTCCCTCGCTCTCTCTTTCTCTTTCTTTCTCTTTCTCGTTCTCGAGCTGCAATCTGATCTGAATCGCTGCTTTTGGCTTTGGCCACTCCTGCGCCGCGACGGAGGTGATCGTGCGCGCTGGAGGCTCCTAAATGGGATTAAAAGTGGTGCGCCTCCTTAAATGCGCATCCCCCAAAACAAAAGGGGGGGGGGGGAAACAAAGGAAAAAGAAGGGAAAAAAAGAAAAAGAAAGCGCGCGGCCGACCCAACTGGCCGTCCTTCCACGTGAAGGATTTTGGCCGTCAAGTGTTATTGTTTCTCTCATGTGTGTTAACTGACTCCTAATGAGGAGCCTCCGCCCCCGTCGAGCCTCCATTGGAGAAGGAGGCGCGCGCAAGTCCCACCTCGACGCTCTCCCGAGACGTCAATCATCCATCCCCGGGAAGGTGGGACACTGTAATAAACATAAAGAGATGTGACCGTGCCGTGATGGATAGAGAGTGAATATGGAGCCTAATAAATAACGCTGAGTGGCGCTGACCCAACAGGACAGCAAGGAGGTGCTTTAGAAAAAGACACTCTGTCAGCCACACCGTATTTTAACCCCTCTGAATATTTACATCCGTGTAATCAGTCAAAAGGAAGAATAAATCAAAATGAATTGGAGGGAGCTGTTGCCGCACACAAAGGTAACAATGATGAATGCGCTCCCGTCGGATTTAAACATTCACACCCGACTCTTTTGGGCGCCTCGGTGGGCTTTTTCATTGCTGCGTGAGGCTCATTTATGATCAAAAATGCACAAAAATAAATATTGTATAAATATGTATTCCTGTTTGTACTGCAGTCAGCAATTGAGGCAGAAAATACAGAGGATTTTTTTTTTTTACATGTTCAATAGTTACGATTGCGAATCCGTGCGTGTGGTCAACACCTCAACGTTCAAATGCAGAATATAAATTGAAAACTTTCACCTCAAGACGATAACGTTGTTCGGCCTTTAGAAACACACGGGAAACACTGTGATATGCATGCCAGGCCAGCAGGTGGCGATGTCACAGAAAGGTAACAATGTTGACGTGCTCCCTTCCGATTTCAACGTCACCATTTGAAACTTTTGATTTGTTGTTTGTTTGTTCGCGTAACGCTCACACGCGGTCCGCTATCCGGTTTTCCGGGTTTGGTCACGTGACTTTCCGCATGTAGTGCATTAAAGCGTGGTACACCTACACCGATAACCTGTTTGAACTTTAGCCCGATTATCCTGCGCCACTATCCTGTCGTGAGTGATTTTTTTTTTCTTTCCCAAACTGCTCAGAAAATCGCCAAAAACAATTGCAGATGTTAAGCGTTACCACCATCGTAACTCAAAACCCACCTCAAAAAAAAAAACCAACAAAAATATTTTATTTGTGATGTGTTTATTTTAAAAAGGAAACTATCACTCCATATACTGCACTTTATCAAAACGGAATGCTATACTATAATGTAAAAGAATGAAAACGATTTACTGCTTGAATTCAATTCATTCGGCTGCTACTTCTGCTGTGCCCGCTTTGGCCACAAACAACCAAAATGAACACATTTACACGCTTTAAACTTACAAGGAAATAGATACTCAAAACATTCTAAACAAATTGAGCAATCTGGCTGTTTTTGCTACCCCCCCCCCCCCCAAAAAAAAGAAAAAAATCAATGCCGTTAATGGTTAGCTCAGATTCCTAATTAGGAGGCACTGCAATTGTTTAATCATCCCTGAGTAAAGTCATTTTCCACTTCTAATTCACGCCATCTTGCAGCACCGTGGCTCTCTTCTGTCGTGCCTGCGCCGTGTCCGAATCCCGGCTATCGTTCTTTTACTGGCCGGACAGAAATCGATCAGTCCGTTTTCTCATTACGTGCTGAATAGGGAGGTAGGGCAGTAATTGTCACAAGGGGCAGGGTGAGGTTGAGGGTAGTGGGGGTGATAATGTCTGACACTCGGGAGCTGCGAGACTGCACCGCGCAGCCCTGAAATGGACGTCTGCGGTCCAGAAGCCATTGGGCTTTCTTCCATTGCCTATTTAATAGGGTCATAAAGTGATGGAGGCTTATCTTAGTCGTACACGGGGAATTCTGCTTCAATTGCACTCAAGTCAAATGTGCTGCACAGAAATCCAACACGCAGGAACCATCTCGTTGCATGGAGCCTTTTGGTTAAAGTCAACTTTGAACAGGAAAAACAACAACAAGCTTGTTTGTGCCTCTGATTGCTGTAGTCACTGAAGCACCAATTCAGCCTTCATGAAAAAGGAATACATTCTGACACAGAATATTTTCCCTCCATTAAAACCAAATGTGTTGTCGCAGCATAAATAATCGCACCGAAAAAAATATAAATAGGGTTTTATTAGAATTGCAAATGAACGTTGATGGAAAAATATTCGGGTAGCAGATGTTTTTCTCCGGGAGATGCGGTGTTGTTTTTTTTTCAAGATGGAAAATAGTCCTGCTCGGAGTGTTGCTATTCCCACGCCAGTATTCCCAAAAGATGATGTGAACTAGTTGAATTAGTTGAGTTTCTTTATAACCTGTACGGCACTGCATATTATAATGTGTGCAACACTACAAAAAGGACTAATTTGTTTTTAAAGGACACATAAGGAACAACTGGTGTTGCTATTTTATGATACAGGGCTACCCTTACTGTTGTCAAGAGTTACAATGCCACCGTATTGCGTATCCCAAATAAATCAAAGTAGACATACTGTGCGTTTGTTAAGCGAGGACAAGATCAGAAGTGCCATAACAATAACACAGGGGTCTTGGCTGGTCCACCAATTCAAAGACCCTGAGGTGACACTTGGTTGCCACAAAGACAAAATTCTTCTTTTTGAAATCTTGCAAGCCAATTACATCATTTTCAAAGCTGTTATCTGAAAAAAACACATTGCTAATTTATTTATTTATTACTATTATTTTTTTGGACAATTTGAAACAGTTCCCCAGTGTCTGAATAACATGCTTTTGTCAAAATACACCAAGGGTAAAAAAAAAAATTCCAGTACGCTTCACACTTGTCTTGCTAAAACCAGCCCATCTGAGAGACATCGACAAGTCTGCCAAATTTGAAAGAATTAAAAAAAAAAAAAAATCATAAAATTCCGATGTACACTTTATACGTATATCAAATGAGGCTCCAAAATTGTGAAAAATCGACACCTCCCCTCTCAGCTCTCGGGCGCTGTGTGCATGTCTGCTGAAAATGTGCGCTGAAAACTAAACTTTCAGCTGTCAATCAAATGCGTGCCCGGCCAACACACAATGTGAGCCACAGACTGAATAACGTGTTTGATAAAGTGTTAACGTTCCCCCAAGTGTCTCCGTTGCAGTGTGTGGACGCAACACCAAGCGAGGCGGTGACGTATTGGACAAGCCTGTCGGCGGTCCGCTCCTTAGCTAGCGAGCTCGCGGGCTAAAGTAAAGTAACAAATGTATGGGAAATGTGTGCTGCTGACAAGTGACATCATCAGGCGGCGTCTCTGTGCAGGTTTCCGCCCTAGGTGTGCGCCACTTAGGCCTACTGTACAGCCTTTTTTGGAGACGTACGCGTTTTGCTAGCGCTCCTCTTTTTTTGGACTGTTCAACTCACCTGTAACGCAAGGCCAAGTGTGATTGTTTCCGCGGTTCACGCGTGACCAAGCAGACTTTGTATCGCCGCGCTTTCTTAGTTCAAGGTGAAACGACGAGCATTTTTTAGATCTCGGCATGGATGTGGTATTTTTGCATCTCGTCTTTTTTCTCTTCACCACACTGCCCCGAAACGTTACAGTCATAAACAGTTAACTTTCCCTGAAGTGTGTCTGTTGTGTGCCCGTCCGCGAGCCAGCTAGCCCGGCCGGCCTCATTCAATGCACGCGCGTGGGATTACACGACAGAGAAACTGTATCCTAAACAACACAAGACACATAACACTTCAGGGAAGACACATTATTTAGCATAGTTTGCGAGCTAACTGCACGTTGTCGTGGCAGAAATGGACCGAGTTATTATTACTACAGGAATGAAGGCGCTCAGGACTTATAAAGTGGCGGAGGGCCCCACTCATGCCAGGAAGCCCAAGTGGGTACTAGCCTATGAAAAGTGACCGTTGCTAGTAAAACAAAGAAAGGAGATTTTGGTACAACGCTAACATGTTCATGACAACTACTGTGTGAATAGTATGAATCAAGTAAAAGTAAAAAGTAATATTCTGAATAATTACTTGAGTAAGAGTGCAGACAGTAAGTATTCAAAAGTATGCAGTGAGAAAATTACGCAAGTACTGAGAAACTGGTAACTTTTAAATGATCGCTTTGATTCAGAGCATGAACGTCAAATATAGAAACGTGTAAAATAGGAATGTGCAAATTCAGAAGTTGACCAACAATATCAGTTAAGCGAAAACAATAATAAATTCTATCTTTATAAAATAACATTAAGTAAGGCAAAAACATGAAATCTCTGACAAACCAGAACAAATAGCAATTATCGATAGAAACAAATAAAAGTAGTGAGCGAGCAGAATGTAGCTCAAAGGGAGTAAAAGTAGCGTTTCTTCTTAACAAAAATACTTAAGTAAAAATACGTTGCATTAAAACTATGCTGACAAGTACAACGTATCCAAAAGGTTGCATAAGAAAATGTAAGTGCATTACTGCCAACCTCTGATGTGTGTAGAAAATTGAGAAATACTTAAGAACGATGAGTATGAACTAAGGCTTATATGAAAGAATGTTTTTGAACTATAGATGCCAATTGCAGCACAAAATAAATAAATAAAGCGCAATGGTAACCGGTGCCAGTACATTCAATAATAACCTCAGCTTGCTGACTGCACAGTACACGTTCTCCTTTGCAGCGCAGGGTCAAACAACTTCTCCCGGAGAGGTGTGCGGGTCAGAGCGACGAAAGTTAGGACTGAACCTCGAGAACGCTGCAACTGCACCCCACGTCTCTCCAGGAAGCAACCTTGATGAAAAATTCAGTTGTTTGTCCCTCAAGCATGAAAAGTAGTGAGGCCCGCTTTGAGTTGAGAGGGAAGGCTGGGGCTCAGCTTCGAGCTACTCGTCAGCCCACTGCAGTTCAACGCGCGCGCGCACACACAGTGGCTGGCATTAGAGATGGGTACGAATTAAACTTTCATCGCGCCTCAAATAGATTACGCGACACGCGCACACTCAGCACTTCCAAGGCCTCGCTCTGACTTGGTTGACCATCCTCTTTTGAGCTTAATGAAAAACGCATGGTGCCTTTTCTTTTCAGTTTGGAACCGAAGAGCTCACATCTAGTGCAGTAGAAAACCTGCACACACGTCGCAAATAATCTCTATCAAGGTATGCCTCAATGATCCAACTTCAGTGTGCAGTGGAGGAGCATTTTCTAGCCCTTGATTAGCAAAGCCGAATTAATAGGTGTGCAAGCACAGCTAAAGCATGTTACACACGTACGGATTCTTACAATCTTAACCGACTTAAAATGTGCGAGACCCCACACACGAGGAGAAAAAATGGTGTTCTGACTGCTCTTTAAGTGTACTCGAGATGACCAACACCGCACAACACACACATCCGGCTCTATTTTCGTGAACGGCGGAAAACCGTCGCCACGGGTGGTGGCAGCTGTGCACCAGAGGCCGGTTAGACCGCTGTTGGTAATTTCGTGGATGAGCGCAGCGCGGCGGATCTGCGGGTGTGCAGGCTGCGCCACTGTGGGAGAGTTTACAGCAGACTTCATTCGCCGCCGAAGCGGCTCCCCTCATTCCCTTTAAATGTGGCACAACTGACAGTTTCGTATGGAGACGTCTCTGCGCGCAAGCCGACGATCCGTAATCGCAGCAATCCGTGCGTGAGTGGACCGGAGCTGCTGTGCCGGGATAAATCAATAACATACATTTGCTGAAAAAAAAAAAAAAAACATGTCCTGGCTTGTCCACCAAAGTAGGTGATCCAGGGTCACTATGGCAACAACAGAGTCACTCTTCTTATTATTGAAAGCCAGTGCACCATCATAATGCTGCTATTAATATACTACTATTGCACTGTATATACAGTACAACATCCTAACCAAGTCCATGAATGTGTGTGAAGAAGACATTTGTTCTTTATTATTCTAAAAATCTTGTTAAAATATGCCTATCCCATCTCCAGTTGAGTTAATAATGACCTCTGGCCACTGTATGAGAAAATATGTTAATTAAAACAGTTTGCACTCTCGACAGCAACGTTAGCATCAATGCTAACACAATAGAGAGGTGAACACAATTGGGACGTGTCATTGTAGTGTGAGGAGAAGAAAATGCGTGGACATATGAAGATTTTTTTCAGATGTGAATCAGGTCTCTTCCAAATGTGGATACAAATCTGATACGTATCCAATATCTTCCAAATTGAGTGCAGCAAATATATAGCGGATATACCCCATCACTGCCCATTTGACGTCATCAAAATACACAGTGGTGATGTATACACACGTCCATTTACCCTAAGAAAACAATATCATATAAATAAACATGTTCTATATATGCTACATCAGAGGTTTGTCCATCATTAAAGAAGCAAATTGCAGACAGCAGTCAGTGAAACAATGTGGCGCTGGCGCTTACCCTCATTTAAAAGCGTCAACCCAGAGCAACTTAACTCAATGTAACATTTTCATATATCTTTTATCGATCTATTATTGTTTAATTCTGGGTTGTCACTTCCCGGTGTTAAAGTTTGCCGAGTTATTTATTGGCGTCTGCACATGCGGGTTGCGCTCTGCCAAAGTAAACACAGCCATATGGGATGTGCCATTTGAAATGTTCATGTAAATAGACATTCAAAAACATCGGCTACAGGCATTAAATGAGAATTGCAGCGGACCTGCACTGTAATTCCGGCCTTAATTCACTGCTAGTCCTCCATGTTAACGGAGATTTGAAGTCAACAGCCGTCAATGGCAGTGAATGTGTTTTTTAAAGACCTCTGAAGCGTGCGATCCGATGACACTATGGCCAAAACGTGGATGCTACTCTCCTTATTGCAAGGCAGTATATCACGGACGTGACTTATTTTAGGGTAACATTATTGATATATTGCCCCAGAAATGCTGGATCCTTGGATTTCCATCTTGTAGCTGTAAACGCGGATGTGACAGCCTACTGACCTAGGATGGATTTTGGTGTGGAATGGTGTGGGCAGTGGCCCTTTAATTCCACTCCAGTTACACAAGCAGTTCAAAAACAAGCCCACCATGCAAGTGGGAACATACTCGTTAGGATGGAGATTTTATGCCGGGTTGTCTTGTTTGTTTGAGTAAGCAGATCCCCGTGTGTGCACAAGCGGGCCGGATAGTCCCGTATCTTGTTGCTAATGCTTATTTTTAGTGCGGAGGAGCTGCATGTGTCTTGGTGCAGCTGAGGCTGGGTCAGGGTGAAGGATGACTGATATGAAGGGGTTGACCTGTCACATTGCATTTGACTTAGTATCCTTGAAACCGGATAAAAGGGGAGCCAAATGTCAAGTGATACAAGTGACGCATCCTCTCTCAGACACACACACACACGCCCGCACGTAGAAGGTTGAGGAGATGAATGTTTTATAATAAAACTTCAAACCCAACAGCCATTCTGTGGATGGCATGTAAACGCCGTGCACTTATCATCTTTGTTTTCTGGAAATAAAAGTCACCCTTGGCGCTCGTAGTGTGTGCCAGCAAGCAAATTTCCATGAGTGTGTCTCTTCTTGCTGCGGGGCCCCTGTAAGCCCTCAGCCCTCTTGGCAAGGCGTGGGTTGCGCCTGCTGGGGGGAGATGTGACGGATGCCGGAGCCTCGGAGCCCGCTAGCTGCTCTGTGAATGTTTTCCCAGACTCATTTGCATTCATAAGGAGCCTACTCCTTGTCACAGTGTTTTTTTTCTTTTTTCGTCTGCCTCCGAAAATCCCGCGCGGCTCCTTGTGGGAGTGCGCCGGGAAAATCCGACTGTCAAAGACGACAAGACAAATGAATCCCTGTGTCAGACGTGCGCGGCGTCGACAGCGACAGATGGAGGAGAGCTGTCCCTCCTGTCGATCGGCAGCCTTCACTTTGGAACGAATAAATCTGAATTTCATCCCCCTCGTAATTATAAATGTTCCTTTATTTGACAGCGTTGAGGCGCTGACCAGGTGACAACTTGATTTAATCTCCCAGGGGCGCGACTGCAGAATGGCGGCGCAGCCGTTTGCATCCGGCCTGCTGATCGCACACTGATGCGCACAACCAACCGCAGGCCGCAAGTAACTTGTGATTAAATGGGATTGTTTGCCACGTTTGCTCAGCTGAAGTATCGTTCGGCAGGAACCGGCGTCTCGCCTAAAACTGGAAGCGCACATACAATCTGGCCGATTATGAGCCTTTTTCCTCCTTTCAGATCAAACACAGCAAAGGTCCGATCGCCGGATGTCTCTGAGCCATGATGCTGAGCGATTATCCTGTGGGGGGTGTTAAGAATGATTTTCCCTTCCCGAATCTGTTTGCAAGTCAGTCAGGCAGGGCCGACAATCGAACATTTTAAAGCAAGAGCAAATGTCACACGAAACGCAACGATATCCAATTATGAAGTGACCTTGCCGGACACAAACAAAGCGGTAGCTGTGTTGAGCTTTTTGTAAAAGTGTCTCACAAGTCAAATACTATCGTTGAAAATGACAAGGAGAGAGGAGTTTGCCACTGCAATGTACAGAATAGTAGTTACCACGTAAGCTAACAGTTAGCCTAGCTTCTTGTATTTCTCCTTCTACTAAAAGTTTATTTTCTTCTTTGTATTTTCCGGTAGTCTGGATGCCCTGTGGCACTATGCGCTAGTCCTCCCTCTCGTCCAATCAGCGATGAGTCTTACAGTATCTTCGCCACCAGTAACCAACCTACCGCTTCCGTTGGGTTAATTCCGTTGGGATTTTTCATTTGCTGTTGTTTTTAGTTATTTGCTCTTTTGAGTAGTTAATTGCTGCCGTGTTTTGCACTTCAGGGCCACCGTACCATACAAGAGCTGTATCAAACATCTTTACTGTTATACTTGATTGTCTCTAGAGCATATCATTATATACATATATATGGCAAGCTATTTATGCTATTTGGCCTACTTTGACTTTTGTTGTGTTTCTTGTTCTGAGTCACTCTAGCAACGCTAACCTTCAGCACGTGATCGATACAGTATTCAGAATAGATTGTGACGATGGACCTAATGTTGTGACCTGTTGGAGTGGAATAACCTCCATCGCCATCCAAGCGCAACAACTACAGAGCTGATTTTCATGAAACTTGGTGGGAGGCGAAGCAGGTTTCAAGGAATACCACAATCAATTTAAAAGGCAGATCTGCACATTTTCATTCATTTCTGTTTAGACTTTGGCAGCATATTCATGAGCGCATGTGTTTATAATTTTGCGTTTCTGTCGCAGCATCTGGATCTTTCCGACCTTTAGGGGGGGATTTATTAATAATTTCCAGTCCCTGCTGATGTGTTGCGAAAGAGCAGTTTTAATATCTGCATGTGTATGTCGTAGAACCTGCAAGCTTCGCCTTGCTAACAACTAAACAACACCTATATAATGAATAATTCACACACTAAATGAAATGCCTTTCATTTATTTTCTTCCTGGTGATTATAGAAGACACAAAACCATAATTTCTATGACACACAAGGCCCACAAGAGACACAAGGCCCTGAAAGCGTGCCATTTTTTATTTATTTATTTTTTTCCTCCGGCAAACAGAGGGAAAGACAATGGCGCAAGTAGAACGTGAGTGACACAGATTCCCTAAACCTCAAAGAAGGCAGAGCAAGTAGAGGATGATAAAAAAGGAGAACATCTGGTGAGTGGAGCGCACTGCCAGGACAAGACAAAGCCATGTGTCTGGCAAACGCATACCTACACACTTATCCAAAAGACACACAAACACACACACACGGCCAAACATTTATTCATGCATGCACATTCAAACCTGCGTGCCTTCAAACTTACAAAACAAACAGACACGTACACTGCACATTATGCCCGGCAGGATGCAGTTAGAGGAAAATGGGGGATGTGATTGGAGGGTCCACTGTTCAGACATGACTAATCTGCATACTCGGAGGCTTAAAAGTGAATATGCATGAGAGAATAAAACGATATGCCTCCGAGCAGACCACCCGCTCTCTTTGGATTACCGTAGCCACCTCCGAGCCTTTCATCTCAACGTTGGCATGCAATCAAGCTGATTTAGCACGCTCGGCTTTGGCGCAGAAGAGATTGGACGTAAGAGATGTTCAAGGTGTAGTTAGCGGCGCCGGGGAAGCCAAGCAAACACGCCTCCTGCTTTCAACAGCTACAGTCGGAGTCCCCAACTGTCAGGGGGCATGCCTTGCCCCACATTACAAAAACATAGAGTCACTACTTTGGTAAACTACAAAGGCGCTACAAACACCTCCGCCAAGGCCCAACTGTTAACAACACTAGCACAGACATGAGTGGACACTGGGTGATTACTGTGTGTGCCTGGGATTCAAGTGTCTTCACGTGAAGAGTAAACACAGATTAGATCGTATTTACATGGCCCATGATAGCTGATTTTGTTTGCAATGCACTAAAATCTGTATCGTTCGCGGTCTGCTGGAAAAGAGTGAAATGTCAGTCCAGGGATATCAACTTTGCGACTCTGACACCCAACAGCACAACTGGCGCATTTGATCGATATCGGATAAAGCAAATAAAGACATCTTTCCTATTTGTAGGCGTTACGATTTGGGAAGACCGTTAGTTGGCGACATCAACCTACTGTAATTTCTCGTGTATACTGCGCACCCATGTAAAATGTGCACCCCCAAAGTTGACCTAAAACATAAAAATAAATAAATAAATACAATTATGATGGTTGTTGTTCAGTCATCAGTTGTATTTAAAAAACAACAACAATATTTCACAAATTCTGCCTGAGTATGTAAACTTATGAGTACAATTGTACATATATGCAGTCATCTGTACCCCTGTCATATTGGAATGAAAGTGTACAACTTTTTCATAACCTCTAGGGGGGCAGGGGCATATTGGAATGAAAGTGTACAGTTTTTCAGAAACTCGAGATGGCGGCATCCATCCATCCATTTTCCTTACCGCTTATCCTCACTAGGGTCACGGGCTGCTGGAGCCTATCCCAGCTATCTTCGGGCGGGAGGCGGGGCACACCCCGAACCGGTCGCCAGCCAATCGCAGGGCACATAGAAACAAACAACCAGTCGCACTCACAGTCGCACCTACGGGCAATTCAGAGTCCTCAATCAACCCACCACGCATGTTCTTGTGATGTGGGAGGAAACCAGAGTGCCCGGAGAAAACCCACCCAGGCACGGGGAGAACATGCAAACTCCACACAGGCGGAACTGTGAGGCAGATGTGCTAACCAGTCACCCACCGTGCCGGCTAGATGGCAGCATACATTTCTCAAATGTGAAAGTCGTTTTCATTTTCTCCTATACCTATGTATAATGCCCACTATTGACTTTTGACAATTTATGGGGGGGGGGGGGGGGGGGGGGGGGTGCGCATTATACACGAGAAATTACGGTACTCCCAGACCCACATCAGAACCTTACACACAAGTGTAAGTGGGAAAAAGTCATGAAAAAGACTGCTGAGATGACCAGTGTGAAAGCGAGTAATAGTACCCTTCAATGGTGACATCACAAAAGAAATAAATGCACACACAAAAACAAAGGAAAGCAAAAAAAAAATCTCTTGAATAGTTTCACTGAGCTGAAGACATATGCTGAGGTCCAAACTATTAATAACAGTGTCCTACAGACGGAGATTACTGTGTGTGCCTGGGAGGTGAGCTCGCATTAACACAAAAAACATAACTGACATTGAAGTATAGATTGCATTCTTCTTCTTTTTTCATGATGATGCTTAACCACATTGTACCATGGTGGGGTACTAACTAGCATGGATACTAACTAGTATCCATGCTAGTTAGTACCCCACCTCTCGCCCGAAGATAGCTCGGATAGGTTCCGGCACTTTGTATTTTCCAGCAGTCTGGATTCCCTGTGGCACTATGCGCAACTCCTCCCTCTCGTCCAATCACCGGTGATTCTTACAGTATCTCTGCCACCAGTAGCCTACCTACCGCTTCTGTTGGGTTAATTCCGTTGTGATTTTTCATTTGCTGTTGTGTTTAGTTATTTGCTGTTGTGTGTGTGTGTGTGGGGCAATACAAACAAAATAAATATATATACACATACACACACACTGTATATATAGTATTACAGTATGTATGTGGAGGGGTTTGCATGCACAAGGAATGGACAACAAAATAGTTCATTCCAATCGCTGACACTCCATTTACCATTGTGCTCAACTTACAAATGACAAAACTTGTTTTTTTTTAAAGGACCTCTTGAAACAGCAAGGCGACAAATAACCTAGAGGCTGTTTTGTGCATGTTTTCAAGGCCGACATCAAACATGAGCTATAGAAGCAGAGCAGTAGGAGAATATTTGGAAGGGGTATTAGACACGGAGCTGTGATGGTCCATCAAATATTGAAGAAATGTCTGCTGGAACCATGAATTCACATTTCAAACAGACTCCCTTCTAAGACTGTCCTCGGCAATGTATGAATATTTCATTTCTGAACATAGAGTGGCCCTGAAAGGCACCATTACCAAAGCCTAATGTCGGGGGGGGGACATTCTGCACATTTAGCTGAAAGTTAGGCTGAGCCCATGTAAGAGCCGCACAGGCGTAACGCACTCTAACGGGCTAATATATTGGCATCACATTAGCATGACTAGATGGCACTGGATAGCCGTGTAGGTGTGTTGCTTTTCCCCAAAGGACAAACTAGGGAAGCGAGGGACTTGGAGCGCATAGGTTTTCAATTCATCATCTCATTCAGTGGGCGAGGGCCAAGGAAAATGTTTAAAAACTCGCTCAGCCCATTTAAAAGGGAAAGTGACCAAAAATGTTCGGATTTAACCTCTTTCATGGGGCTAGAATATTGATGTTGGAAAAACAAGCACGGTACAATATACTTTGCTATGCAATATACTGTACCACACAGCCTAATGTTACTTTTATTTTTATTTATTTTTTGGCAACAATGTTGATGTTGGACATAATGTTTTGAGTTGATAGTTGACATTACACGGGGTCCACGGTGTACAAATACGAATGTGCTAAATTAACGATTTCAGTACAAAATACCAATTTTACCTTGCTACCTCGTGGAGAAGAACAATATTTCCTCATATTTCTCCGATGATTAGTTTTGCTCGCAACTGAAAAAGAATACACTGTCGACTAGCGCAAACTAAACATTTAAATACATACAGATTGATGAGCGCTTTGCCTTACAAACTCACAAGAAAGAGATATTCATTGTATTGGGGGAAAAAATAACATGAAATTACTCCATCTGTGTGTTCTTACAAGGGCCTCTAAAATACGGTCAACCGCCTAAATGTCAATGTTATCTAATCGAGCTAGCTTAATCTTAACGCTAGACAAAACAGCCCTACCTTGACAAGTTCAAAGCCAATTTTAAGATTCTCTTTGGGATAGTTTGGCATTACCAACCACTTCATTTTTTATCGTATACAGCTGTGTTGATATCTTCCAAACACAAAAAGGAGGACATTTCCTAGTACGTATTCGGCGCTAATACATCATGTCAGACCGATCACTCAATGAATGATGAGGCACGTCTACGATGTGTCGTAAAAACATTCGATATACAGTACATGGTAAAACATTGAAAATTTGCTTTATAGTCAAATAGTGATCGCTTTTAAAATGGATTCTGATATCGTTAATGTGGTTATAGGCATTTGTGAATCAAATGCAAAAGCAACTTAATTTATTATCCAGGCTCTCAACATATGTAGAGTAGATTATTTCCATTTGGATAAGCCTCAAGTCAAATCGAATACTTGTTTTTGGGCTTGTTTAAATTCAAAACTAAAAGTGCACATACAAATGTCGCGCAATGAGCTAAGAATACGTCGTCACGCGTCACATAAAGGCACGCTCGGTTAGCACTGTACTTACTGTTTTTCCTTTAATTGTTTGGTGTTTATGGCCTAACAGTGTTTTTCATACATGTACTGCAAGTATGACATTGTGAGGTTAAAAGCGTCAGTTTAACTGAAGCGGAAGTTCTTGTTTTGGACAGTTTTTTGATTGTTATACTTGAAACACACCGTCATAAATCGTTTTTCATTGGTCGTTTCGCTCCACACTTAACAGGACGAACACGAGAACACGAGTTATAGGGCTACGTTGACGCCGTAGTAAAGGAACTCCGTTGTAAATTGAGGAAGCCCCTGTGTGTTTTCAAGGGGAAGACGGAAGAGCAAATCTCATCACTGCATATAATTGTTGAATTTTGCGTACAATTACATGAATTAAGTCAAGAAGTACAGATATTTCTGGTTTTTCATCTGCTTTTGTATGTGTAACCATTGAACTGTGTGACTCACACAGCACAGTGAACACGCTGAGATGAGCAAGGTGATGTTTCCATGAAATGACCGCTCCTGCCTGAGGCAACACCTGCTTCTTCTTCTTCTTCTTCTTCTTCTTTTTTTTTGTTTTACTCACCGTTGACTTGTCTGTGCACTGTAAAAGTCCAAAAGGACGACAGACAGAGATGTCGACGGTGTGGAAATAGTTAAAGCCATAAAGACATACAGTAGCTCAGCCCTGACCCTGAGCCCTCCTAGGTATCCCCCTGCGCAGAATTCTTATTCCCCACCAAACTGACAAAGTGTTTTTAATCTTTTCTTTCCCTCTCTCTTGGAGATTGGGGAAAGAAAAATCAATAGCTGCTGGCAGGCGATCTAGCAGGCCGGTGAATTACAGGGCGCGCCGCAACCGGTGCGCCGCATCAATGGGGGCCTTGGAACGAGGGACCTTGGGAGAAGCATCAGAGACACGGAGGGTTGAGGGGGTCACGCCGAGTCCGCAGTGTGAGGAGCCGTGTATTTACTGCCCGCGCGGCTTCGCCCGTGATGAAAAAGGAAGATGTGTTAAATGTTTGGAGAGTTTACAGCAGCTGTGATTTGTGCATGTGCTCATCTTGTGCTACACGCAATCCAGATATGAAGATGTGTGATGTCAAGCACAAGCGATTCGGTTTGCTTTTTCATCCCGAGCTTCTTTCTCCCACCCAAACGGGACATAATTCATTAGAGCTAGGTGATTTAGAACGTGACAGTTTTGGCCGATCAATATGCATGGGCCCATCTGTCAATACGTGATTTCTGCTGGTAATTAGCTGATGTGGGCCAGTGGTTGTGAATATTGCCTGGCAACTGACAGCCTGGTTGTTTCTGTCAACAGCATGGGAGGGGGGCTGGGGGGGGGGGGGGGGGGGGGGGGGTTACCCAGGTGCTAGCTGCAGACTGACTGCGGATCAATGAAATACAACGCTTCAAGGTCCAAAGCCGCTTCATAAAGACATCCATTATTACATAGCGAGCAGAGAGCTTTTTTTCTTTTCTTTTTTAAAGATTGCCCTCAAATCAAGTAACCTCCACCAAGGAGGTAATATTCTCCACTATGCAAGTTAGCTGGATGAGGCAAAAAGCACCGAAAGGATTTCAGTCAAACGTAGGTGCACAAGCGGATCCAGCCAGCTCATTGCGTCGATTGGCGAAAGCAAAGCCCAGAGTGTGAAAAAAAGGCGAGTGCCCGTAAAGACAATGAAAGCATTTGGAGTCGTGGAGGCGTGCGGTACATGGACACGTCACCAAACACACATCTGGGGGACTCAAGATTTACTTGGTTGTTCAACTTCACACTGGATGGGTGGGCAGGCACTCCAGTGACAAAAATAATCCATACAAGCATTTAAAAAGTCAATATTCCATAATATGTTCCCTTTAATATACTGTTTATTATCTTTCTGTATGCAGACTATACTTCTTTTCCTTTAGATTGCTGGCGGCTAGTCATGCAAATTCTCACCACCTGCAGGTCTGGAACAGAATAGTATTGAAGCAAGTGTGTGTGTGTTTGTGTGCGCGCGTGTGTACGTGTGTGTGTTTAGTTTTACTACTGCACTAATTTTCTCGTAAAGTTTGTGCACGACTGGTGTATGGGCCAGGGAATAACCAATTTTGTAAAATTCTAATTAACACTTTTTTTTGGGTCTATTTCCGAGCAGAAATGACCTAAATCACAGGAGGCAAGTTTAATTCAATTTTCCTTTGTGCGTTTGGCAGCCTGCAAACACACACCACTGGCATCAAACTCGAGGCCCGAGGGCCAGATCGGGCCCTTCACGTCATTTTGTGCGGCCTGGGAAGGCTTGCAATAAGTTTGATAATGAAAATCCAACGCAGGGGCAATTATGTGATATAACTTAGGGTTCCCATATGGAACATATTAGGTAAGGTACAAGAAGTTAAATGCCTCGCTCTCTCGCGACCACACGCCGAGTCCGTAGCCAAATATGATGCAGCTCAGTTCAACTTTATGTCATGAAATCTGTTCCTATTTATGCCAAACATTTATGCTATTTAAGCCCTGAGGGCAACCATAACTACGATGTGACTTGTGATGCAACCAATTTTGACAGCCCTGATCTATACGACTGGAGTTAGAAAATAGCTGGCAGAACGAAGCAAAAATGACTGCATTCCATAAACCCTTAGGAGTGGAGTGGTGCAAGATTCAGTAAATGTTGGTGCAGTTGTCATGTTCTCAACAACTGATGCAAAATTTGGCCCATGGAGGAGGTTGGTATTTGTGAAAGTGTTGACCCCATTACAATTCTCGACGAGGTTGCCATTTGAGTAAGTAGTTGTTTTACGGCAACTTTGAAAAGGCATTTGTGCACGCACGCTGAGCATTTATTTGCTCCGGAGGTGGAGAAAATGTATCCGATTAGTCGATTTTGCTGATGTGAGACAGCTGGCAGCTCGATAATTAAGAGTGTGACAATGATAATGATGATGACAGTTTTTTTTGCGGCTTTGTTTTCTGAGCATGCGAGGAAATGTTTATCGTCTAACATCAGCACCTTACACAGAGGTACATTTACACGGGAAGCATAAAAAATCTGCACCCATCTTGATCTGAATATTTTCAATTATATATAGCAAAACAAAACAAAATATTGGTGTAAGTATACGTGCCTACCGAAGGATGCCTCTCTGCCTCTCATTTGCATTTGCGTATTAGAGTGTTTTCTGGGGGAAAATGAGCTGTAGAAATTAATTCAGGATTAATTGGTGCCTTTATCTCGTTAGGACAATCTAATTTAGGGGATGATGGAATTGTTTAGACTCCCTTTTGCATAATTGGATTGCGGTGAATGGCTGTCATTACCGTCTTTTTAGCATCGTCTGCGGGCCCCCTCTCTCGCGTGCAGGCCCCAGCCTCATAAAGAGCCATCATGTGTGCGCCAGTGTTTTGGTAACCCCGCTGCAACACACAACGCAGGCTGCAAAACGCGAGCATGTGGCTAACCGCGCAGCAGTGATTAGCTCCCGTTTCAAAGCCATTAGCGTACTGCAAGTAGAGCCCCATTGAGGAGATTTCTCATGAACGCCGACGCATGTGACTAACAGCGCGGCGGTGAGCGACTCTTGGCGACGGCCATCACTTTTTGCGGTTTCCAGACGCCGTGAGGTGGCCCACACGGCATCGACTTGATTTCTAAAGCTGGATTTACACTGCATGACTCAAGTGACACAATTCCGATGTTTTGCTCTCAAGAGGCACAACTGGGATATGCATCGGTGTGGATACAAATCCGATGTGTATCAGATGCGAATCTGGATCTGCTCGATCAACACCTTAAAAAAAACACCTGTGCTAAATTCTGATGACATCAAAAGTGTTGACAATTAAATATTGTCTAAATATGCTACATTAGAGCTATGTCCAGCTTCAAGTAAAATGATAGCCAGTGGGGGGGGAGTCAGCCCACGCCAACTAAGTAATATATTGTTACTTTCTCGTGGTTAGTACGTGTGCCTCACAAATTTTGCGTGGGCTTCCTCCTTCCACATTCCAAAAGCATGCAAGGTTCACTGTAGACTCTAAATTGTCCAAATGTGTAAATAGTCGTTTTTCGGTATATGTGCCACGTGAACCCAGTCAAGACAATCACTACAGAAAACGGATGGACGTTTACTTTACTGTGTTGTGACTGCCCAGTGTTTAACTTTTGGAGTTATTTACATGAATCTTCGCGTTCGGGTTGTTTCATGTGTTCCGTGAAAGTAAACACAGCCATGTTGCATATGTGTGGCTTGAAATATACATGTAAGAAGACAGTCAAAAACATTGCAGATTGGAATTGGTCACTTGGACCTGCACCGTGAGTCCGGCCGAACTGGCTTCTTTCTTTGTCCGACACATTTTGCCCTTTCATTATTTCCACAATCTCACACAGACAGTCGGCAGGAGGCTGTTTTTTTTCTCTCTCTCTTTCTCCCCCCTACCCCAACGTGAGATGAAAATCAATAGAAGCAGAGCAAAGCGCATGTATGGGATCACTCACTGGAATACCTGATCTTCTCACGTCAACAACATTGATGTAACTATGGAAACAAGCTCGCCAAGATGAACGGAGATATGCCTATCTCCTGACAAAAGGCCTTTTTATATCTTGTCCAGCCGCTTAGCCTATACAACAACAACAAACAACGGGAGAGGCTTCCATCTGCTGCTTCCCACCATGATAGCATCATCATTTGTCTGAAAGGATAAATTGTATAGATATTATTCTGCGGGTTGCTCGCTGGTAAACAAGGCAGGGAGAAATTGAATCTATGGTGCTGATTCTCAGGCTGTGCCAGGCTAATTGAGTTGATGTCCCTGGAGGAGCTGGACATACTGTAAAGACAGACTCAATCAAGTCGTATAGCTTGTGTACTGTACTTACTGGAAGTCACTTGTGTTTATTTTGCGCCGCATAGAGATGAAACCGCCATTTCTTCGTTGCACAGCCACGCAACGCGATTACGGGCTCGGGAGGAATTAAGTGAACGACACGCAACGGTTAACTGGTTAACAACAGTATGAATTACACGGTGGGGGTAAACTCTTCCCTGTCCTTTTTATTGCGGTTATTGACTGTGAAACGCGTGACAATTACGGCGTCCGTGGCCTGGCCAAACTCGGTGCTGACTGTATATCAGTAAAACACAAAACCACGTTTTGCTGCTCTACATCACTGCAAACTCCAACCACAATAATGAATAACTACTAGGGCAGCCCTGAGTCGAGGGCAGAACTCCACCAAGGCCAAACAATTTGGATCAATGACAAATTGTACCTGCATTAAAGGGCAAATGGAAAACGATCTTTATCCAGAAGTGCACCAAATATTTACAGGTCCAAGCCCTTTTATCTGAAAATATGTGGCGCGGAAATGTTTTGAAGAGGGCTGGGACATGAGAAGAATCCACTCCAATTTTTGATGCGTGATGGGATGAACGCGCGTACGACTTTTAGCTGGTCGAGTCACTGTGGAATAGTCAACTACTACGTTTTCCACAATTCCCTACGAAATTTAAGACGCAAATTTATCTCATAGCAACACGCAAGCTTCAGGTCACTTCCTAATTGGCAGTCATTCGGTTTCGCATCACAATCGCTCCACCCAACACGAAAGATTTGCCAGTGTAAATATTGAACATGTTCAGCGTTTAACGACTGTCGGCCCCGACCGTATTGCGAGTAGATTGTGGTGGGGGAAAAAATAACAAACTTTTTTTTTTTTAAAATCACTCAACACACCCCACACTACAGGATCATCGTCACTCGGGATAATCTCTTTGAGACATCTGATCGCGGGGCCTTTGCAGACTTCGATCGCGAGGGAGGAAAAATGCTCAAATTTCACCTCACCTATTTGTTGGTATGCTTTTTAGTCCGCGAAAGATTCACATGATGCTCGCTCGGCCTTCCCGTACGCCCACCGTCATTTCGCTGCTTTTGATGCCTTTTAGCCCCCACCCCGCCCAATCCTCGGGCCCCCGCCCACTCCTCCTTCATCTTGTCTGGTGCCATTTTCATTCTTTGCATAAATGCAGTCTAACAGTATTAAGTATTCATGCACGTCGGGGAAGGTGGTGCCTGTCCTTCAGGGTAAGTGTCAGGCCTGCGTGCGGCACAAGAAAAGCCCCGGGGAGAACGGGAACATTAGGATCCATCAGCCTGGCACACAAATCATTCTCTCATGTAAACATAAATATGTGGGTATGTTTCCACCGTCATCCCGCTATCTGTTGCTAGGCTACCTTGCATTAAGCAGTGTAGCTGTCCCTGTTCATTTTGCTCCAGGGATTCCGCCAATACCATCATATAACCTGCTGAGTCTTAATGAGAAGGCCTGCTCATATGAGTGGATATGAACATGGTGAGATGTGAAATTTATTCAAAGCGCCAAAGAATTCGGCTGTCTGTCAGCGACCGGCGCAGCGGGCAGGAGCTTATGAATTTGAAGTGTTTCGAGGAGGGGAGTGGAGGGGGAGCTTTGAGGGAAATATTTTTGCGCGCAAAACACACCTGAGACAGGAAAAGGTCACAATGGATCAACGCACACACACAAACACACAAACACGAACTCTGTTTGGGAACACAATCACACCGTAAACAATGTGACACGCTGGGCTCCATAAAGGTCATTTGTTGAGAAATCACTGATCCCCAAATGCATTAACAAAGTCAATTAACTATTCTACAGAAAACATGAAAAGGAAACCATCTCCAATCATAAAAAAAAAAAAAATAGATAGAACCAAGCCGAGTCCAAGCACCCACACAATTACCACAGCCGCGCATCCCCAGGTAATTACGTGTGCCATAAAAACGACAGTCAAAGGCAATGGTCAGTGAGAAGAAAGAGCGGGGAGATGAGGGAATGCGGCGCCAACAGCTGCTTTGAATAGATTGTGTGTGGGATGAATTAAAAAGTTGAACCTTTCCCCGGCTGCATTCACACGCCTGCCTCTGGGTGATTAATCATGGCCGTCAGGACCTGTAATCCTTTTCAATGGGAAACAAATGCAGCCACTGTCCTCGCTCCTCCACGGCGCTCGGAGGCCCGAGGCCACCGGCCCGCCAGCCCAGTCACAATACCGCAAGCACACAGAAGACCCCCACCCTCCAACCTCACCCTGGGGGAGCGAGGACGTGTCGACACACTGTAATCTGCGCCCGACACGATGGGATGGACAAAAGACGTCATTTCAGCAAAATTGTGAAGCACAATCAATTGGGGGTTGTGCATCCGGCTTTGTATCGGCTGATCAATAGTCAGGGGAACTCGGCATGACTGCGAGTTCAACGGGTGCAGCGACCAAGGAACTATGCACTGACCGGACACTTTATTTGGTACGCCGACACGACTGGCTCGTATGAGATGCACTCGAAGAAAAGTCTGCCTTTACGAAGATCAGACATTACGTTGAACACACGACATTTAGAACGACTACATCGTCACGAGTTATCGCGGTATTTACGTATTTGTTTGTCATCCTTTTATACAGTATGTATGACCTGTAAGTGTTTTTCATGCACAATATTACAAGAATTATGACGAGGGACGGGCAGGTACCAAAACCAGGTATCGGGCCAATACTCCAATACTGGCCTTATTTCAAGGTCCTGAGTACTCGTGAAGGCTGCCGGTACTAACCACCGATACTCGGGGCAAAAAACGTTGACATCGACTAAGTCAGGCGTCACCATTGTTAACGTGAACAGTGTCTTCACCTAAATTAATACCATTCATCATAAATAATAACCCATAATCCTAACATATTATTAGAAGTAATTCGAATTTTTTTTATTTCAAAAGTGTGCACGCTATAAACGATATCTATGACTGACACACGCCGACTGTACGCCGAATTCCGACAGTTGTTACGACGGTCACGCCGCCGCCGTAAAGTGTCATGGCGTTGGCGCGAATTATCTTACTTCTATGATGACTAAAGTTCTCGTTAGCACACAGCAGTTGTCGGTGCATTATTGGACGCAATAATCTAGCGACGAAGCTTCACTTTGCGTCACTTCACTTGTTCCCCGCCGTCATTCCTCGGCCCTGCTGCTGCTACTGCTGGTATAAATCTATTAAGGCTAGCAGCGTTAGCAGCGTCAGTGTTAGCAGTGTTAGCGGCATTAGCGTCGGCTATCTTTATCCATTCCAGCGTGCGCCGGCTGCGGCATTTCCTTGCGTCATCACAACATCCTTTCTTGGCCAGGTTGCTTCAGTGACAAGAGTCTTTAGATCCGAAACCGAAAAAGCACTTTTGGGCCATTTTCAGCAGCTGAAACATTTTGGTGACTTACATATTTGTACTGTTAAAGTCGAACCCTGGAACTAACGAACGCTCAAATGGTTTCTCCCCAATTTCGTGAACAATTTGGCCTTGGTGATGGCCCGTACTACCCACTGTTCTTACATGAAATCCTTCTATATTGTGCAGGGGCAACTAATGTTGTGGCCTCACAGTTGTTGGCTTCTGCCGCAATGTGACTTTAAAGAAGCTCGTGAGGGCCGGTAAACAGATTTGTGATGAGAGGGGAGTTGCTTAAGTCAGTGAACTTCATGTCATGTCCCCGCATGGTTGGAAACAGCTGATCTAGTTTGGAAAAGACAGTGAGAAAGTCACGAGCCAGCAACACTGAGAGCCTCCGAGGGGAAAGTGTGTCATCAGCATAAAAATAGAAGCTTGCTAACGAATTCCTAATCATACCAACCCCCCCCCCCCCCCCCCAACCCCCCCATTCGCTCCCGCTTCCTCGAGGGACTGTGTTAAAGAGGTTAAAACACCGGCCGGTGCATGAGAATATGCGGCACATCATCTCGGGAGATTATTTCATGGCATTTCAACATTTCTTTCCCCCCACTGTTATTACTCGCAGGAGTCACTAATTATCTTTCAGTGAGTATGACACATCCTCCCATTTAAAAATTCCAATAATGGACTGCAAGTTGTCCTCATTTCCCAAAACTCACAAGGACATCGGGTCTCTTTCGGGCTTTTTTGTTGTTGTTGTTGTTGTTATTCTCGCATCAAGTGAAAAAAAAATGTCTTAAAAGCACAATGCACCATTTGAACATCGAAAAGCAGTAGTAAAGCATTCCTCTTGACTCAAGCCTGACTGAATAAAGTAATGCCCGTGTTGCTTTTTACGAGTGAGTAACTTCAATGCCCTTGAGAAGCGATCCCACATACTGATTGTAATGTCGCATGTGACCTTGGTGTAATCGCCAAAGGAAAAAAAAAAAAGACTTAAAAAAAAAAAAAAACATAAAAAATCTTTTGTCTTCATCAAAAGGCAAATGTCAGTGTTCCCACTGCGTGTGAAAGGTTGCGCGGGCTTTGAATTCAGAGCGGCTGATGGAGGTGCTGCATGTTGGCGGCGCGCTGTGAGGAGAGAGCCAGACGCCTCCGTGGCCTTTGTGTGTCTCTGTTTGACCAGGCGTCTCCCGGTCCACAGGAGCAGCGCCTCGCGCGCACAAAAAAGAACAAAAGCGGCCATTATCAGTCCGATCGCATCCTTTTTGCTCTCCCGCTCGAGGCCGGCGCTGAAGCGGACTGGGAGGTCCATTAAGGCACACAGGCGACACCTTGAGCTGTGGACAAACATCGACGCACAATGGCGCGCGGCGGCGGTGGTTGCCACGGTGACGGGAGGAAACATAGCACGGCGGTGACAGAAAGGGAGGGGTCAGGCCAGTGAAAAGCCTCAGCAAACTGCCGTTTGGAAACACAGCAACCCCTTTGTACTTGGTGTCATCAACACTGTAAAGCATCCGCTCACTGACATGTCGAGGTTTTCGTGAGCAACACTAAAGCCAAATACTGGAGCTGCGTGACAAAAAACACCGCATGTCCTCAATAAAGGCCTCGGCTCTCTCTGCGTTTGAACAAATTGCCATGATCTGCGTTTTGGTTGACTTCAGAATCAGAATCATCTTCATTTGGCAAGTATGTCCAAAAAACACACAAGGAGCCGCTCTCGTACGACAACAGACAGTCAATTGACAGAGAACACTTTGGAGACATAAAGACATTGACAAAAAACAATCACTGAGCAAAAAAGGGTTGCGAGTTATCTGGTAATGCCGGTACTTTTTTTTTGTTTTTTTTGACAATTGTGCAAAAAGATGCAGAGTCCTCTAGCACTTAGAGCAGTTCGAAAGACTAATATTGCAACAGTCCGGTGCAATGACCATTGTGCAAAGGGCGACGAGACTTCAAGCGGGCAGTACGATAATGTGGGACAATGTCGATTGTGCAAATGTTGCAGATACTCCTCAATCAGTGTGCAAATGGAGCAGATGCTACTCTGGCATGAGTGGCCAGGATTGGTCAACAACAGATATGCAAATAGTGCAGCGTGGCGAGACTGCTACAGTGAGTGCACGAGAAATGGAGTTTTTCCTTGTCAGATGTGCGTGTACCCCACGCGGTACCCTGAGAATGCCCGATCTCGGAAACTAAGTTAGTACTTGGATGGGAGACCACGTAGGAATACCAGGTGGGCCAATCACCTGCTCACGTAAAAAAACCTACGGATTACAGAAACTGTAATTGCGGCCTAACGAACTAACTAACTCACTAACAGTTCATGTCTTGTCTGCTTGTTTGGTTTTCTTCTCCGCCGGTTTATTCTCCGCCCTCTACCTTGTGTCAACCAATCGGCTCCCCCCAGGCACTCATGTCTGCCCAGGTGTGCCTCGTTGTCTCGTCAGTTTGCTTGTATTTGGTTTCTTTCGGTCTTTGTCGGATCATTGTTGTTACTGTAGTCACGTATCCCCATTCATGTTATGTTTTTGAGTTCATTCTTAATTGTTTCTCTGATTCTTGATTTTCTTGAACTTTGTTCATTTAGTGTTTCGATTTTTCCATGATCATTTGTTGATCTTTCTCTGTTTGAAAACAAATACTTATACACTCGCTGCTTCCCTGTGCTGGGGTCTAAAAAACAAAAAACAAACGAGCAAAACAGTGGAAAAAACTGTAACGCTATATCTCAACAATTCAGTACTAAATTGTTCTCAGTCTTTGCACGCCTTCAAACGGTTAGAAACACAGAAACCACTTAATAAGGTCTTTAAAGACGTTCATGCATTTAAATTAACAATATTTGTGTACAAATGCATAAACACACCACAAATGCAAATTTGTTGAAATAAACTACTCTTAGTAAACTCTCAGCAGTTGGGTAAGAAGTAAAACCCCCCTGGCCACGATATGAGGACATTCAAGAAGAGCACAGGGGTGGTTAACTTTTGACACGTCTTCATTCTTTGGTTTAAATATCACTCAGCGTCCACTAATCAAATTCACACGTTCATTTAGCTCTAATTGCCGCAGGCCTGCAAAAACAAACAATCACATATGCATTTAATTTGGACCAAGATGTAGGCTCCACGTGACGGAAAGCCTGAAACATGCATGCAGATGTTTTAATCGATCCTCCTTTCCATGTGGAACGAATTACTCGGTGACGTCCTCTCGTAAAATTCAACTAAAAGTGAAAAGAGACATTTTGGAGAAGTGACGCCAGCGCACACAATCTTTTAACAAAGAGTGTTTCAGGGGTCTTTTTGTGCACCTATGATGCATGTCACTATGTGGTTCATGTTTAAATTATGAAAGTGCAAATTAAAGAAAAAAAAAAACCCATCAAATGTCAACTCTGTCTAATACTACACATTTCAACTCAACATTTTCTCCAATTATGTTTATGTGTGATGACCATGGCTGGGTTACACTGCATGGTTCAAGTAAAAAATAAAAAATACAAATAAAATTCAGTACAGTGAAAGCATAGAGCAATAAATGGGGTCTAAACGTGCTTTATTAGAGGTGTGCGCATCATTAAATAAGCAAAACAGTTGCAGCTGACAGCCAGTGGGGTAAGGTGGAGGTTATAATGTGGGGAAGAGTCAGCCCAGGCTAACTAAACACCAAGAAAATGTAAATATTCATATTAATTATGTATTATTGCCGACTTGTGTGTTGGCAATGTCTGGTGTTGCTGTTTTTATTTGTGGTTTTATTTAAAAGCAATGCGGGCATCTGCAAATGTGAGTTGTTCATATCAGATACGGATCACTTGAAAGTGTCAACAAAAAGTTCCAAACTTCAAATATCGTCATTAAATGGGAATTGGACTCTTGGACCGACCAACCCGAGTTTGCTTTTTCCGTGGAGCATTGTTGCATCCAGTCATACTACAAATAAGATTTCGGATTTTGTCTTCAGATTCCCAATCCGACACGGAACTAAATACATTGAGCAGCAAAAATACAAGTGGAGTGAGTGTTGTGTATTTCAAGCTTGCCAATGCACAATCATTCCAATCTGCCCTCTGAATCCGACAGCTGGTCTGCAAAACAGCTGAAATGCACGACGCCAAGAGGCAAGCTGTTTTTTTTTGTTTTTTTTTTTACCCATAATTCCTCCTGCCTCTTGCTTTTTTCTCTTTTTCCTTTACCGCCTTTGTGAACGACTCTTCTCTCCACCTGCCTGCGCTGCCACGGCCTTGTCGGAATCCTACCAATCCCCACTCCACTGCGGTGTAGCCGCCTGGAAACTCCACAGATGCTGGCACTTTTTAGCGGGCGCACGCACGCGCACACACACACACACACACACACACACACACACACATACTCAAAACAAGCAATGTGATGAGATGAAGATGTCAGTTATGGCAAATAGAACTCGGTCACACTCCTCTATAACATCTTTGTCACTGTTTACTCGAGCGAAGAGTTGCACACACACACACACACACACACACAGACAATTTTGGCGAGGAGATACACTGTTATTATTTGCAAGTGTGAGAATTAACACATTGGCTCGGTGACAGGAAGTAAAATGAAGAAATGTGAACAACTGTGGATCCCGCCTTGACTTTTGACATGAGACAAATGAGACAAAAACGACACAAACAGTTCCCATTAAAGTTTGTGGAGTGGTGGAACCTGCAAAGAAAGAGGCTATTACATTTTTGAATAAATCGGGCTAAAACAGTGACGTGAGGACTTTGTTTTTTTTTTTTTTTTTTGCACGATTTGAGAATAAAAACGGTAGAGTCCTATCTTTCCAATTGTTTAGTTTTCCATCATTCTACAAAAATCACAAAGTGTCCCACAAAGACACAAAACCTCCATACAGTACAGCATTCCATATTTTTGGGCACTGTGATTATTACTATTTTATCCTTTTGCCATTTGAGTCACAATGGAAGAAAATGGTCGCGTCCCGTCCGCCAATTCTTGACGTCTTCCGTTATTCTCCCCGAACCAGACGGTAGCATGCATCGACAAATAATCCAAAACGAGGCACTTCACTCAGCTTTTTGCGGAAATGCATTTTCTACTTTCGGGATTTGAGTCACAATGAGGCTATTCCCTCTGCCCCAGATTGGAAATGTTCAAAATCCCATCATCTAATTTTCAATTCTGACGTCACTCTGCACAAGCCACAAAGTGACCTGTGAACTAAAACATGGCACACCACAAATTTAGTTCGAGGAATTTATTGTTCTATTTTCATCCTTTCAGTCACATTGGAAAAATTCCCCCATTTCTATCATTATGTTAATCCATAAATCTGAAAATTGCTCAAATGCAGCACCGTGTGACCTTTTTTCTTTTCTTAGATCAATTTTTGGACTATTTTCATTATTCGAGTCACATTGGAAGAATTCCCCCAGCCAAGACTAACAATTGTCCGTTTATTCCCATCGTAACGTTAGGCCATAAATCAGAAAATAGCCCAAAACAGCACTGCGTGATCTTTTGACTTTTCTTGGATCAATTTCTTGCTATTTAAAGTCCTCATGATGAGATATACACGTACATCGTCGCGATGAAATTTAAATGTATCCATCGTCTCCCATTTGTGTTCAAATAGCCAGTGTTGAAAGGCACCATGGATGCTAAGTTCGTTAGCCTGTCTTTGGCTTTTTGCATTGTGTGTTAGCATTAAGCTAGCAAACTTGTGCAAGTTATGTTCAAACTTTAACTGGGAGTGGCAATAAACAGCTTGAAGCAAGCACCGGAAGATTCTTTTTTTTTTTGAAGAAAATCTCAAAAGCCTCGTCAGTCGAGGCACCACGGTACAGTACTGCATTTGTTAGAAAAAAAGAGTTTTGCTTTTTCACTGCTCAGGTCACAATAGAACACTTTCCCGCCCATCCCAAAATGCAAACGGTAGAGTCCTACTTTGCCCTATTCCTCACATTTTGGGTCATTCTCCATGCACCTGAAAACAGCCTGGTGACTATCATACGGACACACAAACACAAAACTGCAACAAGCCTAATTTTGTCGCAGTTAGCTGGCACCGATCTGTGGCTTTGTTTTATGTTTGCGTCGTCACAATAAGGGCCATCTACAGCCTCGTTCTCATCTGAAGGCACACTGCTGATTGCGGAAACTACATGGTCGTACAAACAAACACAAGCACGATATTTTTTCACCTTTGTTAACAACCTTAGATGTCTAGTTTATTTGTGCGCAGGCAGGATTCTGAGTGGGAGGCAGAAAAAGGGGAGGTCTTAAGCACTCGGGTTGTTTTTCTTGAGTCTGTCGAGGAGGGAGTGAGGGATCACGGGGTGAGGAGTCAAAGGGAGGACAAGGTGACTGATTGAGCCAAGGCATTAGGTCAGAGTGAGGCTGCTGAATCAAACCCAGCAAAGACCCTCCTCAAGACTAACTATGATCAAATGCATCGCGGGCCTCCGTCAACACGTGCGTCCCACCGGACGCTATATGACTTCCACATGTGCGGCACCGCAACACACATTAACGGCCTTATCAGCACGCAGCTCACAGCGCAGTGGCTGACAAAAGGCGGGTTTCGTCGGAATAATGGATGCGTGAAATCAATCTGAGAGTTTCAAAAGGTCATCATGTGCAAAGCGACAGCTCCTGCAGCAACAAGAGGAAGCCATATCATCTGTGAAAGGGGTCCGCACAAAAGCCCCAACAGCGGGACTTTAATTTAAAATGGGTGAACACCAGTTGAGTTGTCTGGAAATTCAAAAACGCGCATGCTTTATTCAGCGGCCGGACAATTAATGCGCAGCAATCATCACCGGACGCTATTGAGAGGAAAATGATTCCGCACCACTCGGCCCATTTACAAAAGAAAATGTATTACAAAGTACATGCTGCTTTTTCATCCACAGCCCTTTCAATACAGAATTCAATTATGCAGAACACCTGAACAAACAATATCTCACAGACAATTATTCGGCGCCTTGGAAACTGTTGGAAAACAAATTAGCAGCAAGAGAGAGTGGTGATATTTTTGGCCGGGTGCACTTACGACGCTCGCGGCACGAAACTTTCTTCGACGACTGCTGAATTGCGCAGACTGGACGAGTTTGAAGCTTTTCTAAAAGGCTTTTAACACAATTTCGAAAATGTAAGTAGCTATCCCACAAGCATCTATTCAAATAATGCTTTCGACCACACTCTCTTGTTTGGAAGTATTGAGGCTCTCAATTAAAACCTCTCAGTTCCTGTTAATTCTTCATTTAAAGCAAGGTTTTGTACACACATACCGATAAACCCACTTATGGGATGTCCCTAAAAGATCATTCTGACTGATTATGCTACGGTGTGTGAGTTCTGGTCTTAGGCAAGTCTTGGTCTCGGATAGTCTGGTCTTGAGCACAACACTAGTTGCCGGACACAAAGAGAGGAACAACTGCTTGTGTGTTTCGTGTTTGTAGAACGTGTTTCACCACAATAAAACCGACGAGGAGAAGTGTTCGCTACCACAATGTTGTTTTCGGATAAGCCAACAGTTAGCCAAGCTTCTTCTACTTCTTTGACCACGCCGCTTTGCACTTTGTACGTTCCGGCATTCTGGATGCCCCGTGGCACCGTTCTGCCTCTCAAAGGTCAGTCTGGGCACTATGGCAAATATCTGGTGAGGGAGAGGAGACTCGCGATTGTTGGTGGAGATATGGTTGTTAAGTGTGTCGTGCGCTGTGTTGGTCTTCTGGAAAAAAAACTTTCAACTACAAGAGCATTAAGAACTCGTGCTGGGTTTTTTTTTTTTTCTTGTCATGTGTGGGTTCTCTCACTGAAAAAAAGTCAAGATGTTAAAAATTGGTATGCGAGTACCAGGCTTCCCATAGAAATTTGGGATAATTGGAAAATTACAACTATGTGGGAGCTGTTTGTGGAAAGCTCCATAAAAATATGCTTGAACTTGTTTGTTGTGGAAGCGAGCCCTGACCACAACCCCATCAAACACATAAACACTCTCACAGGTTCAACTTCAGTGACCTCTGACATCGCAAATTCCCAGCGACGCACTCCACAATCTTGTAGAAAGTCCTTCCAGAAGACCACGGGTGTGAGAGCCAAGTGTAGTCATACTCATGGATGGAGACTTGTGTTAAGATGTAAATCAGCTTGTTATTGGGGTGGTCCTCTAGTTACTGCTGGGAACATACAATCCCTGTACCATTTCGATCCTCCAGTAATTAGCCCTATGGTGTATGCTTGGAGTTGATACCTTGTGGGACACAAACAGACTCCTGTTGTACTCCTGTTTCTGTGGCCGACCGATTACAGCGTTGGTAGTTGCAGGCCTCGGTTCTCAGACCAAACACCGGAGAGCATTCGGTGAGCTCTGTTGGCAAAGCTATCGGCTTGTATTGATTGGGCAAAGACCCAGCAGCCCCTCACTAAAAAGAGATTAAAATATCAGGCTTGTCTCAGACATTTATGGAGTGTGTGACCTCAGCCCAAGCGAGTCCATACATCATAGTCCATTTCCGTGAGGCACGCTTGAATGTTGAGTGGCACCGCACGGCGACGGCGATAGCCTTGAACTGCAGCGGGAGAGATTCATTTAGAAATTGCAGCTGCGACGTCGACATAGCTGTTTCATTAAAAAGTCACACCACGTGCACTCACATGTAAATGTCCAAACATTATCTTTTGCACCTTCTTCTGGGGGGGTCAAAACGGCTGGGAACAGGAAGAGAGACAAAAGGCGTCAAAGGACGTGTGCATCCATTCGCAGCTCCCTTCATTACAGAGCAAGCGGGTCCCTGTCAGCGTCTTTTCATTACACGGGCCCGTATATCCACCGCCGGTGTCCGAGCGGTCCGCGCCTGTCAAGAAAAGGCGCTCTCGGGGAAAGTCCTCCTATCTCCCTGATCTCCCTGATTCCCCTCCCCACCACCACCACCACCACGCTAACCTCAGCAGGCCAGGCAGAAAGAGAGGAATCGTGTTTGCCATCAGCAGCTCAAGAGAGTAGCATGGCAGCAAGATTGATGACACCCTCCCTGAAAGTAACAAAAGAACTCCTGTGCACGAGGGTCCGCTTATGGAGCTTGATAGAGTTGTCATCCTCTTAATAAACAGCTCGGATATGTCAACCGTCGAGGCAGCGGGGACGCCGCGCTCACCCACCGAGCCACGGGCGGGATCACCTACTGGCATGGCGGCGCGCACGCCGCTCCATATGGAGGACCCCCGAGGGTGTAGCGAGGCAATTACCGGAGAAGAATAAATACATGAGAAAATGTTCACATTTGTTGACTTTCGCAGGAGTGTGAGAGACTCCGAGCAAGATGGCATTGGAGCTCCCGTGAAGAATTTCATTCATCCCAGTTCTGGCTGTGATTATTATACTAGCACGTGGCACTTTTTTGTTTTATTAATACCTGGGGAAGAGCGTCAGCTGCGGGACAAATGGACCAGAAAGAGGACTCTTATCTTGACAGCAAATCCAAACCGGGCATTCCCAAACACCAAACCGTTTATTTCCTCATTTCCATTGCAACAAAAACACGAGCAAATATTAAGACGGACTACGGTAAATACAATGTGGCAAAACCTCCCAAAGTGTTGCTGAAGTAGCTACTTGACATTTCGGGAGCTATGTGAGAGAATGAGTTGCCGGGTTGGCTGGCAACCGGCGGGAAGAATGTTTGGGGCTGTTGTTGTGGCACATTTTACGACCTTGAAATAGAGCCGCACTTCGCTATGCTGAATTAAGTCTTATATTAAAGCATTAAAGTGTTAACATCGACGAAATATACTGTAAAGCGCAGCAACAAAACTAAAGGATGAGTTAGCACGAAAAGCCCAAATGATCCTCAAAAGAGATTTTGGTCAAACTTCTGTTTTTGAGTTTGTGGAGGAACCTTTTTTATTCGCGAAAGTCACAACGTTGACTCATTGACTATTCTTGAAATCAGACGTAAATGTCAACTTCCTTCGTTTACTGTCCGATATATTAACATGGTTCAACCTTTAATCAAATATTTGTGGATTCTTTTAATTTTGTTGTGTTATATTAGTTTTATTGTTGTTGTTCCTGTATTTTTATGCTGTGTACGGTATCCTTCGGTCCTGAAAAAGATGCCTATAAATCAATTTTATCATGATTATTGCCCCAAATTCCTCACGCTATTAACGTGAGATATGCAATTAAATCAAATATGCAATTTATTTTGCAGTTGGATACTCTTGATATATTTTTTTTTTTTTATACCAAGCTAGTTTCAAACCATTAAGTCATAAGTAAAATGCAAAAACGAAAATTACAAAAAATGGGCTTCTATTGGGACTTCCTTTTCCAAAAATAGAAATATCACACAACAATGAAATCAAATTAGATTTCTGAGTTTGTGTTAATGCATTTTTAAAGCATATTGCATATTTAGTCTGGTGGGCACCATGTATCTCCAAATACATCACTTTTTTGTAAAAATAACAGACCCGCGTAGGGACTGACCAAAATGATTCATTTGTGAATTTTTCACAAATCAATAACATATACTCAGTTGCACGTGAAATATGGCTATCATACTAAAAATGAATGTTGTTAATAGTCCAAAGTTCTTTAGACCATGTTGACTGTCTAAAAACATCTAGAGGTGTGACGCATACACAAACAGAATTGAAGAATTTGACATAACTTGAAATAAAGACTCGAAATGTTATCAACTGGAGACAACTTATTTGAATTCAAGAGGCCATGACAAACAAATTCTTGCCAGGAAAATGGAGCAAAAGAAATTCATTTTTATAAAGTCTGCCACTTACAATATTCACTCATTTTTGGGGGTAAAGGGGGGGGCAGCAATGTTGTTGTCTCAATTGAATCTGCAGCCCACTCCTGGTGTGATACCTAGTTAAAGCCAGCAGGGTGTGAAATGGTATTTGGAAATAAATGAAAGTGACTATGAAACAGAGGAGTTGGAAGATATTGCCGTGTCAAGATGACAGACAAGCCGTGGAATGGAACGAGGGAGAGGAAAAAAAAGTTATTATCCCAAAGAAGAGCGAGGAGGCTGGATTAAATGTAACCCATGATGGCTCACACAGCTCTATGCCTTCACCCTCACGCTAACGCACACAGGCGAGATGATGGAGACCACAAAAAAAATAAAAATAAAATCACAACAAAACCCCTGCTGCAATTGCTCGCCTGTTGATTTTCGTGTGAACAATCCATCTTATTGCGGCGCCACGGTGCCAATAAGTGTTATTGTTTGCCTATTGACGCTCCATATAAAAGTGCTTTGAAGGAGCTTTGGAGCAGCACAATCCCCGGAGGCTCTTCCTCGCCTGATTTACAGCTCAGCTGATGAGTCACACGGGACACGCCGGCCGTCGGAAATAGCGACGGCCACGTTGTCGGCCTTATTTGGTTTTTTGATATAAAGTCGACTGTGCGCGCGGAGGTTATGACGATACGACGACGCCGCGGGGTCGTTTTAGGAGTGTTCAAAGGTTGTTAAGATATGGGGACAGCTTGGAACGCCGAACACGAATTTAGCCCACGCCGGGGGCGGATCTGCATGACGGCACGACCCCCGGACAAAAGCGGTATCGGCTTCATCGGGTGTCGAACCCGAGGCCCGTGGGCCACATCCGGACCTCCGCGTCATTTTACGTGAGTTGCAAAAGCTTGCCAAACCAAGGTACACACCAAACTGGGATTTTTGGCTTGGTTTTTGTTTGACCCGTTGCGCTTATCCATTGACGTGGTTTCACCTGAGAGGAACCGTAACTACGATGTGGCCCATGAGGAAAACGACTTTGACAGCCCTAAGCGACCTTTTGTGTTCTTTCTTCTTGGCATGTGGCTATTCAGGTTTTGTTCCACTCTTGAGCTAGCACGCCAATGACAGAAGAGTGCCAAAAACGTAAATATTGACTTCCTCAATTACACACAAACGTATAAAACAGGCCCTTTGTACATTCCATTTCAGAGAGGAATGGATGACATGCGATTATTAATTGAAAGCATGATGATGAAAATGGAGTTTCTTTTTTTTTTTTCATTTGCGTCTTTCACCACACACACACACACACACACACACACACAAACAAGAAACCTGTCTCCCAATTTTCTGTATTGCATCTACAGGATCATTTTGTCCACTGCCTGTCACTTTCTGCAAAAGGCCTTTTCATTACATTTTGACAAGCCAGTTCATTACACGTAATACATGTTTGACATGTAATAGCTGCAATCAATGTGAGTGGGGAATGTTGATTTAGGTTTTTATCGCTATGGGGGAAAATCTTTAACGCGTTCCTTTAGTGTAGACTTTCGATGTATTATTAAAGGGCCATTCGCTCAGAAAAGGCTTCTGGAGCAGAGCCCGTGTGTTTCAGTTGTTTCGTCACTGTGAGAACAGGAACAGGAATGCTGGAACTCCTAAGAACTCCTAGATGGGTGGCTGCTGCCCTCTGTAGGTGCTTTGTGGGTGCTGCATCTTATTTGAGGACGACTGAAGCTTGTGGATATGTCTTTATTTATGTATTAAATAGGACGCCATCAAATCACATTAGGATTTTGTTTTGTATCTAACGGTGGTGAAAAAATAAGGAAGGTGATATATTGTATAATTTTGCCGTCTTGCATTAAATCACAATCAGAATACTGTTCTTCTTTGTTTGTTTTTACGGAGATATTTTCTCTACGGAGATGAGGATTCAACTTCAATTTAGAACATCAGTTTTTTTTTGTGTTTTTTTTTTAAATAACACTTGTGTACCACTGCAGGGAACGGTATTGAAACACTATAGCAAAAAAAACGTCTTATAATTCTGCATCTAAATACACAATCCACTAAGCTTTTTTTTAAAGACCTTTCACCTTTAATACAAAAGGCTTCTTCAGTTCTACATGGAGTCAGGTCCACGGCCCCTGGAGGTCACCGACAATCGGTATATAGTATGCAAGTACAACTACTACGGTGGTGAGCTGTGCTGGTGACATTAATGGGTTGAAATGTTACAAATCTGTACGCGTAAGTACAACTGCTGTGGGACGTCGCATTACGGCTACGCTATGCTAAGACTACTTTCAGGTAGCATTGTTCCTCTCCATAATACAATAATGTAGAAAGAGTCAGAGATTCCCCCAACCAATTAAACGTATAACTCGTGCCATTTACAGATAATCTTCTACCAGAACTATGAACCATGTTGACTGGAGGACTTCGGTTTTGCATGAGCTCCAGCGTCACATGTCTTTCATTACTGGAAAGAACATTCAGACTGGTGAAGCACGGCGGGGTCATGCCCTCCGGCCCAACATGACAATGAAAAAAGACAAATAGGCTGAAATGTTATCCTCAACCTGGGACATAACCTCGGTGGAGTTGAAGGTAAATTCCTCTTGTGGGACAAATAAAGGACAGGGAACGTAAATTTATTTTACGTTTAAGGCTGTTTGGCCCACACTCAGAATGTTAAGCACATAGTACCTTGTAATTAATATACGACATCAATTAAACAACGTTTAGATGTGGCGGCACGGCGGACGACTGGGTTCTGCGGTTGCAGGTTCAAATGCGGCCTCGCCTGCGTGGAGTTTACGTGTTCTCCCCCCGTGCCTGCGTGGCTTTTCTCCGAGTTCTCCGGTTTCCTCCCACATCCCCAAAACATTGAAGACTCTAAATTGCATCAATGTGTCAAGGATATCACCGCATTGGCTCAGCAACACTGCAGAAAACCAATGTCAGTAAATACAGTTCGCCGCTACATCCGTAAGTGCAACTTGAAACTCTGCTATGCAAAGCAAAAGCCACAAAAATGCTTGTTCGATGACTGAAGTGCATAACCTAATTCGACTACCCAGATTGCTCTTTTCATGAATAGTGAAAATAATAATGAATAATAATGCTACGCAATTTGAGTCGACTTTGTCGGGAAAGTGACGTCTTTTGACGCGTCGACTTGGAGAACCCGTCAGAATTTTGGCCCGTACGAGCTCATTGGTGGATATTGTTTCACTGAAATTTGAGATGAAACGGAAGGGTTGAGGAGAAAAAAATACTACATTTCTGCGGACGCCGTCATCTGATTTTCATAATTCTTGATGCGTTATGCTCCGGTTGCAGTGGCTATTCCAAGCAGACTCAGCGCTTTGACAAACTTGTCATTTTTTGGCCAATCTTGCCTTGTTGTTAGGATGTTGCTATGATGTCATGACATAATACCATCGTTCCGGTTTTGCGGCCCCCGCCTGCCGGCCTCCGCGGAGCACCTCAGGGCTGCAGAGAGCGTTCATGTGTTTCAGAGCAGGTTCAAGAGCCACCTTTTAACTTTAGCTTTTAACTCATATTTATTTATGTAACTTTCATTTCATTGTCAATGTTTCATTATTATTTTCATGCAGTTTTTAAAGTTTTGAGTCGGTGATTTATGTTTTCAATCATCCATTTTCTGTACCGCTTCTCCTCACTCGGGTGGCGGGCATGTCGGAGCGAGTCAATCATGTTCGATGTTGTCAATTTGATTGTTTTACATTTGTTGGCGTAATATTTGACTATCTTCCCTCCGCAGCCCTGGGAAGCGGCCACGGTCCTTCCTCGGTCGCCTCGGCTCCTGGTGCTGAAGGCTCGTCGAGATGGGGTTTCCTCAACTGGATCCGTAGGCCATGCTATCATTGCATTGAACCCCGTGTGTACGTGTGTGCGGGCATATGCGAGTGTGCGTGTGTTGGTGTGGATGAGTGGCAGGTGGGAGTTGATTTTAACCACGTAAAGCACTTTGAGTTGCATTTTTTGAATGATAAACCTCTTCTTAAATAATGATGGAGGAATTTCTTTATTGCTGCAGTCCTTGATTGATTGAATGATTGATTGATTGATGCTAATGGATATCGGAGTACTATCACCACGTGGTATGTTTAGGAGTGGTTTTCATATACTTCTACCACTGGTACACAGTGATTGATAACGGATTGATCATTAACCAATATGTAAGCATGCACAATGCAATCTATAATTGGAACACTATTTAAATGTGAAGAATATTTTGATTGTGTCCAACAGGAGGCGCTGTGCACCAGCATACAGTATTATCTGCAGCACAGCAGAAAAGCAGTCTTTTTTCTTTTTTTTTTTTATTCTTTTTTTTTTAAGTTTAGCGCAGGCGGAAGAAAAAAAAAGATGGATGGATGGAGGAATTTAACGTATGGAGCCAGCTGGTGGAGTTGCAAAGATTCTCATGAGGACCGCAGTTGGTGGGCAGCCATTTTCAGGTCTTTCCAGAGATGCTCAATTGGGTTTAAGTTTTTTTTTTCTGTCAATATGGGGTGCTGCGTGTACATTAATGAGGAAAAAAAAAAAAAAAAAAAAGAACTTCAATGATTTTAACAAATGGCTGCAATACAACAAAGAGTGAAAAATGTAAGGGGGTCTGAAAACTGTCCGTACCCACTGTATTACAATAGGTCTCAAGTAAACGTGTTCCAAATGCAAGTCATGTTCTGCTGAGCTCTTCCACACGCACACAATGTCATCTAAGGATTCTAGGGCGGCCTTTGACCTGAGAGACCCAAAAATCCACATGGGAAGGTGCTCCAATTTCCGCCACGATGACTAAATGGCCATTTTAATCCAACTGAGAATAAGCGGTACAGAAAATGGATGGATGGATGACGTGTACTGTACTCTCAACGACCTTTTTGATGAGTGAACCTGCAAAATCTCACTTGTTGGTGTTTCTAATATACACCCTTTGTAATTTAATGTGAATTAGAACATCTCTCAGTGTTTGCCTTGTGTAGCTCTATACACCTAACTAAAACCAAACTAGCACTTTAATTTAATAGACACATTGCTTAAAGTAAAGCAAGTACATTTTTACACAGAGCTTGTGCAGCTGCACCTTAAGTTTAGAGAGCTATATTGAAGGTAGCAGACAGGTCCAAATTTTAAAATTCACCATTTGGTTGACGTTGGCTACAATAAGGGAACGTGTGAAACAAACTGCTTACTGCAAAGCGCTTGCTTGAAGAACGATTTCTGATGTAAATGTCAGCCGCACTGTGCTAGTTCACGTGTGTGCGCTGCACTGATCGCACATTTCTGTGTTGTCCAACGAGTTAAGCGGTTTGACATTTCTGCCAACCGTGTCGCTAACCATAACATCCGCTAGCCAGAAGCTGAGCGGCACGGTGTTTGTTTACATGCTAGGCGTGTGGCGAAAGCGCGGGTCCATTACACCTTTTGTGCCTTACCGAAGACGAGCCCTGTGGGAACCCGAATAATGACTATATCGTATTGTATAACTTTCCCCTGCGATTGATTATGTATGTGTTTATTTTCATAACAGCTTTGGACAAAGAAAATCAGTGGTCAGCATTCAAGGGCCAAAAACACTGAGCCGGATGAGGCCCACTGGCCTTTGGTTTGATACTTGTAATCTAGATAGAAGGATGCAGTCGATACTGTACTTTGAATATGTGACTCAAAATGTGGGTTTTTTTCTTTTTAGGAGATTACTGCAATGCTAGTCAACTATGACTCATGCAAACATTTAAGCAACATAAAGACTGAGGCAAATGGAACAAATTGTCCGTGGTTGTGTGTCCTCATAAAATTGCGCACGTGCGGATCCAGTGGTAATGGGATTACATAAACTCCCCCGCTCTAACCAGTAGCAGTAACCTATTTAAAACACAGGGGGGCGCCGACGGACAAACTAACGTCCCGTTGAACGGATTTTGGGCTCGCTCTCTCCCTTTTCGAATCCTTTTCTTCGAAGGCGATAGAAAAAGCAACGATCGAGCTTGACCGATCATTGAGTCCACATCGTGTATGTGTAAGCACGGGGGGTCTCGCGCGTGAGAAAAGAACTCGTGCGGTGGAGAGAAACACGTTGCGAACACGCGGCTGCCGCTGAAGGTATGGCCGGGGCGTTACTAGGACTCCCACATTGTTTCCAGGCACTATACGTCCTACTCCAATTTTATTGGCTCCAGGACACGCGTCGCTGCACTATGATTGGCTGCTGGGTCCAAGTAGAACACGTCCTATGCGCCAGACTGGAAATGATGTGATTTAAGTGTGGTCCTAACTCTCCCTAAACCTAACCTTAACCCATATTAAACCGCCATAAGACCTAACCCTAGCCCTAAACCTAACCATAACAAACATATTTGTTTTTATTTCGTACAAATGTGTTTCATGTTTGGGATCGTCATCCCGACGCAGGAACCAATCATGTTGCAGCGGGGCGTGTCCTGCCTGGAAACTGTGTGGGAATGCTAATAACGCGTCGCTTCCTTATAAATATGGCCGCAGCAGCGGTTCGGTACCGGAGAATGGTAGAAATACAAACGGGGCAGCGCAAGACCAGACACTGGACCTGCCAGTCCTTTAGTTTTTATTTCAATTTTGTCCTTTCTCCAGGTAAACTATCTTTAACTCTCCCTTCGAATTTATGCCAGCAAAAGCTGCCGGACTGTGTATTGGCTGATATATCTATAGATATAGATATACATCTATATGTATATATTTAAAATTTGCAACCAGGCTAAATTTCGAGACGAATATTCGTTCCTTTTAGACAGTGTAGCGTTAGTTGTGTTGAAGCGGTCACCTGGCGGAAGCTGCAGTTGATGCAATATTTCTTCAGGACGTGCACTCGCTTGTAATTGCTTCGTTTTCCTCGTGTCACCATTTCGACGCCAACCTCGATCGAAGGACAAATGACGACGACGACGCAGGCGTTTATTTGTATTTATAACGGAATTTTCCGTCGCATCTCTTCGATTTGGAACACAAACGCGACGAGTTTTCATCATTTCGGCGGTAGTATTGCCGTCTTGTTTTTCTGGAAAAGTGAACAATGGTGGCCATTTTTTTGGGGGGGTGTTTGTTTTGTTTGCACGCTGGGGTCTCACGTCTGCTTACCCCCCGCCCGTCCTGTTGTCTTTCATCCAGGTGTGTTATAGTAGGAAATAATAATAATTGAAAAGATGGCCACGTCGTCCAGCGCTACCTTGAGCAAAGTCATCAAGCAGCATTACCTGGACTTGGCTCAGGGCGATAAAGTCCAGGCCATGTACATCTGGGTCGACGGAACCGGAGAGGGGCTCCGGTGTAAAACGAGGACTTTGGATTTTGATCCCAAAAGTGTTGAAGGTAAGCAGCTTGTCAAATGGCTTTGCAACTCATTCATTTTAAAATTTTGTAAAAAAAAAAAAAAAAAAAAAAAAGGGGGGGGGGTGGCTAACTGGCTGGGGGTCCCCAGTAAATTTCCGCAAAGTTGCCGGTAAATTTCCATCAGAAGTCAAACAGTGGGATTTTGGAAATAACAGTATTGAAAGGTAGCATAAATATGAACATGTTTTGTCATACGCAGACATCCGTCCATGCACTATAGTACCGTTTTTAAAAGCATGACATTTCAACAGATTTACTTGTAAGTACAACTAAATCAAATCTCAAATGTTTTATTGAGCAGTCAATTCTTTCACTAAAGAACAAAAACATGAATGTTGAGTTGAATATTACTTATCCTCCAACCCGTTAAAACTAACAAATCAACACCCTGTCCTAAAATACTGACGAGGTCCCGTTCAAAATGTCAAATGAAAGGAGCTTCCCATTCAACATCCAAATAAAAATCTTCTCAAGCCTAGCCTATGCATGTTTGAGAAACCCTTTCAGGCAATGGACTCTTTGTATTTAACTGGACTTGCATGAAATCTGCAAAGATATATTTCCCCCCAACTGTATATACAAGTTCCCTATTAGGAGCCAACTTTGTAAATTCCAGGGCCTATTAGCATTTATTCCTGTTAATTCCCATTTTTCAAAATTCTAAGAATATTGCAACCCTAATCTTCACCTGTTTTATAAATGTGAGGGACCACCAGCCCACATACATGATGAGGATACAATGGCCATGTGTGTTCTTACTGCTGTTATGATCTACTCAAGATGGCCAGCACGCATAACAATGGGGTGTCTGGAATTACCACTCGTTCCCTAATCACCATACAGTAGCTACAGCGCTTTTTATATAGCGGACTAATAAATTGACTCCTCGGTTAACTTGAGCGTGCCATTGATTTACGTCATTGCTGTGGTGTAATTACAACTTGCTGGATCAACATAAGCTGGTGGACCTTCTGTAATAAATTATAACATTTATATTGCAGTGCATTTCATAACTTATTACAAACAAATGAAACACTTTATTTCCCTGTGTGTTGTGACGTGTTGCTTCTGTATTTTTCTGTATGCCTTGTATGTGTGTTGTTCACTACTTTTGGAGACGTACTGTGGGTCACGTTCAGGACACTATTGGGGATATTTGAACGGCACTAAAAAATGTCAAACTCACTTTAGGGCACTATATTGGGCATCCAGATTGCTGGAAAATACTAAGAATAAAAATGGTAATATGAAGTTGTAAACTTTTCCCATTTTTTTAATTTTTTTTTTTAATTGTGAAGAATGACCTGATTTGTGTTACACTCAGTTAAATTGGTTGCTCCTGTTTGTGTCCGGCGCAAACTTCCTGATTGGGGATCGTTCTTTCTCATTTCAGAAATATTGAACAGGTTAAATGTTTATGATGATAATCTGAAGAAAAATGACACCAGATACTCACTCTGATGAATCTTTGAAGACATTTGATAATAGTGGCTTTGTTGACTGTGATTGGAAGCTATTTAAAATGTGACCCAATTCCCTGTATGACCTTTAGAACTTCCCGAATGGAACTTCGACGGTTCCAGCACTTACCAGGCCGAAGGCTCCAACAGCGACATGTATCTCATCCCTGCCGCCATGTTCCGTGACCCCTTTCGCAAAGACCCAAACAAGCTGGTGCTCTGTGAGGTTTTCAAGTACAACCGCATGCCTGCAGGTATAAAACCACTGAAAAAATACCATACTTGACTGCTATTAGTGTTAAAAAAGTTATCTGCATGTCAGCTGACTCACCTGGGGGTGACCTCCTGCTGGCTTGAAACAGATGTGCGCACAGATGTCACATTTCTGTCTGCATGCGTACAGTAGAACTGGGCCTTTGTGTTACGTTGCGTGCTGTAGTGGCGTGCTCTAATTAGCGGGCACGCGGTTGGGCAAATGCTATAAGTGCACACCATCTGAAGCAAATTTAGGCCCTCACATGAGGAGAAAATATGTGACACACAAATACCAATTATAGGGTTTATTTGCAACTAATGTCCTTTTTTTCCACGTGTGCAGAAACCAACCTGCGGCTGAAATGCAATAAGGTGATGAGGATGGTAGAAGAGCAAGTTCCCTGGTTTGGCATGGAACAGGAGTACACCATCCTGGGCACGGACGGACACCCCTTTGGCTGGCCGTCCAATGGATTCCCAGGACCTCAAGGTGACAAAAAAAAAAAAAAAGTAGTAAAGTGCCAATGTTCTTGTTTGAATATAAATATAACGTCTGATGTGTTCTCAGGTCCATACTACTGTGGTGTGGGAGCAGACAAAGCCTATGGACGAGATATAGTGGAGGCCCATTACAGAGCTTGTCTCTACGCTGGGGTTCAGATCTGTGGCACAAATGCAGAAGTGATGCCGGCCCAGGTAAGAATCAAGTAGACCGTTATGCCTATTGTTATGTCATAACAACGTATGATCAAAAACTAATACAAAAATTTAAATGATAAATGAAAAAATAATGTACTGTTTCGTCAAAGATGACGAATTGGAAAAAAAAAAGTATAATTCATGTCACTCAGGATCATCGAAATAAACTAGAATATTGTGGGAAAACTTCAGAAGTTCAATTCAAAAAGTGATATGTATTGTATAGATTCACTACAGTGCATGAGTGAAATATTAGATTTTTTTTTCACCATCAGATGAATTGAATTTCCATCCATCCATTGTCTTCCACTTATCCGACGTCGGGTCGCGGGGGCAGTAGCCTCAGCAGGGAAGCCCAGACTTCCCTCTCCGCAGCCACTTCCTCCAGCTCTTCCGAGGCGTTCCCAAGCAAGCCGAGAGACTTAGTCTCTCCAGCGTGTCCTGGGTCGTCCCCGGGGTCTCCTCCCGGTGGGACGTGCCGGGAGACATCCGAATCAGATGCCCCAGCAACCTCATCTGGCTCCTCTCGATGTGGAGGAGCAGCAGCTCTACTCTGAGATCCTCCCGGATGACGAACTTCTCACCCTATCTCTAAGGGAGAGCCCGGACACCCTGCGGAGGAAACTCATTTCGGTTCTTGTTCTTTCGGTCACGACCCACAGGCCATGACCGTCGGTGAGGGTAGGAACGTAGATCGACCGGTAAATGGAGAGCTTCGCCTTTCGGACCGATGCAAAGTCCGCATCACTGCAGATGCTGAACCGATCCGCCTGTCAATCTCGCGTTCCATTCTTCCCTCACTCGTGAACAAGACCAAGATATTTGAACTCCTCCACTTGGGGAAGGATCTCATCCCCGACTTGGAGAGGGCACTCCACCCTTTTCCGACTAAGGACCATGGTCTCAGATTTACAGATGCTGATTCTCATCCCAGCTGCTTCACACTCTGCTGCGAAACGTTCCAGTGAGAGTTGGATATCACGGCTTGATGAAGCCAACAGAACCACATCATCTGCAAAAAGCAGAGATGCAATACTGAGGCCACCAAACCGGAACCCCTCTACGCCTCGGCTGCGCCTAGAAATTCTGTCCAAGTTATAAAAGGAATCGGAGATAAAGGGCAGCCTTGTCGGAGTCCAAACCACACCGGAAACGATTCAGACTTCCTGCCGGCAATGTGTACCAAACTCAGACACCGGTCGTACTTGGACCGAACAGCCCGTATCAGGGGGTTTGGTACTCCATACTCCCGAAGCGCACCCCCCATAGGACTTCCCGAGGGACACGGTCAAACGCTTTCTCCAAGTCCACAAAACACATGTAGACTGGTTGGGCGAACTCCCATAAACCCTCGAGGATCCTGCTGAGGGTGAAGAGCTCCACTGTTCCACGGCAGTTTCTGTAGCCGGGTATTGGGTCGCCAAGGTCCCCGTCTTCTTCCACCGCCCAGCTCACATTGCACCCGACCCCTATGGCCCTTCCCACAGGTGGTGAGCTCATGAAAAGGGGGACCCACGTTACCCTTTGGGCTGTGCCCGGCCAGGCCATATGGGTGCAGGCCCGGCACGAGGCGCTCTCCTTCGAGCCCCACCTCCAGGCCTGGCTCCGGAGAGGCGCTCCGATGATCTGCGTCCGGGCAAGGGAAACCTCGATCCATTTAATGTATTCTTCATAGGGGTTTTGGGAGCCGTGCTTTGTGTGGTCCCTCACCTAGGACCGGTTTGCCAGACAACTTAGCTCCTCGGATCATTGAGACACACAAAACCCTCCACCATGATAAGGTGACTGCTCAAGGAGAGGTGAATCGAATTTGAACCATGAAACCATAACCAACCATTAAACCATAAATGAAAATAATTTTAAATGTAGGAATTGGCTTTCTGAAGTTTGTTGTTTGTTTTTTTTCTCCCGTGTTTAATGACTCTGTATAAGTTTAGTTTTTTTAATTTAACGTCTTAAATTTTTAGATTCAAATTTATTTGAATGCGCCTGCATGTAGCAGTTTTTAGGACACCCTAAAATGCTTAAGATGTCGAGGGGAAGGATGTTGGATTTCACGTTTTAATGTTGACGTCTTCATGTGCGTCTAGTGGGAGTTCCAGGTTGGCCCGTGCGAAGGGATCGACATGGGCGACCATCTGTGGGTTGCGCGCTTCATCCTGCACCGCGTATGCGAAGATTTCGGAGTGATCGCGTCGTTTGACCCCAAGCCGATCCCCGGCAACTGGAACGGCGCCGGCTGCCACACCAACTTCAGCACGAAGGAGATGAGAGAAGACGGTGGATTGAAGTGAGTGTTAAAGAGCTCACTGGTTCTGTGAAATGTTGCTCAATTCAAGATCATGTTTAATTTCCGTAGGAACAGAACTGTGGTAACTTGTGCAAAAGTCCTTCCCACTAAAAGGGACAAAGCTGAAGTTCAACTACATTAAGACTACATTTCAGTGGCTGCCAGAACTCAGTCACAAACAGGCCATAAAGAGGACACATTTGAACAGCACATAACTCCTTTGTCTATTTTCTCATTGCATTGGTTTCTACTTTGTCAAGTCATCATAGTTTCTTTATTGCTCCTCTTCAATGTGCTGTTCCACATGGCTCAGTTTTAGGGCTTCTGTTTCTTTAACATTGGATAATCTGGGACAACGTTGAAGATCAGCTTGACATGTCTAAGAATGAAATGAGTCTGTTAGGCTAAGTCATCGTAGTTTATTTCTTTGTTTTATTGATCATCTTATATGTGGTGTTCCACATGGCTTAGTTCTAGGGCTTCTGTTTCTTGACGTTGAATAATTTGGGACAAAGCTGAAGATCAGCTTGACATGTCGAAGAAGGAAAGGAGCCGTACGGAGGACCTAATTTACATAGTGACACTATTTTTCGCTCTCATGCTACCTCAACTGGTTGCCCGTCCAGTCTGAATCTCGTTGCCGTTGTGAATTCTGTTTTAAACAGGATCGTTAAATGCAACCTATTTTGCATGGACATGTTAATGCAAATGCATGTTATTTGGTCTAACGTAATTTAAGTCGGAATGCAGTGTAGTCTTGTGCTAACCTACCGCAGTAGTCAAGTCATAATTACAGCAAATGTTTTTTTTTTTTTTTTTTTTTAAACTTCTAGACCAGAAATATAAAACAATCACATGACAAACTGTGTACAGTAATAACTGAGCGCATGTTCTGGCACATGAACTAGTTCATTGCGTCCCGTTCGTACCCACAAAACATCCAAAGTCGGAGCATCCAAAACAGAGAACTCCTCGTACTGCTAGCTCAATGTGATCCTCTGCAATGCTTAAGTTTGAACATCGAATACATTTAAGGCTGGACATTGTATGTTCACAGTAGGCCAATCTCAACATTCCATGCGGTCCTGAATGTGTCTTCAAAGATCTGTCCCCTCTCCTTCCAGAGCCATCGAGGACTCCATCGAGAAGCTGGGTAAGAGGCACCGCTATCACATCCGTGCCTACGACCCCAAAGGCGGGCTGGACAACGCCCGCCGCCTCACCGGCCACCACGAGACCTCCAACATCAACGAGTTCTCAGCAGGCGTGGCCAACCGCGGCGCCAGCATCCGTATTCCGCGCAACGTGGGCCAGGAAAAGAAGGGTTACTTCGAGGACCGCCGCCCGTCGGCCAACTGCGACCCGTATGGCGTCACAGAGGCGCTCGTTCGCACCTGTTTGCTGAGCGAAGAGGGTGATGAACCCACGGATTACTGAAGCCGCAACACTCGTGGATTGACTCCAACTGCCCACCCTCCTAAATTGATCTTTTCTTTTAAGTAGTACTGTATTTTCTTCCCAACCCCTCTCACTGTTTAACCTGCATTTTAAATGGCTTCAAGTTGGCTGGTCAACTTAAAATGGCTAATTCAAGTCTTTAGTAGTCCCCCTCTGGTCATGGCAGGGTACACCATCCCCTCGTCATTAGAAGGGATTGGCTTTTGTAACGTTTTTTTCTAGCCATGTCAATGCTGTTCCCCAATCCCATAAATGAACTAAAGCACATGGACACTGAAGCGTAGAGCTGCTAAAGCTGGACAGCATGTACGACTTAACAAGTCTTTAGTTCATGTCCTGCCAATTTACTTTGTTCTTTTCCAACTACCCACGGTACTAACTCTTTGATTTTGTTTTTTATTATGTGTATTTTTAAATGGCAATGTTTGTCTTCAGATTTCTGACACACTGGGTCAACTGTGTTGGTACGCTTGTAGATGTCTGTGCCCAGATTATGTATGACGTTCAAATGTGGTGGATCTGTCCATAATGCCATTTGTAGATTTTCCTCAAGGAGTTTTATCCTTTCGTTAAGGCACCCAGTTTGGTAAATTTGTCAAGTTTACTGAACCTTGGTTATTTTTCTCTTGGTACATTTAAAACTTATTTTTATCACAACATTGCTGTCTTGTCTTGTTTTTAAATTCAAGTGGAAGTGATTATGTATGCAGCCTAAATCATTACAAAAGCATCTTCTGCTGAACCTGATCAGCCTGTTAGTGTCTCGACGAGCAGTCTGAAAACGTTGACCAGTGTATTTTATTATTATTATTTTTGTGCTCTCCCTTTTGCATCCCATGTTAACATGAGACCGCTGACTCACAGATGAAGATGAGATCAGCGCACACCGCCTGTTAGACGTGACATCAAATAAGCATAGTGCACACACCCCTTGTTTGTCAGCTTGGGAGTGTTAAGTCAATAAAAGTGACCACAAGTATGTGCCAAAAAATTTGAATTGAAAATTTGAAAGTCCATTTATTTCAATCATTTGTTTCAAAAAGTGAAACTTGCATGTTATATTAGTTCACAACAGACAAAATGAAATAGTTCAAGCCTTTATTTGTTTCAATTTTGATTATGGCAGAAAGACAAAAAAAATAAATGAACCCAGTATTTCACAAAATTGGAATATTTCATGTGACCAACAAGAAAAGATCTTAAACACTGAAATGTTGGCCCTCTGAAAAGTGTATTAAAGTAATATGCCCTCAGTACTTTGTTGGGCCTCCTTTTGAAAGAATTACAGAATCATGGAGGCGATCAGCCTTTGGTGTTATTGTAGCACAAGATGCTTTGATTTTGGCCTTCAGGTCGTCTGCATTTCAGGGTTTCTGTTCCCTCATCTTCTTCTTGACAGTACCCCAACAATTTTCAATGGGGTTCAAGTCAGGTGAGTTTGCTGGCCAATCAAGTACTGTTGTTTCATGGCTATTAAACCAGGTATTGGTAGTTTTGGGTTTGTGGGCGGTGCCAAATCCGGCTGGAAAATAAAATCACTGTCTCCAAAAAGCTTGTCGGCAGCTGGACGCATGAAGTGCTGTAAAATTCCCTGGTCGACGACTGCGTTGACTGTGCACTTGACAAAAGACAATCGACCCCCAAACCATTACTGACTGTGGAAACTTCACACTGGACTTGAAGCAGCATGACTTTTGTGCTCCTCCAGTTTTCCACGAGACTCTGGGACCTCGGTTTCCAAATGAAATGCAAAATTGACTTTCATCTGAAAATAGGACTTGGGACCACTGGGGAACAGACCAGTGCTTTATCTCCTTAGCCCAGCACAGACGCTTCGGACGTTGTTTTTGGTTCAGGAGTGGGTTGACACGTGGAATTGTACAGCTGTAGCCCATGTCATGCAGACTGCTGGTTCTTGATGCGCTGACACAAGCCTCAGTCCACTCCTTATGAAGCTCCCCCAAGATTTCTGAATCGCCGTTGCTCGACAATCCTGTCCGTACTCTGCAGTCCTCCCTGTCACTTGAGCGTCTTTTCCGGCCACAGTTTCCCCTTCTTCTTAACACTCTGTTCATGTACTTTGATACAGCGCTCTGTGAGCATCCAGCTTCTTTTGCAATTTCTTTTTGAGACCTTTTCTCCGTACGGCAGGTGTCAATGATGATTTTCTGCACAACCGTCAAGTCAGCAGTCTTGCCCATGATTCTGAAGCCTACTAAGCAAAGACTGCGACCATTTAAAGGCTGAGGAAGTCATCTGCAGGTGTTTTGTGTTAATTAGCTGATAAGATTGAGACAAGGAGCCTTCAACGTTGAACTTTGTCATGCTATTCTAATTTTGTGAAATACTGCATTTGTTTATTTTGTTGTTTTTCTGCCATAAACATCCAAATTGGCTTGAAAGGGTTGAAATATTTCACTTTGTGTGTGGTTTCACTTTTTGAAACAAATGATTGAAATAAATGGACTTTCCCTCGATATTCCAATTTTTGAGCACATGCCTGTTATCTCTAGTTAGGTAGGAGCTGATAAAACACCAGCTAGTGGGTTTAAATGATGCCTCCGGTTGGTGTGTTTAGTTGTATTTTTAGTATACCTATTCGTGTCCTCGAGGGGAAATTCCCACTCTGATGTATACCTTGTGTTAAGAGATTTCTACTAAATAATATGCGTCTCCGTTCCAACAGTGGTCAATATTGGCTACATTATGCACATGGGTTTGAATTTGAGTTTGCAAAATGAAAACCTTATGTTTAAAAAAAAAATAATAAAAAATGGATTCTGGTCATTAGTTTTGTACTTGCATAGCAGTTAAGTCAGCCAGAACCAAATAGCATGGCTTTACAGAAAGAATAATGCTCCGTTTTGATTGACAATTTCAGTCTTTATGACAGTTGTAGTTTGTAGTTGTGTACATCCGAATAAAAGAAAAAGATCGAGAACATTTTTTTCCCATTTTTTTTATTGAAGAATTTATCCTCCCATGTCCTGTTTTAAAACTTAAACATAAAAATTTGAAATTTAATTTAAATTTTTAAAATTTTACTTCATTCCAGGTAGCTAAAAAAGCCAACCCGAATATAGACTTTTTATTGTAATTATGTTCCATTTCTAAATATGAAATGCATGAAAAGAAACTGTAAATATGTTCAATATATTTTTAAATATAATAATATTACTAGACAAACACTTTAATAAAACATGAATGTACATTGTACAGTATCAAAGTATTTGTTCAATTATGACTTGTATTTGTTAAATTGTCTGACAGTGTCCATTCAAAATGGGCCATTTTTGTACATTTGAGATCATCAGATATTTTGCCGGTCTAACTAATGTTGCGGCCTAACTTGCTCCAGGATCTGTAAGGATTTTCTGTGCCTGTGTTGCATTTCTTCACATTTACTGCAGCTCCTCTCAGCGGTCTAGAATGTATTCAATGAGACTTTTTAGACACAGCCGGCCTAGTAATTTGCAGCTGGCATAGTCTAAACACGTCAGCGTATTTATCTCTGTTCAGTCAACATATGTGACAGCTCAGCAGTTTTGTTTTTCACAGGTAAGAACATTGTTGAGGTCAGGGCACACTTGCGTCGACTTTTTTCTCCGGGCTGATGAAACGTCATCTGAACAACACACAAGAAAAACAACATCTCATAGGGCAAAAACTTTCCTTTCTATAGGATTCTGTCTCCTTTTAGTGGGGGAGGGTCTGCAAAGTTGGCATTGAGACCTTTCCCCTACATCCCAACAGGGCAGCTAGCTGCTCCCTCATTGGTCTGCCAGAATCCGGCTCACCAATAATCGAGAAGAAGACTGCTTCAGTGTTCTCTCAGAGGATGTCGGCTGCCCTGAGGCGAACATGTGCCTCCCTTTCTTTTGTTCTTTACCCTCCCCTTCAATTTTCTTGTCACTGAAACCTGTTAGGGTGTTTTCCACACTGAGGTGGAATTCTGGTAGGTGCTGTTCAAGGAAAATTTTGAACAGAACACAAAGTTCCCACTTAATTCAGACAACAACAATATTTTCGACAACATCTACAGTTTAAACAAATGAGAAAAGGAGTCTTGTGATTGCTAAAAGTGACAAGATTTCAGAATCAACAATCGCATTCCGTATACTGTAGGCAAGGACATGATTCCTACTTCGACAGTGGAAAAAGATGGATTCAAAAAACTGATCAAAACATTGGCTCCCAGATACGAGTTGCCCAGTAGGAAATATTTATATTTCACAGAGGAAGCATTGCCTGAGCTTTACAATGTCAGGGAGAAAGTTACAGCAAGCGTGTCGGCTGTAAAACACCTTTCCACGACTGCCGACCGGCACAGTACAACCGACTTCACTACCTTGAAGTACGGCGAACTGAAAAGTACTTGTTTGCAGACAAGCTACCATACTGGCGAGACAATTGCGCAAGGACTGAAAGATGGCCGAAATTCTTGGAAGTTGAATGAGAGGAATCAGGTCAGGTTGCTAAAGTGGCTCCTCTGCTTTTGAGGTTATCATATTTTGAAACACCACCTGCTAGTAGAAGTCATTAATTTCTTTGGGATGTTTCGAATGGTTAAATAAACCTTCTGCTTTAAAATGTGAATCCATTTGGTCGAGTTTTATACATTTATAAACATGAATACAATAAATATATCAAATATCGACATTCGGGAAAACAATATCGTGATATCAAATTTAGGCCACATCGCCCAAAACTAATCAAAATGCAGGTGGAGTTGCAGGTGGGGTCTCCAACGTCTTATGTTATGTTGACGTCTCGTGTGACATCGTGCACGGCAGTGTCCAAACAAGCCGTAAAGAAAAGCAAAGAAAAAGCTCGACACACACCTTGACCAAAGTTCATCCTTTGATGCCTACTGATCATACGGTCACGGGGCGAACACTGCTGTCGCTACGGCGGTTGTTGTGCCCATTGTTCTCTCGTCCCTCACGTGGCTGCTCAACGCCATTATCCCAATCTACTTTGTGGCCTTCTACTCTGCCTCTCAAACTAAATGCTTGAGGCAACCGCTCGCCCCACAGAGTCCGGCTTCTGTTTTTTTGGTTTCTTCTCTCGAGGGAGGTTGCTCGTGTGGGCTTCAGTTGCTCTTCTTATATAATTGATATAATATCTGAGGATTATGCTCAATGTGTAAAGTGCCCACAAATATCATATATACGTCAACCCGCAGACCTCGTGAGATCGTAATAATGGCAGACATTATGGCTGCGTTTAGCCGGACAGGAAGCAAGCGTGACGAGGCATGTGTGCTGACAATGTGGGCCGTATATCATATCTGATCTTTACAAGGGCATATTTTAGGAGCCTCAGCTTCCTTAAAAGACACCAGCATTAAATCATTGCGTTTTAACGTAAGGAAGAAAACAAGCTGTGCTGACGGTTCAGATCATCGCTCGTAGTTGGAATTGAAGGGACGTTATGTCCTCTGGACTTACGGGAAAACAACACTTGGCATCGCTTCTGTGCCAGTAATTAGCGGTACATTTGATGATATAGCTTATTTGCGACAGAACTCCCTTGAAAACTAAACACGCAGAAACCACACTTCTGGCAGCACAACACTGCCTTATTATAAATAGCTCTTCGGATTTGTTGTAGGTCAAACTGACCCGTTTTAAGCATTTTAAAAGGTGGAAAAAAGATTTTAAAATCATTACAAATAGGGTTGCCTTGCTCTTTACTTCTTATTTGAGGTTTAAATATTTATCTAGCTGGTATCTTAAATAAATTGACGGTGTCGGCTTACTTTATTGCCAGAGTCTGGGTTCTTTAGAAGACACCTATTTGTTTGTTCAAACCCACACCGCCACACTATCGCAAACAAGCACATTTCAGCAAGATCATAAATACGGTGTGTATGGTGTCCTAGAATTAGTGACGCTTGAGGTATTTTGACAAAAGTGTGTCAAGTTATTAAAACATACCCCCCCAAAAAAAAATACCCACAATATGTCACTTTTCAGGGTGCAAATAGAGCATTTTGTTTTCCCATTGTATTATATACTGCAGCTGTTAACTAAGAGATGAAGATGACTTCATGTTGACACAAAGTATTCCTTCTAACTGCATCGGTTGGATGCCTTAATGACATGGTTGGTACTTCAGTGCCTTTATTGTCAACCTTGCTGCATGCAGTCTGTGAGACAAAAAGTGTCGCTCATTCTCAATCTCAGTCGCCGGCTTCGTTTGCCAGCCGTCTTCGCTTCCCAGCTCAATTAAGACCTTCCATTTGCATGCAGAATCGACGCCGCGGTCAGCCTGGGAGAGCTCCAAAAGACGGGGAGACACTGCACAAAGGATGGAGAGGGATGCTGCTCTGTTGCTATGACAACCGCCAGAATGTACAGGCTTGATCCTGGTAGTGGTGGTGGTGGGAGGGGGGGGGGGGGGGGCAATGCGGCCATGTTATGTAAGGATATATTTATTTAAAAAAACAAAAACAAAAACGGGGTCTCACAAATGGAACTGCACAACAGCCCCTCTGGTCAAACGCAGCATTAAGATGCTCATCATGAACGCACACCGTCACCTTTGGTCACGTGTGTTCCTTCCAGTAAATACTCCACACGCTCTGTCAACTTATTTAGCATTGCACATGCAGGGAAGACACGAAATCATGTGTTCCAAGCTTTGCTGCGCCTGCATTGTGTGTCGAGTGTGTTGTTGTGTAACGCATCCCACTAGTTCCAACCGGTCTTGCTCTCGATACAGTGATGTGAAATGAGAATTCTTGCCCTTAAAGGCGTGAGGAGGACATTTTCTCAACTAGTGTGACAAGGAAAGGATGTTTCAAACGGTGAGAAATGTTGTGGCCCACACACTTTGGACACAACCTCAGGTACAGCTGCACAGTCTAACAATGCATTAGAGCACAGCACTGAGCCTTTGCAAAAACGATATTCATTTATCTATGTTTACTATTGCATTTGTAGTTTGCATTTGTGTTCACCTGTATTGCATCATACTGAGAGACATACTATGCATACAATTCAAATAAATAGAGTTCCCATTTAGTACCTTTAAATAAAAAGGTCTGACATTCTTCGGTAAAAATACAAAATGGTAAAGTAAACTTAACACTCACTTGTCACACACGCTGGATCACATCACTCGGTTTTGGGGGGCGGTTCTGTCTCATGCAAATGATGAGTACGGATTTCGTTAACATGACGACCGGGGACAGAGCTCGGACGTGATGAAGCGAGCGGCTACTCAGTAAAACAACTTTGCTGCTATATTTAGCGGCTTTGATGAATCATCCTTTGATGACACATGACACTTTTTCAATCAAAGTAGCGGATCCGTGCATGAGGCGCATGCAGCGGTCACGTCGTCAAACCTCGCCCTAACGTTGAAAACGTCAAACATCAAAAGTCTGTGCCTAAACTATAACACAGTCAGCTAATGCTAATCAATTGAGGTCACCATCTACACAATCACATACCTATTGAGACCAGGTGTGCTGTTTAACTGACGTGAACAACAGCCCAGCCGCATGGTCCGTTAAATCAGTTTGTCTGTTAAATTGAAGCACTTTTGTGTGACCTAAAAACATCAGTACAGTACAAAATTATTGTAAAGCTTTCCCAAATGTTTGAAACGTTTATCCGAACTTACCTCACTGGTGCATGAAAAAGGGTGAATTTGAGTTCCAAATGGACACCGTTTTCTGGCCATTAAGTCGGAGTCCGTTAAATCGAGGTTCAACTGTATTTTTGAATGACTTTAATAAAACTGTGATTGTGGCTTGTGTGTGTTAAATGGCTTTCCAGGCATTTGCTTTCTGTCCTCAAGCAATTTGGTGACTTACCAAATGTAGGTCTTTTGAATACTCAGTAAGGTTTCTTATTTTGCTAAGAATAAGAGCCCAATTGATCTTGTCTTAGTCACTGCTGCCACATTCAAATCATATAGCCAGTAAAGCTAACCATATCAGAGATGGGGAGGTATCTGCGATGCACTGAATCCGCAATATTGCGAGGGGATACTGTAACATGTAATATGTAACATGAGCTTCATCTTCTGTTAAAGACCAGTAAAGACTTCGGACGTTCCGCGGCCATGTGCTTCACGGAGACCTGGCTTTGTGACGCTGTACCCGATGTCGCCGTCATGCTTCCCGGCTTCCACATTCATCGAGCGGACCGCGACATGGAATCATCGGGGAAAACAAAGGGCGGCGGGATATGTCTCTATATCAACGAAAAATGGTGTACGGACGTCACGGTGCTCAGCACACACTGCAGCCCGCATTTGGAGTCGCTATTCTTAAACTGTAAACCATTCTACTCGCCACGTGAGTTCGCATCATTCATACTGGCTGGAGTCTACATAACTCCTCAAGCTAACACGAACGCCACATTGCTAACGCTCGCCGAACAAGTCAACAAAATTGAAAAAAAACACCCGGACTCACCCCTCATTATTCTCGGGAACTTTAACAAAGCTAAACTCAACCACGAACTCCCTAAATACATGCAGCACATCGACTGTCCTACCAGGGAAAATAATACTTTAGACCACTGCTACACTACGGTAAAAAAACGCATACCGGGCTATACCTCGTGCAGCCCTGGGCTCCTCTGATCACTGCTTAATTCACTTAATACCGACGTACAGGCAAGAACTTAAATGTGCGAAGCCTACAGTGAAAACAGTCAAAAAGTGGACCAATGAAGCCAAGATGGAACTTCAAAGCTGTTTAGACTGCACAGATTGGAGTGTCCTTGAAAATTCAGCTGGCAGCCTGGATGAATATACGGACACTGTCACATCCTATATCAGTTTCTGTGAAGAGGTTTGTGTACCAACAAAATCATTGCGGACATTCAACAACAACAAGCCGTGGTTCACTGCTGAACTTAAGCAGCTTCGCCAAGCTAAGGAGGACGCATATCAGAGCGGGGACAGGGCCCTGTATAATCGAGCTAGAAACCAGCTGACTAAAGAAATTAACATTGCAAAGAGGAACCATGCAGCAAAGTTGGAAAAACAGTTTAGCGCAAACGACTGTAAATCAGTCTGGCATGCATTCCAATCGCTGACTAATTACAAGCGACGATCCCCCCAAGCTGAGAACAATAGCACACTAGCCAACGACTTGAATACCTTCTACTGCAGATTTGAAAAGGACAGTTTCAGACCACACGCCCACCCGGCCGCACCCGCGACCACAATCACACCTCTGACTTCTGCGTTAACCATCCATGAACAGGATGTGAGACGCATCTTCAAACAACAGAAGATTAACAAAGCGGCAGGCCCGGACCATGTGTCCCCATCCTGCCTCAAAGTCTGCGCGGACCAGCTCGCTCCAGTCTTCACTCAGATCTCTGGAAATGTGCGAAGTTCCATCCTGTTTCAAACGCTCCACCATCATTCCAGTCCCCAAGAAACCTGCAATCTCGGGTCTGAATGACTACAGGCCTGTCGCTTTGACATCTGTGGTCATGAAGTCCTTTGAACGTCTCGTGCTGGACCACCTCAAGAGTGTCACAGGTCCCCTGCTGGACCCCCTGCAGTTTGCCTACCAAGCGAACAGGTCTGCGGACGATGCAGTCAACATGGGACTGCACTTCATCCTAGAACACCTCGACAGTGCAGGGACCTACGCGAGGATCCTGTTCGTGGACTTCAGCTCAGCGTTCAACACCATCATCCCTGAACTCCTTTCATCCAAGCTTCTCCAGCTCAGCGTCTCACCTGCCATCTGCCAGTGGATTTACAGCTTTCTGACGGGGAGGACACAGCAGGTCAGGCTGGGGGAGGCCACCTCGTCCACACGCAGCATCAGCACTGGGGCGCCCCAAGGTTGTGTCCTCTCTTCGCTGCTCTTCTCTCTCTCTACACGAACGACTGCACCTCAGCGAACCCGACTGTCAAACTTCTGAAGTTTGCAGATGACACCACTGTCATCGGCCTCATCAAGGACGGTGACGAGTCTGCATACGACAGGAAGCGGAGCGGCCGGAGCTGCGGTGCGGCCGACACAACCTGGAGCTGAACACGCTCAAGACTGTAGAGATGATCGTGGACTTCAGGAGGCATCCTTCGCCACAGCTGCCCCTCACGTTGTCCAGCTGCCTTGTGTCAACCGTCGAGACCTTCAAGTTCCTGGGAATTACAATCTTTCATTACCTGAAGTGGGCGACCGACATAAACTCCGTCTTTAAAAAGGCCCAGCAGAGGATGTACTTCCTGCGGCTTCTGAGAAAGCACGGCCTGCCACCGGAGCTGCTGAGACAGTTCTACACAGCGGTCATCGAATCAGTCCTGTGTTCTTCCATCACAGTCTGGTTTGGTGCTGCTACAAAAAAGGACAAACTCCGACTGCAACGGACAATCAAAACTGCTGAAAGTATTGTCGATACCCCCCTACCCACCATTGAGGACTTGCAGGCTGCCAGAACTAAGACAAGGGCGTGCAAAATCCTCTCGGACCCTCCGCACCCCGGTCACCAGCTCTTCCAGCTCCTTCCCTCAGGTAGGCGCTACCGATCAATGCAAACTAGAACTAGTAGACATTCCAACAGCTTCTTCCCTCTTGCGATCAACTTCTTAAACAGCTAACCTATAATTCCATTACAACAAGCTGGCAATTTTTTGACTTGAGTTCGTTGTCACATTTCTGTGGGGCCAATTATGTATTACTCGTGCACTCACTGTAGTTGTCTCGCCATGCTGCACTATTTGCATATCTGTTGTTGACCAATACTGGCCACTCATGCCAGAGTAGCATCTGCTCCATTTGCACACTGATTGAGGAGTATCTGTAACTTTTGCACAACCAACATTGTCCCAGATGATCGCACTACTCGTCACTTTAAACCGCATACACTCCTTGAAGTCTCGGCGCCCCTTGCACAATGGTCATTGCACCGGACTATTGCAATATTAGTCATTCGAACTGCTCTAAGTGCTAGAGGACTCTGCATCTTTTTGCACAATTGTTTTCTTGTCAATGTCTCTATGTCTCCAAAGTGTTCTGTAAATTGACTGTCTGTTGTACTAGAGCGGCTCCAACAAATTCCTTGTGTTTTGGACATCCTTGGCAAATAAAGATGATTCTGATTCTGAACTGTGCAGAATCTGCCTTTACAGATCCTGCACACACATGCACATGATCACATTACTGTAACTGTTACACACCCCCACACACACACACACACATGCTGATGTAACATGACCACAGAGTATATAACACGGTTCTTCATGCGTCACGCACACAGCTGCATACAGACAAAGAAGCATCCCCATTGGCTGATTGGCCTGTTGCTGCGTCCTGTGCATACCTGCGCCACCATTGGTCACAGCAACACGTATGACACAGTGACACACTTTTCCTGTGTAGAGCTGCAGCAGACACACGCAGGCACGCACGCGCATACACACACAGTCTCGCTTTGTTTGTTTCCTGCAACCGGCTGAGAGTCAGCACACACACGTTTGCTGAGCGAAAGGCTTAAATTTGTGAGGAAGCAAGTCAGCAGAATTGGCTTCGCAGTTTGTTCAATGGCACTATTCATAACCAACACTGGCCTGTAAAATATCGCATATACATTTTTTTCCCCCCTTGATAACATTTACTCCTTTTTTTGGACAGATGTTTGTCCCTTTGCCTTTCCTGTTTTGTTCAAATGAGAGTGAGGAATTTCATTGCATGAACAAATGCTGCTTCAACTGGGGCTATGCAAATAAAACATGTGAACCACACTGTCTGGTGTACTGCTTCCCCACCTTTATTGAGATGAGAAAAATCAGCACCAAACAGAACATTTCACAAGAAGTGGAAACACAGGCTTACTGTAGCTCCTTTTGCCATCTAGTGCCGTTATTGCCGTTCATTGTGCAGTGAGCCATCAAACGGCGGGCCCCCGGAAACGATCCGATTTCACTTCTCGGTCTGAAGATGTCTCTGTGTGTCAGCTTTGTGTCCAACCAAGCTGGCCCAGATTTTAATTTAAGATTTGAAGTAAATGTGAGATTATTTGAGTACATACTGTATACTTGAATTTTTCTAACCTAAAATATGCGCCCTGGCTCACTCATGATTGGGAAATGCTGACCTCGTGGAAGCGTATTGAATTGGACTGCCCGTCACTATACGTTGCTGGCATAGATAGATGAACAAAGATGCATTATTTGTAGTAAATGAATCAAAATTTGACCAATGAAGTGAAATTGGATAATTCCCCACAACACCGTGTGCCGTGAGAGATCATCAGGTGTGCCACGGAAAATGGTTCGCAGTGGTTGGGAATCACTGATCTCGTGGACGTTTTTGTTGTTGTTGTTGTTGCTGATGTTTTTAAATTCATTTTTTTCCCTTTCAGCACTAATCTGACAAGCGCACCGCAGAAATATACACACGTGGGTTTGCGGCTGCTACACGGCTGTAAGACCATGAGAATGTGTATTTTGTTTGCCTTATGTTTTAATAATTTAATTCTGGGGTCTGTTTATTTTCAAACCAGTTCTCATGTTTGCCTAAAAAAACAAAAGCAGCGTTCTTTTCACGCCCTGTTTTTATTTTTTATTTTTTAAATGCTTCTTTGGCCACTCTCGTTAAACAAAGGTGCTGTTTAAAATATGTAGTTTAACATTAGCTTTAAAATATTTGTTTTTTGTCCTAGTTGTTTGCTTTTAGTACTTGTAGTAAAAGCACACTAAAAAATATATATTTTGTCTTTTTCTTGAACTCAATGAAATTTGTGTAACTATATAGTATTTCAATCCTGGACAATTATTGGAGTATACTACTTGAACTTTTTTCTTTTATAAGATAATAATAACTATTTATATCATTTTACTATGATTATATTTGAAGGAATGCATAATTAGCATTATTCTTCACTGATTGTTTGGAAGAAAACACACAGGTCAGTTTTGCGCAAGTCCCCAAATATGCTTCCTTGTCCAATAAATTGCCAACAGGTACTTCCTGGTGCATGCACAAGGTAGTCATATCTGTTTAAAAGGGGGCCGAATATCAAACATGTACTTTTTATTTGCTGAAATACAAATAAGTGCTTGTCTAACCATCAGCGATGATGAATAAATCTTTTGTGACCTGCTTATATTTATGTGTGCCCTGCGATTGGCTGTCGACCAGTTCAGGGTGTAGCCCGCCTCTCGCCTCTCGCCTCCAGCACGCCCGCGACCCTAGTGAGTATAAGCGGTACAGAAAATGGATGGATGGATTATTTCTGAAGATGTTTCTGTGAGCACTTCTGCCCCACTGTTGCGTAACTATCGCAGCGCCCTGGCTCCACCCTGGTCGTCATGGTGACAAATGCAGCACCCTGCGTTTCCATGACAGAACTGCCCTTTCCAAATCCGAAGCAAAGTGTGAATGGTGTGAAGTGGATGTTAAGTGGGCTGTAATTCTTTATCCTTCGTGTATTTTGATGAATGACTGTTACAGACAGGATACCTGTGAACTGTTTGTGAAGGAAACATTAGGCTTTTTTTTTTTTTTTTTACAGTCACACTCAACCTGTTTACTCTGCTAAATTGTTTGACTTGACTTTGTAACTATGTTATTCGGTACGTATATGCCCACATTTACATACTCTTTGTGAGGGAAAAAAAAAAAAAAAAAAAAGCCTTCAATGGGCGTATAGGTCATATGGCACTTTGACCAAACTGATGAGGTCACAAGCCCGCCTGCTCAACTTCAGCAAAGTTCAAACTTGACTTGGAGGAAAAAAAAAAAAAAAAAAAAAAAAAAAAAGAAAACGTGGGGTCAAAGGACAGATGCTGTATCTCAAGCAGCTACCCCCACCCGAAACTCCCCAGCCTTGAGCTGACTGCTCCCAACAACAATGGAGCCTCTGCACACTGTCACACGCTCGCAAGTCCAATTTGGGTTCAATGGCTTAAAGACAAAGTTACGCTTTCCGAGTAAACTTTATCCTGTGACGTCAACCCTTTCTTATTCATTACAACTTCATTGTTTCTTGTGATTACGAGACTAAGCCTTCTTGCTTTTTATATTCAACAATTCCTTGAGAACAACATTCAAACATTCGCCAAGTTGTAAAAACCAGTGCACACAAAAAAAAAAAAAATTATAAAAAGGGGAAGCGTGGAAAATGTAACAGCCACATATGAATCCCGGAATCTTGGACGACAACACTACAAGATGACTCAGCATCCGCAGCCACCCTTGCACAGTGAGTGAGTGCCACACACGCCCTTCGAAAAAGTCAAGTTTGAATGACGTCAAGTCAGGAATGACGCACTGGGCACACAACTTGTGTTTGAACAGCAACGGCGACAAGGAAACCTCCCAAGCTCGCACGCAAGGTTTTTTTGTTTTTTTTCATTAACACTGCAGTAAAATTGAAGGTAAGGAAAAGGGAGTGTACCCCGGTAATAAGTCCTAAATCTGGAATCTTGACCTGTCTCCAGTTTATTACTCAATTACCAGCCAGGAAGTAACAATTAACTTTGTTCCACTTCATGGATTTTATTGTTTCTGGAACAATAAACAATAACATTTAAACATTGACTTCATTCATTCTTCTTTCATCTGACACTGCTAAACGGACCTGAATCCAGTTTTAAAAGCGACATATCGTGCGGGGGAGGTATTATACTCGAGCGTGTAAGATACATGAGAAATGATGGTAAAACATTGCTTCTTTATTAAAATACATAATGAAGAAGTCAATTTAGCACTGCATATGCATACGCACGGGTGTGTTTTCTCCTTGGGCAGGCAGAGCCAGTCTGTGTTGCTGGTGTACAAACGAGGTCAAAACGCTTGCATTCATTTGCATTTGTCATGTTTGGAATGTTTATTTTCTTGACTTGTTACAGTTTTGTGCTGAAAAATGGATGACGACAGCCAAGCACTTTACGGCCTCACTTTCCGCCTTCTGCTACTACTCTTGTCGATCGAGCAATTCATACTTTCAGTCCAGTCAAAACCAAAATGTTTTAGGAGGCCGAGCAGAGATTCAAACATTATTTCTCAGAACTGTGAGTCAGACATGCTAACCCCTATTCCACCGTGCTGCCCATATTTTAAAGCAATATTAAAGTCCATCTATCTCTGGTAAATATTTTTTTCATTCTTAAGATTGTATTTTACTTGAGAATCTTTTAAAATATACTATAACTGTATATTCTAATATCATCATTGTGCTAAATCCCAACATTTTCAGTGCTCTCGATGCCCGTCTGCTTATCGGCGAGCACATGATTCTACCTCATAACTTGGCGCACGGCAGCCAATTTGGGTCAAGTTTGAGTTCCCAAGTAGAGCAAAGCAAGCGGCGGCAGTGGAATTCCAACTAAGTCATCGTAATAAGTGCTGGGAGGATGTTGTGTATTCAGACTGATCCTGATCACCTAACAACCTCTGGTCCCCTCCTTCAATAATCAAGATTATTCTTTTTATGGATGCTTGCAAGCATACAAATAGAAGTAAAGTAAGGTTACCTAGCAACCAGTCGACCAGTAAGAAAAAAAAAAAAAAAAGCCGTCCTTTGTTAATTGGTGGAATAAATCCGAAGAACACATGGTGGTGTGACACAAGTTTCCCGATTTCACGCCACTTCGCTCGCAAGCAGTGACAGCCCAATCTCCGAACTGCTCGCAATCCAAACACAAACAACCAGTCATCGTGTTTCAAGAAAGACCTGAAAGCACAAACGAGCCACTGGCGAGGCTCAAAAGCCGTCCTACAAGGCCTAGAGAATGTCAGGGCTGGGCAGACAATAAAAGCACAACTGCTCTTTCTTTGTTGATCCATCCATGTGCTTCTGGCAGTGACCAGTAAGACACCAGAAGCCTGTTTGTCAGTTGTCCATTGATTGTTTATTGGACAACACCTATTGTCGTCAGGTGTAACAAAGAGATCGCTTAGTCTTCCAGGGTTCACGTTATCGGCCTGCTTTTCAGCGACCTTCAAGCTGACGTGCATAAACACTGCTAGTTGTGTTGCACTGTGCCTGTAACTGCACGGTAATCATGTTGATGATACACTGGCTAGTAATAAGCCAATGCTTCTATTATTAACACCACGAATCACCTATCTATGCTTGCTAGCATCTATGCTCGTGAAAATGTTGAGAGTGCTGTCGAGTGCGTGTACAAAATTTGCCGCTTTGACAATGAACAAACAAAGCTGTGACCGCTGTGTGACCCCTGCTTTATACGTTAAAGAAGGGTCACTGACGTTGCCTGCGGGCACCAGGTAACCCCCAAAGACAACATTGTGAAAATAGCTCACCAATGAGATGCGTCTAATCCGCCGGGCGGGGCGCATTAGTGGGCCGTGAGCGCTCTTCCCGTGTGTGGTGGGAAATTATCAAATTTGACGTAATTGCTCAAACAATTATTTACTTACAAGAAATAATCTATGTATTTATGCCAGTGAGTCATAGCGACAGACATAACAAATAAATGCTATTCTATCAGATGGCAGGAAGTACATAGAGTAATTAATGTATCCACTTTTTGTGACATTATTGTTTGTTGATGTGGCGGGAGATTTTTTAATTGTAAAATATGGCTCCATCAAGCTTGGAAATCACTGGTCTAATCATTTGCGTATGACTTCTCTTAAAATAATGGCGCCACTTGTCATTTAGCTGCATCTATCTTTTTTTTTTTCCGATCGAATTTTCCCGTGCTATCTCATCAACCGGATACTTCATACTACTCAGTGAATCATTAATGAATGAAATATCCAGATGGAGTTGAAGAGACTGTGCCTGTGTGCCCTGTGTTGGGTGTGTTTTTTTTTTTTTTTTTTAATTATTATTATACTTGCCATAAATAGAGTTACAATCCCATTCTGAGTTGTCCATTGGACTTTGGTTTTATCGAAGTTGCTTTTTGCACGGAATTTCTGGTTACTTCCTTGCTGTCAGCCAATCAGCTCATGACCTGCCCTCGTGCCCTGCCAAGCATTCGCTCAAAAGCGTATTGTGCCGTCACTAGCCGATGTCTGTCAATATTTGATACCTACAACCCAGTCAGCTTATCGCTGACATTTACAGTTGTCTTTCCGTATTTGCACACAACTTGTTTGTTTTTAATACATAGCCATTTAAAACGATGCAGAGACACTTGGAAATGTCTTTAGGCAGAGGTCGTGTTGGTCAGTGCCACGATGACGACATAGAAAAGTAAAATGTACTCTTCAACTCAGTGACACGTGGCTTGAATCGATAAGACGCGAATAGTGAGTCACACGCATAAGGCTGATGAAGACAGCTTACGTAAGGCCAAGCGTGGTGACTGACGGTCTCAACTTCATGGAGCAAAAATGAGCATCGCCTCATTACTTACTGTATGGATTTGAGAATGAGAATGACACATTAAGGATGATGGACATGTGACGTAAGCACACAAATATTACACCTCTCCTTTTATAGTGTTTTGTTGAATATTTGACACTGAAGTGCAGGAGTGGCAGACCAACACCTGCTTCTAATGCTTCTGCATGAGTGTAAGTCCAACACAAAGGTTATGCAAGAGCCAGGATGTACAGTGCCTTTGTGTGTGCCATGAGCGCATTTTACGCTACATTAAGCACGCTCAACACTCTTTTTGTGCGCATAATCATCGGATTTGACATGTGTTCTTCTAAAGGTTTGTGATACGGAAAACGTGACCAGTCAAGCTTTTTTTTGTAGGTTTTAATTTAACATTTACACTCACAATGACGCAGGTGAGTAGCACGTCAGATGATGGTTACGAGCAGGTCTGCCTCACAGTTCCAAGTTGCACGGTTCCAGTCTCAGCTGGGGATTTTCTGTGTACATTTTGCATGTTCTCCCTGTGCTTTACTCCAGGTACTCAGTTTTTCTTTTTTTTGGTCAATAGGCACCAAATCGCCCACTTGTGATGATAACGAGCTACAGAATATAGATGCATAAATGCATGCATGCACATGCTGCCAATTCAATCCTTGCTCTAATTTTTCTAAAACACCTCAAAGCTACTGAAATTAAGAAAATAATTTAACATATTTTTCACAGATGAAAACTGTTTCAGTGGTGTCTTAATAAAATGTCAATTACAGCACGCTAAACATCAACGCGTCACTCAGTTTCAAATCGCTTGGTTTTTGTGGGCCTAGTAGTTCCTCAGTTTTGCCAACTGAGTCACTTGGTCGCTATATTTAGGGATTTTTCCAACCCTTATAGCAACTATTTAAAAAAAAAAAAGAAAAGAAAAATTCGCAACAAATCTTGCGACTTGCTGCGGTGTTATTGGAGATTTGTGGAGACTCTGAGATTCCCTCCAGAGTATGAGATGTTCACATCCATGCGTCCAGACCACTATTGGCTGATTTAACAATACCCCCCCCCCACTCATAAAAATAAGCACCCATACAGATACAGTTGCATTTTCACTGGTGGAGGTAGCACTTCATCACTGAGCGGCCAAATGACACGGTCAGCTAGAAGAGCTGTGACGTCCATGACATCACCAAACACAATTAACCCCCAGCACCATGACGACAACTTAGTATGCACCGGTTATTCGACGCTAGTGAAAAAGTATGCACTGCAGCTCTGCTTACCTTTTAGCTTTAATGTTTTCGAAAAATGAATGTAGAAAGTAAAGACGATGTTTTAATTTTACTTCATTAGGTTACTTTTCAAATTGAAAGACCTCCTGTATCAGATTAAAACGCTTAGTTAGCCTTGAGAAAATGCGAAAATCAGTTTTTAAGACACCTCCATCCTGTATTTAATAGAACCGCTCAGCCCAATTTTGCTTGAAAGAAATGTTACAAAATGTGCTGCCTTGTATACAGAAGTATACAGACGTGGTGAAAAGAATCCCCAAAAAATACAAGATAATTAAAAAAGAATATTATATGGATCGATCAGTATCATAGATAAAATGATCATGATTAACTACAATCCTTTGCTGGAATTCATTTTTTGGGGGGGGGGGGGGTAAAACAGAAGTGATTTATTTTGTAAAAAAACGGGTCAGAGTTGGACAGACAAGCAAAAGATCACATATACAACACATACAGACACACACACACACACACACACACAGTTACAGTCTTGTAACATTATTTGTGTATTAAAGCACGATTGCTGCATCGTGTTCATGACAAGTGAGTAGTTTAGTCACCGACGTCATTGTTCTTCGGGAATGGAATGATGACGCCAAACATCTGATAAGTCACACGATAAAACAATTCAGAGAGATTTAGGACTGATTAGAAGAAAGCAGCCACAACCACGCCACATCCGCCCCCCCCCCCCCCCCCCCCCCACCCCACCCCACTCACACTCACACACACACCCTTCAACTCTTGCCAGATTAAAAGATGATCATATATCAGATGTTGCTAGGGTGAGGTGCCTTCTACTCGCAGTCTGTTGCACATGCCTAATCCTGACAAATCCTTTATTTTCCTTGGAACATCCAACACATCAGCTGCTGCCAGCCAACAGTGAGGGGGTTCAATGAGCGATGTCGCGGGGAAAAAACAAGGAAAAACTGCTGTGTTGTTGTCAATTCCCATTTAATCCGTGCCGGGAATGACGCAATTGACCGTCAGGCTGCCTTCTTGTTGTCCGTCTGCAAAGTAGGACCACTGCGGGCGAAGGGCAAAGGGCATTCAGGGTCCAGCAGGCCCCCGCGAGGCCACTGTTTGGGCAGTTGAGTCCTCTTTGAAGGCAAAATAGAACGTGTTGCGAAAGCGAGACGGAGGGAAGGCTTCATGCTGAATTATAAATGCATTCTGATTGCAATCATTGCAATCATCGCTCTGTGTTCACCGAACTGTAAACAACGTTGTCATGTTCCACACTGCACAAAACTGGCACAAAAAAAAAACATCCCAAAAACATGCGTGGTAGGTTAATTGACGACTCTAAATTGCCCGTAGGTGTGAACGCGAGCGCGAATGCTTGTTTGTTTGTATGTGCCCTGCGATTGGCTGGCAACCAGTTCATCGTGAACCCCCCCTCCTGCCCGACGATAGCTGGGATAGGCTCCGGCACGCCCGCGACCCGAGTGAGGAGAAGTGGCTCAAAAAATGGATTGATGGATACTAAAAAGGCGATGTCTGCTAGTATAAGAAGCATATTTTGGAATTATTTTCTGTATGAAACATGCTTAAATGGAGGATGTGCCTCCATCAAGGTCCCTTGCTGTGTCTTGTAAGATGGACAATTTCAGTAAACGTTGCATTCCATTTGGTTACCTATATTTAATGTTAAGGGATTAAAAGGATACGAGTGGGCGAGAGGCTGGAGAAGCCCACTCACGATCGGAGGTAGGAAGAGTAAGTGTATATTTGACTTGAATTGAATTCACTTGACAAATAAAGCAAAAAGAGGGCACGTGTTGTGATATAATAATAATCATCATCTTGAATTGAGGTCGCCATGAAATGACGACGAGGAGCGAAAGTCTCATTTCTCCAAAACATTTGTTGTTCTGCTCGTCTCCTCAACGGGATCTCTGGTAGGAGGCGCTAACATGTAAGCAGACGAGCGAGGAGGCTGCAAATAAAGAAATGCAAATCAAGATGTGACTTCCCATCATGCCTAGCACACAATTAGCAATTGTAAATAGTTTTAGGTAATGATTTGTTTTCTCGTTAATATTTGTTTCCCGTATCATAATAGTAGTTGTTTGTGTTTTACTAACTTGTTGTGCCCTAAGATAAGTTAGTGGTTTGTGAAGTGACAACGCTGATTGTACCTGACGTACGTTCAATTCATTGTGAGCCTCCGACTGATAATCGGTTGAGCAACACTTCTTTATCCTTCTTCAAAAGGGGGACCACAGCCCAGTCTGCCAATCCAGAGGCACTGTCCCAGATGTCCACGCGATGTTGCAGAGGCGTGTCAACCAGGACAGCCCCACAAAATCCAGAGCCTTTAGGAACTCCGGGCGAATCTCATCCACCCCAGGGGCCTTGCCACCGAGGAGCTTTTTAACCACCTCGGTGACCTCGACCCCAGAGATAGGAGAGCTCGCCTCAGTGAACCCAGACTCTGCTTCCTCATGGGAAGGCGTGTCGGTGGAATTGAGGAGGTCTTCGAAGTATTCTCCCCACCGGCTCACGACGTCCCGAGTCGAGGTCAGCAGCGCCCCATCCCCACTATACACAGTGTTGATGGTGCACTGCGTCCTCCTCCTGAGACGCCGGATGGTGGACCAGATTTTCCTCGAAGTCGTTCTCCATGGCCTCACCGAACTCCTCCCATACCAGAGGTTTTGCTTCAGCGACCACCAAAGCTGCATTCCGCTTGGCCAGCCGGTACCCATCAGCTGCCTCAGGAGTCCCGCAGGCCAAAAAGGCCCGATAGGAGTCCTTCTTCATATTGACGCCATCCCTTACCGATGACCTATTTTATTCATATTCCCATTACATCTGACATTATTATAATTTCAAGTCATCATGGGTACATTTATTATATCAGTTTTTATTGACCTTCAATAAGTGGTGTTCTGCAAGGCTTGGTTCTATGCCTTCTATTTATCTTACCATTATCCTATATAAGCCACTGTTTTTAATCAAATGGGGACAGGAACCAGGCCGTTAAGAGGATCTAATTTAACTATGCAGACAACTCATTAGATAACCACGCCTCTGACACGGCCATACTATACACATTGACGCTGCTTTTAGCTTATATGTCGCCTCAACCAGTTGCCCACAAAGTATAAACCTATTGCTTTTGAGCCCATTGCCACTTTATTGCATTTTTCCATCACTTTTCTTTCCGGGTATGATTTCGACTAGTCCTTTGACACACGCTGTGCAAACATGACTCGCACTTTTTATATGTCTCGACAGCCGTGTGACCGAACGGTTTTGTTGAACTTCAACGAGACAGAAGGCTTCAAGGTTAAGGACTCCAGCTGCGCCACCCCCAGACCGCGAAAAGGCTCAGGGTCATCTTATTGTTTTTTGTCCAATATTTTATTTGAGTAAGATGTGCTGTAAGTAAAGTCTGTAACTGCAAACTGTACCAAACAGGAGAAATTGGAGAGCGCCTTTGTCACGTGAAGTGCATCGATGTTCTTCAACACGTCCAAACAAGATTAGCTCTCCAGGTCGGTCTCTCCATTGTCTTCTCGACTCCCAACAACAAAATAAACATCTCAATCTGTCTTGGAGTGAAGTTCCAACCTTGAAGCTTTCTCTGGACATGTTGTGGAAATTGTGCGTAAAGTAAATAAAGTGGCTATCACATCTTGAGAGGCCAGACGTCGCAGCTGTCTCTGCAAGACGACCCACGTCAGAGAGGCGATCTTTCCCACAGTCTTAAACGCGACCACGCTGCAAGCACAACAAACAGGACATCCAAATCCACCCCTTTGGAAACAAAGTGATTGGGTCATCAGTTTCATAACAGCCTATTCTGAAGCATCATTTGCATATTGTTTTAGTAAATAAATAAGACCAAATTGACATTAAAGTTTTATGGATGGGATTAAAAGTTTGTTGAGTTTTTTTTATTAGCTCCCAAAGCAACCATTTTATTTGTGCACCTGTTAGGTTGTTGACATCTCACCAGGATGTCTTTGAAAATGTTCCACACTCGGTGGACGGATGTGTCTTACGCAATAAGACAAGCACAGACCAATTTTGCATATAACCACAGAGTTACATTCAAAGAGCCACATCATTTAAAGCAGCGTACGCACATACCAAATTGTAAAAGCCTAACTGATTTTGAAAATGTGAGAGACCCCACAAATCAAATGATGAGGAAACAACAAATAAAAATCAACGTGTGTGCGCCTACTGTTCTTAATACTGTGTGGTGTACTCGAGATGACCAACACAGCACACCGCACACAACTCCAATAGCAGAAGGTACGTGGACACTGATAATCGGCCCAAATTTGAGCATTTCCCAACAAGGCCCGATTGTCCGATGTCTCTAAAAAAGATAATCCTGAATAATTATCCTCGTCGGTCTTCTTGGAAAACAGTTGAGGCCGGCAATCGTGAATGTAAAACCTGTTCAATATTTATGATTGAAAGTCCTTATGGATGTGACTTGAAGCTTCCAAGTCATTCAACACTAAAAATGAAAACAAGAATTTGCAACTGCACTTATCTGGCAGATAAGACAACAGACTAGCTTCTTCTATTTACTCTTTTTTCTATTTTACAGATGTCTGGATACCTTGTGGCACCATGCTGCCTCCCATAGGTCAGTTTCGGTACTACGACATACATCTGGTTTGGGGAGGAAACTCACAATTGTTGGTGCAGATCTGGTTATGTAAGTGGTGTGCTGGGTTGATCAGTTCGAGTACATCACAGACTATAAGAGCAATAAGCACACACTCGCCAATGTATTCCCTGCCATGTGTGTAGTCATTCACATTATAAAAAAACACGCAGTCAACGAGCAAGGCCACGGAGAGCTGCAAATTGAGGCCGATAGATTGGTGTCAAATGTGTGTGCGTGTGTGTGCGTCTGCGAATTCCCAGAGAACTTTGAAGCTAGGGATTGCCCTCCAGTGGCCAGAGGAGAGTCTACAACCCCAACTCCAATGAATTTGAGACGCTGTGTTAAACAAATAAAAACAATACAATAACTGCAAATCATGTTTGACCTATATTTAATTGAATACACTAAAAAGACAAGATATTATTTCAAACTGATAAACTTTATTGTTTTTAGCAAATAATCCTTAACTTAAAATGTGATGGCTGCAGCACGTTCTAATAAAGCTGGGACAGGGTCGCGTTTACCAATGTGTTACATCACCTTTTCTTTGAACAACATTCAATAAATGTTTGGGAACTCAGGACACGAATTGTTGAAGCTTTGTAGGTGGAATTCTTTCCCATTCTTGCTCGATGTACAGCTTCAGCTGTTCAACAGTCCGGGGTCTCCGTTGTCGTATTTTAGGCTTCATAATGCGCCACACATTTTCAATGGGAGACAGGTCTGGACTGCAGGCAGGCCAGTCTCGGACCCGCACTCTTTTACTACGAAGCCACGCTGTTGTAACACATGCAGAATGTGGTTTGGCATTGTCTTGGTGAAATAAGCAGGGGCGTCCATGGAAAAGACGTTGCTTGGATGGCAGCATATGTTTCTCCAAAACCTGTATGTACCTTTCATCATTAATGGGGCCTTCACAGATGTGTAAGATACCCATGCCATTGGCACTAACACAGCCCCATACCATCACAAATGCTGGCTTTTGAACTTTGCATCCATAACAGTCCGGATGGTTCTTTTCCTCTTTGTCCCGGAGGACACGACGTCCACAATTTCCAAAAACAATTTGAAATGTGGACTCGTCGGACCACAGAATACTTTTCCACTTTGCATCGGTCTATCTTAGATGAGCTCGGGCCCATAGAAGCCGGCGGCATTTCTGGGTGTTGTTGATAAATGGCTTTTGCTTTGCATAGTAGAGTTTCAAGTTGCACTTACGGATGTAGCGCCGAACTGTATTGACTGACATTGGTTTTCTGAAGTGTTCCTGAGCCCACGTGGTGATATCCTTTACACGTTGATGTCGGTTTTTGATGCAGTGCCGCCTGAGGGATCGAAGGTCACGGGCATTCAATGTTGATTTTCGACCTTGCCGCTTACATGCAGTGATTTCTCCAGATTCTCTGAATCTTTTGATGATATTATGGTCCGTAGATGATGAAATCCCTAAATTCCTTGCAATTGTACGTTGAGGAACATTGTCCTTAAACTGTTGGACTATTTTCTCACGCACTTGTTCACAAAGAGGTGAACCTCGCCCCATCTTTGCTGGTGAATGACTGAGCAATTCAGGGAAGCTCCTTTTCTACCCAATCATGGCACCCACCTGTTCCCAATGAGCCCGTTCACCTGTGGGATGTTTCCCACCTGTCCCAACTTTTTTGGAACATGTTGCAGCCATAAAATTCTAAGTTCATGATTATTTGCTAAAAACGATAATCAAGTTGATCAGTTTGAACATTAAATATCTTGTCTTTGTAATGTTTTCAATTAAATATAGGTTGAACATGATTTGCAAATCATTGTATTCTGTTTTTATTTTTGTATAACGCAACATCCCAACTTCATTGGAATTTGGGTTGTACTTTGTCAAAGCCCAACCTCAAGATGTGCAGGATTCAGTGCAAAAAAAACAGCGGCGCTATCTCTGCAAATAAAAGCCAACCAAAATGACGGGGATGTCTGCGCTTGCATGTCAAAAACACCAGCAGCACACCACATCCACATCTGGATCCTTTTTTCAGATGTTATTGTCATCTGTTTCCATTGCATGTGGGACAACATTTAAATGAAGTGCAGATAAGATTTGCCATGTTTTTCTCTAAAACTGTTGGACAATGTTTTTTTATTGCAATCAAATGATAAATGGGCTGTTTTTTGTGTGGGTTGTTTTGTTACATTCAAGGGAATCACAGCCCTTGAATACTGTCCCTGAATTCACCTACTTGTGACACAGCATCAGGAGCAAATGGTGGTTCAGTATCAGGCCCAAGGGCACAGGGGATCAGGATCAAACCCAAAACTTTCAGGTTGGGGGATGACCACGCTACCACTACAGCAATGCTGCCACAGCAAGTACGTTTCGTTGGAAACACAGACAAGATGGGAAGGAATATAATTCAATGTCAGCCAAACTTTGAACCTGTTTAAAAAAATTAAAACAATTAAAATTTCCTGTTTTTGCCATTATTGTGCTCTTTTTCAAGTCAACCATGTGGTAGAGATTTTTGCTCTGACTGTCCAAAGCAAACCTGGTTTTTATTGGTTGTTAAAGGGTTCAAACAAAACCGCAAAAGTCAAAAACAAAATGTTCTCCGAATCACTATGGCAGGCGTAGCCGAGCTGTTTTCTTCCACAGGCTGTAGTGTAGTCGAGAACACAGCGTCCAGGTAAACACAGGGGTCCTGTCTTACGGCGCGTCCCAGGGGGCCCGTCACACCGTGGGAAGCGTTTCCTCGGTGGCGATCTGAAGGGAATTGTCTTACGGCACGACATCGATTCATTTCGCTGGCCGGCGCACACAGCGAGCCTGTTCGTGTAACAGGACCCGGCCTGACCCCGGCCCGAGTCAGGCCATCCGATTCATCCGATTGTTCCTCTCTGCGTCCACGCTGCTATTCAATACGTTGATCCGAGAACTCGCCTTTAAGCCAAACTGACAAGGAAGATGACGTTTGTTCCGCATCGCCGCTCAAACCGCATTACCGCTGGAAAATGACTGTCACCATTTCAGTCTTATTCTGAAAGGTCAAGCTTTTGCCGTACAGTGTGTGGAGGATCATTTTCGATCTATCTATCAAACCCTTGTGCTTGTGGCTTGCGCTGGAAACTGCAGCGTCATGGTGATACTGAGTGAGTACAGTACACGGGTTGGGAAGTCCACTGTACTGTGCAAAGGGGTTTCCCTTTCACAAGCGTGTCACGCTGCAGTGAAAGGCCGAGTGACATCCGGGCCCATCATAAGGCAACGTCCAAACCAATTCTGACACCATGAAATTCAAGTCGGAAGCCCATTGTTAGCGGCTGTATAATAATTAGAGGCCAGCTCGCATGCCGTTTATGTAAGAGGGGCTTGTTTATTCACGGCGAGCTCGGTTTGTGCGAAAGCTCAGTTGGGATCTCAATGGCTCCATTATTGGACGAGTGTTTAAAAGCCTCTTTCAAACTTCAAATGTAAGACGCCTCCCACCCTGCCTCCACTGGCCTGCTGCATAAAAAAACAAAACAAAAAAACTGGCACGCAATCACACAGCACATGCGGCAAAGCGAGCATGAATGCGTGAGCTTCTGATTCTGATGTTCTGACCCCGAGTGTTACGCAATACTGAGTCCCCTCACCTCTGATAGCCAGTCTAGCGAGCACCTGGCTCAGCGTATGCGCTATAAAAACATATTTGATCGACATTTGAATGAACGACAAAGTTATTACATTCCGGCTGACCCGTTGAACGAGCAGCCGAGCAAGCTCGCTTTCATTTTGGTGTAAAGAACACAGAGACTGTTTATTGTTCCGCAAAGTGTGCAAAGCCTCATAAGGACCGGATGTCTTTAAGCCTCTTTGACGCGTTCAGCACCTCGGACCAGGAAGCGCTCGGTCAGGCTGCGCAAAAACATTACGCGTTTAAATCCTCCTCTTTCGTGCTGCACTACACAATCTCAGTGTTGCTTTGTTGTAGTGAATTTACACTTCGACGTCGTTGATATACCGCTTACGATCTACTGCGCGTACTAGTGCGCTCTTCAGGCTCTATTTGTGTTGACGGCACATCTGCTGCCGAGCGCGAAAATGCCGTACCTTGATTTTAGCGCGCCGCATTTAGAGGGAATGGGAGGAGCCGCTTTGATTGCACAGGATTGAAGTCGGCCGTGATCACACCCACAGCGGCGCAGACGTTTTAGACGCGCTAGTCCGGGAAATTACCAACACTGGATCTAAGCAGCCTCTGCACACACTTACGACGCGCACCGACCGCGACAGTCACAAGAATAGAACCCTTTTGTCATTATGAGAAAGACAATTCTGTGCACTTGTAGAACAACTGTCCTACATTTCTGCACACGAGTTGGTCAATTTGGGCATACTAGTTACTAGTGGGGAAAACTGTGCACAAGCTGACATTTGAAACCTACTAGTGAAATGCTAGATTTTAACTAGTAGAACTTTATGTCATTAATACAACTAGTAGAATTGTCTTGATAGTGAGGATGAAGAACGTGGATCTTAAGCTGGATATCAAGAATAGTGAACAAATGCACAAACTTTGAGACCTGCTTGAAAGTCAGCATGTGACCCACGACACGAGCAGCGCGTCGACAGTAAGGGCTCTGCTCAACTTTACTTTCAATCCTGCAGCGCCGGCATACAGCGGGTACGGAAAGTTTACAGACCCCCTTAAATTTTTCACTCTTTTTTTTTTATATTGCAGCCATTTTCTAAAATCATTTAAGTTCATTTTTTCCCCACATTAATGTACACGCAGCACCCCACATTGACAGGAAAAAAATGGACTTGTTGAAATTCTTCCTGATTTATTAAAAAAGAAAAACTGAAATATCACACAGCCCTAAGTATTGAGACCCTTCGCTGTGAGACTCACATTGAACTCGGGTGCTGTCCATTTCTTCTGATCATCCTTGAGATGGTTCTACACCTTCATTGGAGTCCAGCTGTGTTTGATGATACCGATTAGGAAAGCCACACCCCTGTCTATACCTTGTGACCTTACAGCTCACAGTGCATGTCGGAGCAAATGAGAATCATGAGGTCAAAGGAACTGCCTGAAGAGCTCAGAGACAGAATTGTGGCAAGGCACGGATCAAACATCAAACAGAACATTCCAATTCCCTCATAAAATACACGTGAATGAAGAAAGATGCTGTTGCAAAACTGAAATTCCCCCCAAAAACAAAACAAAAAACAAAAAACAAAAATCGAGGTCCCAGGTTCTAATCTTGGCGCCGGCCTTCCTATGTGGAGTTTGCATGTTCTCACCGTGCTTCTGTGGGTTTTCTCTCTTACGTATCTCTTTCCAAAAAAGAAAAAGAAAAAGAAATGTAAAAAAAATGCACATTCAAGGTTTATTGAAGACTGAAACTGCTTGTGTGTCCTGCGAATGGCTACAACCCTGCCTTTTGCCCAAAGTCAGCTGCGATCAGCTCCAGCTCACCCTTGACCCAAACGAGGACAGGCAGGACGGACAATTGATGCATGGAAAAAAATAAATAAATAAATCAAAGAAAAATGACAAGTTAGTGTGAACGCTGGTCTCTCATCAGCATCCACACAATAAGCTTTGTCGTGACAGAATCAATGGCGCTGGAGAGGACACGAGTGTTTGATTGTGTCCTCTTTTGAATGGAGCGTCTCTCGATGGCTTCTTGATTAAGCTGATGTCACAGTCACGCTGGCCGGGTCACACGGCACGCCACGGGCCCATCACACGGCGCCGAGCTCGCCGGCTGATGGAACTACTGTAGGCAATAAATACTTTGATCGCACGGATAAAGGAGGAATTTCTGCCGGGGTGGCTTTAAATTGAAATACTTGCACAGTGACATTTTTCTTGCCGTTGTATTGCCAACGTGTTGTTAGAATAACCAGATTCATTCACGGCGCAAGGTATAATAATGACGTTTTGGCTGAATGCGTCAGATTTGACAGTTTGTAGCCATGAAAAAGCAAAATGCAGTTAAAGAAGACATTTTTTGCAATTATTGCAGAATTTAAAACAGTTCCCAGTTGCCATAATAAAAGGCATTCTTCTTTCAAAATCCCCAAAGGATAAATAATTGCAACACACTTAGCATCAACTTCTCTGACCCCTCTACGAACTTTTTTTTTTTTGAAGAGATGAGCGACAAATGTTGCAACTTTTTGTGAAGTTATTGGAGGCCAGAGGAGACCGAGACTCCCTCTCTCAGTCTCAGTCAATAAATTAGATTCTAAAATTCAAAATTGTTGCAAAACTCAAGGCCCGCGGGCTAGACCTGGCCCAGCACATCATTTATCAGTCGATAATGTTGAAGAGATAGTGCAACCTTTTTTTGCTACCAGTCCCCCTTTTAAAACAAATTTAATAGTTGTTGAACAATTTGGATTTGTTGTGCATTTGTAACAACATGAAGCAATTCTGTATATGTTTGTGAACTGTTTCACAGTCGTAATGGCCCTCTGAGGGAAACCGTAACGATGATGGAGGTGATGAGGACCCCAACAAAAAGGAGCTTGACACCCCTGCATTAGAACCATCAGCAGCTTTACCATGACTTAAATATATGTTTTGTATGTAGTGCAGAGTAGTGAGTCAATTGCAAATGTAATTTGCATAAATATAATGATCTGATAGTGTTTTTAGTGTTGTTTTTGGAGTCATTCTGATTCCCTATCATCCCCCCCCCCCTATTTAAAAGGAACACTGCAAACTAGAAACTAAAAGTTGCCTGCTGTGTGATTCCGCTATGATGACATGACAAAAGCGCCATCACAAGGCCGACTTTCAAGTAAGCGTTGTGCTCGTTTGACGCAAGGGATGCAGCGATGTTCCTTACGAGTCAGCTGCAGCGATGTCATGAGTCCGCAAAAGTTGAGGAAGCAGCCGTTTCCTTCGGGTCTCGACATCTTATTTCCCCGTCACCGAATTTGCTTATAAAGTGGCCTGCAATCAACGCCTAAGTCTAAGTCCATATGATAAATTCTGCCTTTACAAAGATAATATTGCTCATTTTTCAGCGACAACAGCGTCAAAGTCAAGGGTTGCAAAAGCTCGCCACGTATTTTCCTCGTCTTGTGTTCACAACGAGTTATCCATCGTAAAAATAATCATTTATATGCAAGGGCAATTAAGAAATATGTTGGGGTGATTATTCGAGAAGATATTAGTCAAAGGACAAGAAGTGTGACTGATTGCCACAGCGAGTCTGTAAACAACTACAGTGCAGCTCAGCTTCTTGTTAGCGTACGTCATGGGCAGCTCCAACTTCACACCTGTCAATTCATTTGAAATGGCAAAGAAGTGCAGTACAAACACAACTTTACTTACATTTGAAATGGGAAAAAAATACAAATGAAAGCCTGGGCTCTTATTATTGCACCATTATTACTAAGTTTATAACATAATAATTCATATTGTCCCAAATGTTACTCTTGCACTTGTCTATATTGTCTATCTCCTAAAAAGAAGACAAACGTTTGATGTTGCACTTTCCTTAAAAAAAAAAAAAAAAAAGATTTAAAATGGTGGCGTTTCATTTTCTGCGTCATTAAATGTGTTTCCGTTTACACAAAACGTTGCATTTTATTTTGCTCTCATTCTGTACCGAATGTGAACCGAACCGTCACTTGTACTGAACAATGAAATTCCAATTATAGACTTATTCAAACCACACAACGGAGGGCTAGCCTAACTACAATGTGGCCTATGATAAATACACATTAGAAACCCCTGCTTTATACTTGGCCAATAATATGTGGGTCATATTACTAGTTTATTGTGAACAATGCATTCGCATCATGTCAAGGAAAAAAAAATGTTGACCACTTGATCGCAAAAAGTCGAACAATACTTTATTGTTGTGTTTCTCAGTCACACACCCAAAATGTCTCGTCTCCACTTTCATGCCAGCCTTTCTTTGCGGCTTTTTTTCTTCTTCTTCTATCAGCACCGATACAACAACTCTTGTCATCTGATAAGAGGAATTGAATTTAGTGCTGTTTTTAAATGCCAAGAGCTAGTGAGTAGCAGGAGGTTGAAAGGAATAGCAAACATCTGCGTGAGCCACAGATAATGAAACGCTTACAGAAATAATGCTGCAAAAAAAAATAAAAAAAGGTACAGAAAAAGTAGAAGTAATGAAATGGAATAACTGGAACAACATGATCATTTTTCAATGTTCTTGGGGCTTTTCCTTGAGCTTAACGGTGGCGTACTTGGTATAATGTGTGTGCAGGACTAGTACATTGGTAAAGAAATACAACATGCATGTGCACCAACTGCTTTGTCTTATTTTGAATAGCCTTTTATCAGTGTAAAATGTTGATTAATAAAAATAAATACGTAAGCATAGTCCATCCCTGCGAGACACATTAGCGGTACAATAAGTGCAACATTTTGCTCGCACAGCACTGTGGTCAGTCATGATTGTTCCGGTTGTGACATACTTGCATATATGTATGCATACACTGCACATTTCCTGCAAATACATTTGGAAGGTTTTGGAACTAAAAACAGATTTTCATGTTTAGATTTTGGGCTCTGCAAGGGTATTGTCTGAACAAAAGGCTAACAACACAACACAATTTTATTCAAAAAGTTGACTGTACCGCTAACGTGTCTAATGAAGTCGCATTTCTTATGTCAAATTGCAAATTTAAATCAAATTTGATCTAAGACCTGGGACGTGTACAAAATGCAAACAAAACTTCCCAATTGTTCACGTCAATGCAGCGTTAATAACCCCAAACTGCCTTTGTATGTGTTGTCAAGTAAACGTTGTCCTATTAAACGCAAGTCCCCGGTGATTCAAGTTGGAGCACGAAAGCCGCCCTCGAGGTTACATAACCGACTTTGAGGCCAACGTTTGTGTTCTCCAATGTTGCGCGGCCGTCATACGGATCGCGTTAGGGCCAACGTCTCCGCGCGTCTCGTGAACCTTTCCGTTTTGAGTTTGCTTTGTCCGCGCTGCACGTTGTTACGTGTTTTCCTTCTATGTTAATGGTCTGCACAAGATAAGTGGACCGACATTGAGCGAGGTCAAAGTGGACCACCAATGGGCTCACGTGGCCTTTGGGGGAAGTAGACGCGCAACCATCAGTTGTTTTTTGCGGGGTGTCACAATGTGTTGGGTGCACAGGAACAATCAAGCCAGCATGAGGGAGAAGGGGGCCGACGGGACAATACTCAGACTGTCCCCTGTCGCATAAAGACCTGATTATCCCCCCTCCCTCTTTTCCTCTCCTGTTGGCGGGCCTGGCAGAGCGGACAGAAAGTGTTTGCAGTCTTTCCTGTCTTCCGTTGAGCAGCGGGGACTCTCCTGGAGTCTCGGCATTTGAAAAAGGGAGCTGCAGCATTGGCCGGCCACTGTGGGAAAGTCATTCAAATGTATAGCGTGGCTCTTTTTATTTGTTTCTGACGGACTCCTGGAAAGAGGCATCCGCCAAGGCAATGGGTGCTAATGCCGCTACCCGCTGCCATGGCAAACTGCGACGCTGACAAAAACTCAATAGCGAGACGCTTCCTTGTTTCTACAGGTGGCCAGTGTCCACGCGGAAGGAATTTCGGGACGATCTGTACCAATCCGTCAAGAGTTGGGCACCTAGACCCTTTACCAACTGCATGCTACCCGCAGCTGCCACATATAGTCACAATTTTGCCACAACTGGCAAAAGCAGATACTATAAGGCAGGCAAGTCAATCTTTTCACGGTGGATAGCTTAACGGCAATTTGTGGCGAGCTTTCATGACTGTGCCGTCTGTGTCATGGCCAGGTGCCCCCGAGGCTTTGGGCCCTACAATTCTTATTACTTATTGACGCTAGTGGGGTTCTCAGTAAATAAACATAACTACCAAGTGTGCCCCGAAATGCCATGGGATTTTTTTTACAATCCATCGTAGATGCAAAAAGCAGTGATTTAGAAACTTTTGACCCAACGTATGTGCTTCCAAGCTGTAAATATTTTTTCCAACCGCGGCTTGTACAAAGAGAGTGAGAAAAGGACAAATGCGCAATCACATCAGAACTTTGAATTGGCCTAAAGCAAAGGTAAGGAGGAGTAATTAGTTTGGAAAGTTTGTGTTATTGGCACACAGCTCCCCATATGCAAGTGTGCACTTTAAATTTAAAAACATCAGAATTTATTGGCGCCTGGACCAGAGTTTGAGGACCACTGTACTAGATGGTGCACCTCAAGTATAAAACATCCATTTTGCATTCACCGAGGCCTTGAAAGCCACATTTGCAGAGCATACAAGGTCCAAGGTACAATAAAACTGTGTCGCAATGACAATAAGTGGGCTTAATAAGCCGTTTCCTGCCTGTGACAGGCAATAAAACAAGGCTTGACATGGTTCTTCTGCTCAACGCTCAGCATATGACCACCTCCACGTGGAGCACTGAAGCCAGTCTGAAGCAGTCTGCGGAGGAGCCGTGTTTTTCATTCATTCATCGCCAAAGGGGGTTACTATGACAAAGTAGACGCCTCTGCTGGCGACTGTCGGCATGACATGTTGTTTACCAAGCCACTAACCCCAGGAGAGCCCAATACGGCATTCAGACGCATTCTGCTTTTGCTCTCCAACTTGTGTGTGTCACAATATAGATGATCCACACACGTTTGCACTCCCACAAGTTACACAACTTTCACTTCCATGACCCCGTGTCGCAAAATAACATGTTGCTGCGTCCCCAACAGAAGCTCTATTTTTGGGTCTGTATCGATTGGATAAACAAACCGTTGGCCGTACGCAGAGGATTACATTCAAAGAACGGGTCGAAGGCGTTGAGTCGAGCTGGAAAGAAGCGTGCGCATTTGTTCGCAGAAAGCATCGATTTCAGAAACGCTTGCCGATGCTAATTGATCCGTTCGTCGCGCCGCGAAAGCCATTGCCGGTGGTTAGACCGTTCTCTTTTGTATGTTACTTCAATTCCCACGTATGGGGGTGTTAAGACAAAGTGGGGTTACGCAACAGTTGGGCCGACCGAATGAAACGAGCATTAATTGAGGTCGAGTCGAGGGTGTCATTGTAAGCCACATTAGGATGCAGAGGCAGCGTTACGTTTAGAACACTATTGGTTTTGATTTAAAAACAAACAAACAAAAAGTCAGGTATATCGTCGCACATAGACATTTTAAAATGTCTACTAAATGGAGTTTGGAGTTGCCAGTGTGTTTGCTAACACAGGAGGGAATAAAGGGAATCTTGAAACTGTGAAATTGGACACGGCATCAATGCGGCCCGTGGCGCCAATGTTCAAACGGGAGCTTGAAACCGTCCCGAGAACCGTTTGTGTTGCCACCACATTCGCGCAAGTTCCCGCAGCTGTTGGTCGCCGAAGTGTCGCGGGCGAACCCCCAAACAGGAAAAGAGTGAAACAGCAGCACAATGATCATCCACAAGCCTCAAGGACAGAAGACGTACAGTGCACAAATACACTTTGCGTTTGCCTGACAGGCTGTTCATTCATTTTGAAAAGATCTGTAGTTCATAATTGGATGTAGACTATGACTTTATGCAAGGGTTAAACATGCCACCTTTGCACCCTGAGGCCAAACAAAGCGCTCCGACAGTACCTGACGGGTATTTTGCGGCCGCCGTCTTGATGACGCTCGCAAAAACATTCCTGAATTGGACTTGAGCAACATTACAAGCACCTGTCGTGAAGTACGACACGACACGCGTTGTCATTTGAGTCAACAGAGCATTCGGGCCTGCTTCATATCGGTCCCGGCGCAAAGATTCACCAGCTCCTTCCAGCGCCCTCCCAGTCTGGCTGCAGAAGCGGCGTGAACTGGGTTAGGCTTATATAACCCGCGTGTGTTCTCATAAAGTCCCTCAGTCACTCGTCTTCTCCTAATCTTTTCAGCTTGATTGCACTCCACATCCCTCCTCCCCTCTCGCGCGTTCTCACACACAGGAACAATCCGGCCGGCACCGCACCAACCCAGGATCCGGTTGGGAGCGGATGGCGGCGGTGCTCGTTCTGAGGGCGGTCGGTCGGGGTGCTCGCGATTGTGCCGGTGCGAGTGCAGCAGCTCGTCGTGACAAATGTGACGCATCGGAGTCGAGCTGCTTCCGCTTTATCGAGCTATTGCAGCTTGCGCCATTACTTGAGCGATGCTTACTGTATAACATTCTTTTTTAGCCCAAGTCACCGGCACGCATGAAAGAGGGATTGTGCAAGAAGCAAATAAAGGTGTCGATATTTACTACCACGGTGACCTCGTTACGAGCACAAATGAAACCAGTTTTACGGACTCTACGGAAACACCAAGGCCATTACAGTAGTTTGCGTTCTAACTGTGTTTTTGTAATTATCCCGAAAATTTGGAAAATGATTTGATTTCCATTGAGCGTGTGCAGTGATGCCACCAACAGGACCGGAATGGAACTGAAGCCACTTTTCAAATTTACAACTGGGCTTGACAAAATCTGTATCAATAACAACAAACCACAGGGGGAACCACATTATCACACATTATCGACCATGTCGATAATCGGACCGAATTTGAGCTCTTTCTCTCCCTTCCGATTCAAAACAAGCCGCGGACTCTGCAACCTGAAGCTTGCGCTGTCGCGGCACATGAATAGAGGATTATAACGTGTCAGCCAAGTCATTCAGCCAAATCAAAATAAGAGAGTTGGCAACCCCGATGTGCAGAGAACAGCCGCTATTCGTGGGGGATATAGGGACCGAGCCCTTTCATGAAGCGTGAAAATATGCGAGTAAATCAAGCTCAAAGAAGTTGTAACGCTTTGTAAATGCAACACCTCAACTCACTATGACAGCGAATAGGTGAGTTCTTGGGTGAATAACGGAGGATAGGTTCCCCCACCGCCCAAACGTTTTTGCAAATGCTGAACCATGAAAATGCGGGGGTTGATTTCACTTAATAGTTAAGCTAACAGGCTTCTATTTCTTCTTTTACTACTACTCTTTCTTCTTCTTTGTATTTTTTTTTTTTTTGCATGGCGCCATCTGGTTTGGAGACTGGCGCTCGGTCACGATACGGTGCTGTGTCGTGTTGGTGTACTTCAAGAGCGGTCGGGCTTAGTCGGTCGGTTGCGATATTATAAACCGCTACGTGCATACAGCACTTTATTCCTCTTGATCTTTTCTTTTTCTGTTTTTTTTATTGCCAAACCACAGTAGAAAAGTGTGAGCTCTCTCTTGCTCAGCAGAAATATAAACATGTTAATATTCTCCTGGGAGCTGCAAGTCACCTCACCTACAAACCTGCTCACGTAAAGCCAGTCAACCTGTTGTTTTTTCCCCCCCCCTCACTTATTTTGTGGACCTGCAGTTGACTAAACATTTAATAATATGCTTTATGTGCATTTATTGGCCGGTCAAGGCCATCGGGCTCAATACGTAGGCTGATGTAGTGCACGATTGACAGCAGCCTGAAGTCATTTGCATAACGTTAAATAAACCTGACAGAGGTGAAAAGTATGCGGGATGAGGGCAGGGGGAGGAGTTAGGTCGGTGTTTTTCTAAAATATGCATTGTCCCCTCTGAAGCTTAAGCACAGAAAATCCAATTATGTGCCGCTGGTATGTGACAGGCTCAGTATCTTGGCGGAGTTTTCCAACCTGGCTCAGCGAGTCACTCAGCAGCCTCAAGCGACCATCTGCTACGGCAAACTCGTTTCTTTCTATGTTTATATAAAAACATATCCGGTTTTCGTACGCTCCTTGCAAATACCTGCAACGGTCGACAGATCTCTAACGCCATCCACCCATTCATCGGCGACACAAGCCCGCCCGCCCTCGTTCGGGTCACAGGTCAGCGGGAGCCCGGCTCACCTTGAGCGAGAGGCAGGCCCAAGACAATCGAGTGCCTGTAATCAAACTTGATTTTGGGAGGACGAGGCAAGCCGGAATGCCCACACGAGCACGGGGGAGAACATGGAAACACGCAGGAAGGCCCGCCCGAAGCCAGATTGGAACGTCAGAGGTCCAATCTCTCGACTGTCCCAGTCCCAAATATACAAAACAAAAGGCTCAGCTGCTATTTGCAATATTTGAGGGAATTCGTTTGAGGGTCGTGCATCACATAAACTATGAAAGCTGTATCTTGTGTAACAAAAACAAAACATATCCAGTACCACCTCCTCCCTAAAACAACGTTTGTCTGCTGACATCTGCTGGCTTGTCTTAAAATAACAACCGTACTTGAGCGTCATAAATGCAACTCTGACGCCAACTAGTGGTAGACATGAATACAACCAGATGACCCGTGAAAAATGTTTTGATTTCCAAAGAAAATTTGGGACAGATTGACATCTTTAACATTACTTTTGTTTTCCAGCCAATTAATCAGGAGTGATTTTGATTGATAGTGTACGTGCGTTGCTGTTAGGTTCGGTGAAGACTCCAAATTGTCCATAGGTGTGAATGTAAGCGTGAATGCTCATTTGTTTATTTGTGCCCCTTGTTCGGCTGGCGTCTGACGCGATTGTGTATACAACCCAAATGCGAGACACGGGACCGCAGGAATTTCTGGAATGGACTTATAATCACAACTGCGGCAAGTTCAGCAAGAAACGGGTGCGTCGCAACATGGCCAACGTCAAAGTACAGGTAAACAGCAGTTAACGTCAACGTCTAGATTTAAAGAGTTTGAAGAATGGGAAGGGGTCTCGGCTCAGGTAATATGCTGTAAACCACAAATAGCAAAATGGGGGAACTTACACTTTGTGGTCGTTGCAAAGCGCCAAATTGCCACGGGGACAGGCTAAATGCTCAGGCAGAACTGTTCGGGTGTTCGGGGGCAAAAGACTCAGGGGATCCCCGGGAGAAGGCAGGAAGGTCGGGGGCACCCAGAAGATGAAACCGTGGAAAAGCGCTGGAGAGTCTCGCATAGGTGTGTAGCGAACAATCTGGCAACGAGGCTGCGATCGGGAGAGCCTGAAATAGGTGGGCGTGGCTGACTGGCAGAGTGGGTGAGCGGAAAAACACTGGGAGAGCACACAGGTGACAAATGGCGCCCAACCGGGGAATTATGCTGCTTCTCCCGCCCAAAGTTGGCTGCCAAGGACTTCCGACACGCTGGCGTCGTTGAAGACTCGAAATCGGGCGTGTCAAAATCAGTTTTGTCCACGTCGGTTTCCCTCCGACGGCCATTATGACTCTCAAACCATGTAAATGTACAGCATAATCGCCGCATTATGGGCGACTGTAAAAAGGATTACATACACGGCAAATTAAACTAGCTTTGAAATCAGGCGTCAAAGGAAAATAGTTGAACTGGTGTTCAATTGACAAAGTATATTAAAAGGGTGTTTAGCAACAAAAAATGGTCACTATCTCAACTCTTTTAAAAATGGAGACTATTTGTAATTGCGGTAGAGATTTGAGCAAGAAATGCGAAGTCGACACAAATGATGTGCTTTAGCGGGCCGCATGGAATGATGCGGCAGTCCAGATCTGAGCCCCGTGGCCTCGACTTTGTAACCTGTGCCCGAAAAGTGCGAATGTGACTTTGAATGCTCGTTGCCCAAAAACAACACTCCCAAAAAAGCACAAGTACCTCCATTTTCGAGCACTTTTATTTACAAACGTACAACCATTTATACATTTATCAACTTGTTGTTAGGAAATAAAGACGCACACATATATACAGTACAGTAGATACTGTAAGTATAGATTACAAACAGGCTGCCTTCATTTCCGTACGAGTCAACATGCAAGAACTTTTAATTAGAAAGTCTTTGTCGCAAATAGATAACAGTAGGAATGCTGGTATGTACAGGTCTGCAACTCCACGAGACACCTCATTAGGTACAGCTGCACAATCAAATCGTAACTGATAAAAGATCCCAAATCCGATGATCAAAAGACGCACACGAGGGGAGCAATTTCATTTCCATCGTGCAGGTTTATTTGGTCGGCGAGGCAAAATGAATGCCATGCAAACAACATTTGTGTGTAAACAAAGCGAGCGTGCCCTTTTGCTGTCAAATAGCCCTCTTTAATTGGATCCTTATAGCTCAAGCTAAGGCAACGTCGCTTTCACAGGACTTCAGGCTTTCAAAAGTCTCCGGGCAGTCAAGTGTGACAACGGGACATCTCACGTCGATGCGATGTACAGCGAGCGCTGTCGGCTTTCTTGCGGTCAAGAAGCTGTGTTCAAAAAGTCCGACCTGAAAAAGGAAGGCCGGTCCTCGTCCCATTGAAAAAAAAAAAAAAAAAGAAACATATATGAGGAATGAAAACACAGTTTAAGTGACGTCTTTTTATCAACAGACACAAGATGGCCAAATTGGAATCTGCTGTCGTTGTGCCCTTCACGTGATCACATGATCAAAAATGGATTTGCTATTCAAATGGCAAATGTCACTGCTGGTGCACTTCGACTCCACCTGTCACTCCTAATCTTTCACATTTGCAAAAAAAAACAACAAAAAACACTGGCGCTTGAAAACTTCTTTCAGACGATATTCCAAATAAAAAGCAATGCGGTCATACAAAATCTTGAGATGGTTTACGAAGTTCAAAGTTCAACGTGGGAAATAAAGACTTTGGACAATGTGGACATGGCTCTGGGGCATTTAACTACTTTGCCCCGATCCGCTATGGCAGTGATTCTCAACTGGTGGGTTGGGACCCAAAAGTGGATGGCCAACCAGTATTGGGTGGGTCGCAAAAGTATGACGGGGGCGCCTCGGTTTCTGACGTACGCGGTTTCGTGGCTACGAACACTGCGCAACCGACTATTTTGCGCAGCGGCATAAGAATACGTTGTCGCTCGGCACAAGAAAGCAAGCGTGACTTCTTTTTGTTTTCCATTCATTTTCATACGAATATTTACTGCAATGATGTTTTACTTACAACTACTTTAATGTAGGTTAGTGACGGCGCATTCCAACTTAGAAAATCAGTCCAAAACTAGTTTTTATTCATGTTCAATGAATCAACTCATCAATTATTATGCCCATCCCTAATTAAGCGGAGTACACACATTCCTATATTTGGGCCGAATTTGAGCATTTTTCCCTTTTCCGATGAGTCCGCAAAGGCCCGATTGTCAGATGTCTCGAAAAGATTACCTTGAGCAATTATCTTGTGAGCGACGCAGTGCATGAGTATCGAACGCATCTGCCTCACAGTTCTGAGGTTGGGGGTTCGAATCCTTCCTGTGTGGAGTTGGCATGTTCTGTTGTTTTCTATGTGTGCCCAGCGATTGGCTGGCAACCGGTTGCATTCCGTTCAGTTCAATCTCCCACCCAAAGTCAATTTCAAATCTTTATGTGCGCGGTCAACACCGAGGTCAGCCGAACGATAGCCAATCAGGAAGCCACCTGAAGTTTTTGATGGCTTTTTATGGTGGGAGGACACTCAAGATTGTTTACGTGTATGGTGTGCTGCATTGATCATCTTGAGTACAACACACACGATAAGAGCAGGAGGAACACACTTGCCGATTGTTATTTTCTTGTCATGTGCTCTGACATTTTAAAAATCGCTCAAGTAAACGAGAGGAGAAAGTCACACTCGGCAAGGACGTTACGCAGGCTGCCAGATCTGGGTCTAGGTGGCCACTTCTTCTCGAGGCAGGTTGAGCCTCACCTCCCCTCCTGAGGCGGCGGACGCCGAGTAGGTCGCCCCGCTAGAATCCGGCGAGCCGTCCGTCTCCATGGTGAAGAGCTGGCAGGTGCCGGGCAGAGACCCGTCAGGAGCCTGGTTTTCAGAGCCGGATCCCCGGGAGGACGCCGGGGAGGACGTGGGGCTGAGCTGCACGGCCGTGGTGTCCTGCAGCGTGTGCTCGCTGGTCTCGATTTCGAACGCCGCCCCGCCGGCCAGCCCGTCGTTCCCGATCAGGTTCAGGCCCCGAGCGCCCGTCTTGGCCCCGCGCGAGCTGTGAGGAGGAGGAGGGAGGCGGCTGCACACGCAGCAGGCCCCGAAAAAGGAAAAGGCCACCAGCAGCAGGATGGGTCCGATGACGATGGAAGGGTTGGCGGAAGGCACCAGGGTCCTGAAGGCGAAAACTCCCACCAGGGTGATGTTGAGTCCGGCCAGCATGATGCACAGGCCGCAGGCGCAGCACAGGGCCGGAGACGGCAGGCCGTGCAGACGGGACGCCCGACGCTTTTTGTCCTTCGCCGGCTCCTTCTTGGACGCGGCCGCGCCCGAGTTTCTATCGGTGATGACCATGGTGTCGCCGCCGGTCTTCCGCTAGGTTCTTCGCGCCAATATCGTTATCATGCTCCGAATGAGTCCGATTCACACCTCGGTCTGTAAATGACAATACACGACGGGGGTTTAAGATTGGGTCAGGCGTAAGGGCTAAAACAACAGTGGACCCCCTCGTACTCGCGCTTCGGCACCCGTGAATTCACCTATTTGCTGATTTTTTTTTTTCTTTTCTTGTTTCTTTTTTGGAGAGTCATCAACCCGAAAAACGGTTTTGGGCGGTTTATCCCCACCTTATCAAGAATGCTTTGGGTTAAAAAAAAAACAGATTTTTTTCACTGCTATTATAACGGCCATCAATGATCCCAGATTTTCGCTATTCCCGGTCGCCATCCCCCGCGAATAGCAGGGGTCCACTGCATACCGATATTTCAAAGGGTTAGCATTATCGTGTCATTCTCGTTGGTACCATATTGAGCGCCTCTGATAGCAAACAGATCCGTCGCTGGATCGTCTTTGTATTCTGGATAACATTTCCGAGGGTTAATCTTACCGTTTTATGATGGTGCCAGGACCGGTGTCACAAAAGATTGATTTCAAATCCAAACTCGAAGTTTCCCCCTTTGAAGTAACCCCCGTCGGAGTCGAACGCACTTTCGCAGCCTTCTCTTCGTCCATTCTTCCGGAATGCTACGCCGCTCCTTCTTCACGATCATCTCGATGCAGTCCACATCTTCAGAAACTGACGGCAAAAAAACGCGGCGCCGGGTCAGGTGGCTCCGGCACGGCGATGTTCTTCTCAGCCAGGAAGTGTCAGATGCTCAGGGCCTTGCGTCTTGTCATGGGGAAGCCAGCCACACGTTGCCACGTTCCACAACTCTCACCTCTTCTCGCGCACCGAACAAAGCAAACGCCGCGGGATCGTTTTGTCGACGTGCTGCTCGACCGTCCGGGGAAACCCGTAGTTTGTAGTTTGGATATGAAATATATTGTACGCTATCTTCTGTGACACACCTCAAATGATCTTTGGCAACATATTTAGCGTCCCTGCGAGCCAACGGCTCTTTCGCGGGCTCATGTTTGCATCTTGAGAACATTTCACAGGGTTAGTGGATGTACATTTTCAGTGTCATAAACACTTGGAGGATGCAGGATGGGATATAAGCTATAACATAATACATACAATTATATACTACTACAATAGGTTTTGCTCATTCCGAACCTCTATGCTCTCTTTATCTTTCTTTTTTTTTTTTTTTTATCTCTCTCACTTTCTCGCTCTCCCTAGTTGAGGCAGATGGCCGCCCCGCACGGAATTGACATCTTTTTAGTCACATTTACAAACCTGGCAAATTTGAGGAGATCTGCTACTTTTTTTTTTTTAAACTTGCAGTATATATATATATATATATAAATGAAAAAAGCTCGAGTGCATTTGAATTCAGTAGTCCAATGGATACAATTGAACAAATGTTTCCTCTTTTTAATAAGCAGCACCGCTCGTTCCCGTCTACGTCATCATTGCGTCTTAAGTGGAGAATTATTGTGACATTCAACATTGACCTCATATCAAAGCAAGCCTTCCATTACATATGGCGAGGCGGAGATGCACACTGTGTAAAATAGGAACATCAGTCACGTTGAACCCATTAGTTTTTTGGTCTGCATAGGTGTGAACATCAGCCAACATCTGCTTACCTTATATGTCCAATGACGTCAGCTGTCCATTCTTCAGCGATGTTTGAATAAAAAATTCAATGCCCCCCGTTAAAACAAAAAAAAAACCGGGGGGGGGGGGGGGGGGGGGGGGGCTTCGGACGTCAGATTGTGCACCGACTGCAGCTTTCTTTGCTTGCTCAGCTGCAGCCGCCGTCTCGAGGGCGCAAGTCATGACACGCGTGCAATCGGCGGCCAGGAGGCGAGCCGAGAGCCGCTCGCCATCCGAACCACGTCAAAAAGCTCAGGGCTCCTCCGAATGCGGAGCTCGGAGCCTACAGCAGATCACCTCCATCTGTCAACCTCTGGATGTGCGTCATGACGTCTGCGTGGGCGCGCGTGTGTGCGCGCGCGCCTTTTCTTTTAAAGTGGACCTTACATGGAAATTGAACTGTACACACACCACGTCCACTTGTACTCCAATAAGATTTTCAATTGCGCATTCTGTCTTCATGAGGGCGCTGTCAAGAGATGCGCTGATTGAATGGTGCAGTATATGACTGAATGAATAGATCAATAAATATTATATTCAATAAGAAGAAGAGCTCCCTCCACAGTGGCATTTGGCATACGAGAGGTCCAGAGTTTGATTCCCTCTCGGTTCTCGGCACATTAACACTGTGCTAAAATATGGTAAAATAAAAAAGTGGCTTTAAATAATGACTCTCATTCACTGCCAATGTATTGCACAGAAGTTAAATAAACAGTTTGAACTCATTCGCCGCCAGTCCTCCGTGTTAACATGGATATTTGAATTCAACAGCCGTCAATGGCAGCGAACGAGTTTTAATGAATGTTGTTCAGCTTCCCAGCGTGCCGCCATGTTTGCCAGCGATCCCCTTCATCACGATGTCCTGAATATCAATTGTATTATTTTTCTCTGCGGGGTGCACACAATGGATGTCACTCGTTATGCTTGCACGCGGGTGTCTGTGCACATTTGTTGTGCATGTGTCAAACATGAAGCAGGCTATGCAAGTATCTTGCATTACCTCTTGTCGGAATAATAACCGTAATGGTTCCTTAATTGTGGGATGAGAACACGATGTGATGAGATGAGCTGCGTAGAAATGGAACCACAGGGCTTCATTTATTTTTATCAGTGTCAGGATGTCGGGAAGCACTGCTCCAAGAATCTCAATTTGACATGAGAGCTTGAGCTCAATTCAGGATATGTTCATGAAATTACCTAAATCAAATAAGTATGAATCAATTCATCGACCGCAAATGCCAAAATCAGGTGGGAAACCCGATGAAAACAAAACAAAACAAAACAAAACAAAAAATACTCAGGCTCAAAAGTATGACAGAGATAGACCACCGCATGTATCTGAAATAAAACAATGACAGTGTGGTTGAAGTAGAAAATGTCAGTTTCAGTATAATTTATACGTACATTTCAGAATTACAACCATTTTATGCTGCGTTCATCAACAAAGACATCATTAATTGCAACTATAACGACCATTTTGAATACTACTAAAAATGATGGATACTTTTTAGCTTCCCTTCACTGCAGCTTTCACTTGAAGCTTTTTTTTTTTTTTGTGGGTCTTGCTGCCATTACTTTCTTTTTAATATTCGGGGTGGGTGGCACTGTCAGATCAGTTTTTGTAGCATTTGTTTGAAGGCAGCAGAAGGTCATCTGTCAGAACGTTGAAACCAGAATGTCACGGTGTGAATTCTGCTGCAGACAAATGGCAACTAGTTGTTGGGTAAATGCTAGTCTGCTTCCTGACTTGTGACGAGCCTGAGCAAGCGACTGAGCCCGCCGCCGCCCGAGCGCAGTTCGCGTGGCCCTTCACTCTGGCCGACGTCCGCACGTGCGGCATCGGCTTCTCTGTGTGGTGTGCAATACAAATACACAGCTTATACCAAATAGTAAAATGAGTTCAAAAGTAAGCTAAAAGGAAGCATTTATTTCAAAAATAGAAACGATCCTTAAAACTAACTGAATTTGAAAAGCAAAAGTCAAAACGAAAAATGTAGCTTGAGTATAATAAAAAATCCTAAACTATTATAACCCATAATGTGTCTCGCAAGGCATTCATCACAATAAAAATAACAATGAGAAGAGTTTGCCAATGCAATGTAGTGACCAGATAAGCTAATCAGATAGCTAGTTTTCTTCTTCTAGTCCTACTACTACTATGACCATAGATATGAAAAAATAGGTACATACGACACGCCCCTTGGAGCTGCGAGCATATAGCGACGTCAAAGCAAGTGGGGGCAAAGTGTCGGCGCATTCCATATTTCTGGATGGCACGGAAACCAAAATAACAGCGATGCCTGCACATTGCGCTGAATACGGTTGCACACGCACCGTACAATCACAACATGGGAACTGGGACTGAGCTTTCATAGCGAAGAATGTTTATGGCTCTTTTTTCAAATGTTCTGAACACACACAAAAAAAAGTCAAACTCATGAATGTCAGTCAAAGTTATGATATGTTTTCAATGTACATGCATTGCCTTTGATGGGAATGTTGCCCCCATGCACCAACATGGCCGCCACGTAGGCACGTCACTTGGGTGGGTTTGCTACAGTGCGCTGACAAATCTAGTTTTCATATCTGTGAGTTGTCCTGCTACTACTACTACTACTCCTCTTTGTTCTTGTCTGGATGCCCTGTGGCACCACGCTGCCTCTCACAAGTTCGTCTTGGCACTGCGACTGGCATCTGCTTTGGAGAGGGAGACTCGCAATTGCAGGTACTGTATATGGTTATGGATATGGTTCTGTGTGCCATGTGCTGCCACAGCACACACTAAAAGAGCAGCAAGCACACACATGGCCATTTTTTCCCCTGTCATGTGTAGGGTCTCTCACATTTTAACAATCATTTCAGCTGTGATGCGTGTACCCTGTTATGTTCTTAACTTGGAGTTAAAGGGCAGCGTTGCAAAATCGAAAGCCAAACAAGTCCCTGCCTCTTGTTTTTACTCCAGATGTATAAAATGTAAAAAAAAAAATATATATATAATTTCACTTCATATACATCAAATTAAGACAGACTTTTTTTTTGTCAACACTCAATGTGGATGTTTAAATAATGACGTACATTCGATGTGTCACACACGTGGCAAATGCGGGGTTACCATGGTGACAACATCCAAGGAGAATGTCCATTGTACCCTGCAATGTTCCTGTTTCTCCCCTAATTGGTTTGGGCAGGCAACAAAAACCCTATTGTGCCAGTCGTCACGTTGCGGTGGAAAGCCTGTGATTCGTTAACAATTTACCTGACATTATCAAGGAAAACAAAGTTTAGTGGCTACAGACATGTTTGGGCTGCAAATCACAGACTAAAGAAATACAATTGAGGGGAACTAGTTTACAGCAAAATATTTATCAATCATGATTAGTTTGTTGTGAGTGCAACGCATATTTATTTTAATCTTGCACATAACCTACCCCTCTCGTCAAGACACTGTCAGTTTTTTGTTGTTGTTTTTTTTTTTTTTTTTAAATTGGGGTAGCACGGTGTGGGTGTACAGGTTAGAATCTGTTCCTCACATCGAGGTTTCGGGTTTAAATGTCGACTCGGGCCCTTCGTTGGTAGATTCTCCTGCTTAGCTGCGAGCATAAAGAGGACAACTACAAACTTGGACTTTGCGGAAATGCTGTGCTTAAACGAGTTCCAGCCGTCTATAAATTTAGGCAGTCAAATTAAACAGAGTCAGCGTACATGCTATCAAAGTTTAGGCAGAGTGTTTTGTTGTTTACAGGGGTTAACTTATTTTTAGACTTGTGTGACATTAAGGTCGAAAACGATTGATGGGAACATTTGACTCATTTCACCTTTTGCCTTTCGAGTTAAAAGTTAGTGATTTATTGTTTTTGTGTTTTCATATCAAAAGTGGTTAATTTATTTTTATGCTTGTTTGTCAGTGTTAAAATGTTACATAAAATGCATTTGCATTTTTTATGGAGATCCCACAGTATGTTCCTTTGATTATTTATGAGCTTTTGAGTTTTTACATTATAGGTGGCACGGTGAACGACTGCTTAGCATAGTTCAGAGGTCGCGGGTTCGTATCCACGCTGCGGCCTTCCTGTGTGGAGTTTGCAAGTTCTCGGGTACGGTGGACGCCTGCTATTCGCGGGGACGGGGACCGGGCCAGACCGCAAATAGCGAAAAGCCGTGGCTAATTGACACCCATTATAAGTGTATTGAAAAGAAAAATAATCTTTTTTTTTTTTAACCCAAACAATTCTTTAATGCGCAGGAATAAATCACCAATAAGCATTCTCGGGATTAGTTCCCCCCAAAGAAAAGGAAAAAAAATAAAAATAATAATAATTTTTTGAAATGAAGAAAAATTGGAAAAAAAATCCCTTTCCAAAAACGTGCACATTAGGTAAATTGGGTACCAAATTGTGAATGGTTGTTTGTCTATATGTGCCACGGCTGCGATTGGCAACCAGTCGAGGGTGTACACCGCCTCTCGCCCGAATTCAGCTAAGGTAGGCTCCAGCGCACCTGCGACCATATTGAGGATGAAAATTGATGGATTGATGTTTATGATAGATTACAGGTGGGGCTGTTGGTTTTTTTTCCATACTACCTCCTATCTGATTCAAATTTACCTTCAAATGACATGTACCGTGAGCAGGACAGTGTGCAAATGGAATGACAATTTCTCAATATATTCAATATTCCAGTTTTGCATGCATCTGCGATTTCCTTCACTCAAGAGTGCAACTGATGTCTGCGCTCCTCACTCAAAGCTATTAAAAGCGTATACCAGAGAGCCTGTTTTGTTCGTCGCAATCAACTTGAAGCAGAACATAACAGCACAACCGCAGGGCTGGCGTTCCTCTCCGTGGCTCTTTCCTGCGATTTAACACTTATTGATTTCTCCTTACGAGCGGCGCGAGCTGGCACGAAACCCTCGCAGGTCCTGGGGGTGGCTGTGAAGCTCGCGTCTGGTCAGAATGTCATGGAAGTAGTCAAGGAGTGAAAAGACTCTGCCAAGAACATTCTGTTCACGCTCATTAGTCAGCTTGTCTTGTCAGGCTGATTGATGCCTGGTTGCCAATCAGCCGTCATGTGCCACATTGAAATGTAGACAGAAAGACAAATTAAGCATTCAAAGTTGTTTGTCTCGTGCGTTTGCGTCGGAATGCCCCAGCAACTCTCAAGTCAAGCGTCTTTATGCCGTCTTTGGCATCAGATGGCTCTCGTTACTCTTATCAAGTCATCACATGGTGTGTTTTTCATGTACGACCGATGGAACGTGTCACCTTTGATCCATTTTTTGAAATCTGAGATTTTGCTAAAGCTCTATTTATACACAAATGACATGATTATGAAATGGAGCCCTTGCTTTTTAGATAGAAGCCTTTGTATCAAGAGGCACGAAAAGAAATCAAGTGCAAAAAAGTTCATCAGAAACTGAATTGCAGTTCCAGTGCGTCCATTTTGACCAGACTTTTGTGATCCTGGTGGAAGCGTTCAAGTTTGACTCAGCATTTGGATTGTGCAGGTGTGCCCAATGTTGCGCCCAGTGGGTACATGAGCGTAATACCGTTTGAGCATAGCAGTCGAATTATGTTTTTTACATGAAGCACCTACTTGAGGGTAAGCACGATAACCCCATAGTGAAGAAGATGGCAATTTGTCCTTGTCACAAAAGGTTGGGGCTATTCCACTTTTGGGTTGAATTTCAAGATGAACTCAATGCATTACATAAAGTATAAACTTTACAAGTTAAGTTCATTTCACATTTTCTTACCTTTTTTCCCTCCGCAATGTTTCCGTACTTTTTGGACAACTTGTTGGTCTCGAACAAGGAGCAGAAACGGCAGAATGTGATTGTATTTTTCTCAATTTCTTTCAGTGACTCTTCCAGTTCCTCTCTATCTCTGTTGTAAGCAGCTGATGTGACGCTGTGACACTCGAAACCTTGCCACCGCCGTGCTTCACTGTTGGGACTGTATTGGACAGGTGGTGAGCAGTGCCTGGTTTTCTCCACACATGCCGCCGAGAATTAAGGCCAACAATTTCTATCTTGGTCTCATCAGACCAGCGAATCTTATTTCTCACCATCTTGGAGTCCTTCAGGCTTTCATGTGTTTTGCACTGAGGAGAGGCTTCCGTCGGGCCACTCTGCCCTAAAGCCCCGACTGGTGGTTAACTTTCTAGAACTTTCTCCCATCTCCCGACTGCATCTCTGGAGCTCAGCCACAGTGATCTTTGGGTTCTTCTTTACTTCTCTCACCAAGGCTATTGTCCCCCGATTGCTCAGTTTGGCCGGACGGCCAGGTCTCGGAAGGGTCGTCTTCCATTTCAGGATTATGGAGGCCACTGTACTCTTAGGAAGCTTAAGTGGAGCAGATTTTTTTTGGTAACCTTGGCCAGATCTGTCTCTCAGCTCTTCAGGCAGTTCCTTTGACCTCATGATTCTCATTTGCTCTGACATGCACTGTGAGCTGTAAGGTCTTATATAGACAGCTTTCCTAATCAAGTCCAATCAGTATCATCAAACACAGCTGGACTCCAACGAAGGTGTAGAACCATCTTAAGGATGAGCAGAAGACATGGACAGCACCCGAGTTCAATATATGAGTGTCACAGCAAAGGGTCTCAATACTTATGGCTGTGTGATATTTCAGTTTTGCTTTTTTAATAAATCTGCAAAGAGTTCAACAATTCCATTTTTTTTCTGTCAATATGGGGTGCTGTGTGGAAAAAAATGAACTTAAATGATTTTAGCAAATGGCTGCAATATAAGAAAGTCAAACAATTAAAGGGGTCTGAATACTTTCCGTACCCGCTGTAAATACAGTAAACAAGCGTTCACGCTCATATTCACGTTTTTGGAATGAGGGCTGGAGCCGGAGTACCCGGAGAAAACGCACACAGGCATGTGGAGGACATGCACACTCCGCACAGGCGAGGGCCAGAGGCGAGATTCAAACAGTGAGGCACACCTGCTAACCGCCACCCACCGTGCTGCCCCAATTTGTTTGGAGAAAGAAAAGCTTGCAGACAATGTAAAGGAAATCTGCAGAATTCTTTTTTTTTTTAATGAAAAAAATATTGTGAAAGCGTTTGTTTCTGGACTGTCGTCTTCACGTAGAGGCAGTTTTCCGAGGGATGACCACGCGTTAGTTGCACCTTTGCTGTTTCCAACACGTAATACAGAAAATAAGTTAAAACAATGTGCTTATAATCACTTGATGGTAATGTATATTTCAAAAAGTCTGAGAATAACACTTACGTAATAATGGTCCATGTAATGACAACCTGAGCGATAATAGGGGGACGGTAGTAAAAGTAGCAATGATAATGATGCGATTTATATGCTCATGGGTAATGAAGGGGCATAGTGGAGTGCCCTTTGTACTTACATTGCGTCAGTCGAACTTTTCCTTGAGCGCATGTAATCCGGCTGCTGAAGTTTTCCCAGATACACGCAACGCTCTTGGTCTCTCGTTCTTTTAGAATTATTGTTCCAGATTCTTGGAACTTGTAGTTCGTATATTCATCAAGGTCCAGTTGACAAAATGCTTCTGCACAAAATAAAGAAGGAGAAATTGTATCCATTTCATTTATTTATGGACATGAGTATGTTATCCTTTAGAAATGTACTTTATATTGGGGGATAACGTCTGTTGTGAATTGGCGCTATTCTAATCAAATTGACTTAACTCTTACTTTACTAGTACATGCGTTACTTTGACAAAGTAGAGGTCAGTTGACTTACCTTTGCACGTTGGTAGTGTTGACCAAGTGTCATTATTGTAGCACATGACTTTCTCCGGACCGACCCTTTTGTAAAAACCGTTGCACGCATATTTTAAAAACATTTGAGTTCGTCGCACGACATCACCATTTTTAACTTTTGGGTATGATCCACAGTTGACAACTGAAAAAAAAAGTAAAGTAAGGTAAACATACTTCCTCTTGGATTTTAAATATTTGAAACGAAAGCAACAAATGTACTGTCAAATTTAAAGCAAAGCAAAGCAAATGCATTTATGTAGCGCATTTCATACACAAGGCAACTCAATGTGCTTCACATAAGTAAAAGCATTTAAAAACAAAGAAAAAAGAAACAGCTCATAAACATTTAAAATGCCAAAGCTGCCTTCAATTAAAAGTGTTGGGTAATTATAATTTTTTGGGGGTTTGTGTAATGCTTAATACACCTGTAGAAACTCTTTAACCAAAATGATATCCATCCATCCGTCCATTTTCGTCATCGGGGTCACGGATGAGCTGAAAACTATCCCTGCTGACCTTGGACGTGTTGCCAGGCAATCACAACCAAAATTCGATTTTTCATGCTAAAATCAAATTACTGTATCATTGTTATCAATGAATGGTCAGTTGTACTGTTTTACGATTAGTATTTCTTGATAAAGACGCCAAATTATTGTCATTCACTTGCATTCCTGGACAGAACAAAATGCACTTGTACATTGATATAATATTTACCTGCTATGGTCAAGGGTGAGCTCGTGCTCTCGGTCCTGTCAGAAGTGGTTCCAGATCCTTGATCAGAGGAAAAAGATAAAGTGTTTCGGACGTTTTTCCACATTGATGCTGGACAGGTGATGGAATTTTTTGGATGGCTTGAACAACAATAACCTCTGATATCAAGCCTCGTTTTGATTCTACACTGTGAGATTTTCCTGATGTCAAACATGTGGCCTGGCTCAATCAAGGTAGCGAAATACTGATTAAAACCATATCCTCCTCCAGATTTATTGCCAGAGAATATGTTTTGTTCCCCCACCTGTTTCACTCGCTGTGGAACCACCGGCGGCGGCACTGGCGGCGGCGGCGGCACTCGCGGCACCACCGGCGGCGGCGGCAGCGGCAGCGGCGCTGGCAGTGCCCCGCCCCCTTGCTCTGCCTGACAGGAAAGCCAAAACATTTTCATTTGATACAATTGAAGAATTTATTGCAATATGTTCATAACCTACTTCCATCAACAGGTTTTTTAATGCCACCCGATGTGTCCACATCATCTCCAGCACCTGGTTTGGATATTTCTTTAACTAAAAAAAAAAAAAATTTTTTTTTTAAATAAAAAAAGAGTTAAAACACACACAAAAGTGCTAACCACTCTTCTACTATGCTGCCTACATGGATATTTAATGTTATAAATTAAAACGGATATCAAGGATATGATTGAAAAATGATTATTAATATGCCTAATACTATATTTGTCTAAGAATATCTATTTATTAATTTATTTATTATATATCATCTGTCTATTTGTCGAATAATACATTTGTCTTTTGCCTCCTCCTTATAACATTTTGTCTAACTTTAAACTTTTGCACCTGAATGAGGGCCATTGATTGCTACAGACTAATGGACAATTTATTTGATTGTATTTGTTTGTTTGTTTGCAACCTAAACAAAGATTATTGGTCTATCTTGGGACAGTTTTCCAACTTACTGCAGCTCGGAACTATTGCCCAGGATCCAGCTACACACAAGATGGACTTCCTGGCGTTTGTTCCCTCCAAGCTGTAGCCGTGTTCACATTCATAGCGGACCTCAGAATCGGCTGAAAATATGTCCTGGTACTTTTGAAGGACAACAGCGTGCTGGACTTTAGGTGGCTCATCACAAGATGTTTCACTTCCTGTCAATAAAGTCAATGAAATATTAGCAAGTAAGGGATCATCGGATTGACTACATTTGCAAACGATGGGACTTACGCTCACAAACCGGCAAAGAGGACCAAGCGCCCTTTCTACACGAGGCTGTTGCTCCCCAGGTTTGGTGTTTGTAGCCTTCGTCACACTTTACCCGAATGACCGATCCTTCCCTGTACCACAAGCCTTCAGGACTTTCATTGTATTTTCCATTGGGAATATTGGGTGTAAAGCAGGCGTCTTCATCTGAGGAAAGCAAAAATCATTTGTGTGTGTGTGTGTGTGTACAAAGAACGAATGTTAATCATTTCATGGGGCTAACTATAAAACCACCGGCCACAACATGAACCATATGTATATTTGATTATAATATCATTCTAGTTAGATACCTATAGCTAGCTAGATAGTTAGCTAGCTACACAAATGGTTAGCTAGGAAGCTCGCTAGCTGGCTAGAAACAGTCGACTGACAAGACAGATTAAAAATTCAATTGTGTCTGTAATTGATTATCGAAGGAGCGTGTCATTGCGAGTTGGGGCCAATCCCAACTGACTTTGGTCAGGAGGGGGGCTACGCCCTGGACAAGTCGCCAACCAATCACGGGCCGCGAAGAAACTACTGAACGAAATAAGTCGCAACATTTCCAGTCATAATGCCCCGACGATTAAAGATTCAGTTACAGCAGCAAATAGCTCAAATCGCGATTGTTGCCTGCACTTTCTGCTCTGCGTCAAGGTCCAAATTGCGAAACACATCAAAATAATGATCGTCAAGTAAACAATGTGTTCTTTCAGACTGTCACTTTTGCAGTTTGCATTTGGAGCTTGGTTGTGCTGCTGTTCAGCGCAGGGGTGGATCTATTCTGGTGGGTTACAGGGCCACAGGCCACCCCAAAATCCTGAAAAATCTTCCACTTTTGACTTCATCACCTAGATGCTTTTTGAAATAAACATATATAATATGTTGTTGTGACTTTGGGCTTGTGCCACAGCGAGTCACTCGCGTGGATTTGTTTGGCACAGTTTTGATGCCAGATGGCCCAATCCATCTTTTTTTTTTGCATCCCGTTTTTGGACTGGCGGTGACTAGGTGTTGGGTTACTGAATCCAACCCGTGCTGCATGTACCACTACAGAACCACTACAAATATATATAATACAGTCAACACCCGCGTATTCAGGGTTCGGCATTGGCAAATTCCAATTCAGTGATTATTTTAGGAACCTAGCCTCGCCTATTTAATGTTTTTGTGCTCAGACTCAAACCATTTTGCTTTGGCGCCATCTGGTGGCAACTTGGTGCCAAACATTTATGTTGGCGCTTAATTTGTTTTAAGCCATAGCTTTTGTCTTTGTGTGAGCGTCAATTACTTGCGGATTTGCAGAAGGGCCCGGTCCCACTACGTATCGGAAAGTGCGGATTCGCTGTATATTCATAAAAACAACATAATTGCTTATTGCATGTATTTACCGACAATGATGGATTCAACTGTGTTTAAAATTAAAGATGAAGAACCTCAAAGTGGCCCTAGCATCCTTTCCGGGGGGGGGGGACATTCTGTAATGTAAATGCCGATACAGTAAATGGGGACTGGTGTCTCAACAAAACAAACATGATAAACCTGTAGCATACCTTAGCTTTGGGCCAATTAAAAGTGTAAGAAGAAATATAAGAACAATGCTGAGGGGGGATATATTTTTCCAGAATATATTATTATTATTTTAGAGAATAATGGCATCTTTTCCAGAATAAAAGACGTACAACTCTGAGAATAAAGTTGTACACTATTTTTAAAATGTACTTAAATACAGTTTTCTTCCTGTGTTAACTTTAATATCAAAACAGTTGGAATCTATCTTGGAAAAATGAGATTTACCTCTTAAAAAATACCTCTTTGTTCTTGTAAAGATTATGGCTTTGAGAATTAGGGCGACTTTTCCATAATAAAAGGTGCAATATCACGAGATGTTTTTCTTCCAAAAAAAGAGTGTGACTTAGTTCTCATAACAAAAGTTGGAGAACCCCTGCATTAGATGTTCAGTGAAAAGAAGTCTCTTTCCATTGTACGCTGAATGTTTAAGTGTAGCACACAAAACAGGAATCAATGTTATTGACGAGGACCTGAGCCATATTTAAAAAAAATAAATAAATAAATAATTGATGTCATCATTGCGGCGTCCTATGAGGTACGGTTTCTGATAAAACCGGTCGATGTGACCCAGGGTTTTGCACTACTAGCCATGCAAATTGTAAGCACTTTTTGCAAGCAGGAATTTAAAGTTTGATGGTAGTTTGATGCAGCGCTCCAGCTTGTGAAGAACAACAACCACCCAAACTGCATACTGGTAAGTCATTGAATTGAACAGAACAATTGCTATCGACTGTTTTCCTGCCATGGTAAAAATGCCAACACTGCTCCTACAGTTTCAAACAGTTGATCATAACTTCCTGCATACATTATACTTACTTATACATTGGGGTGTATGTGACCATAACCCGTTCAGGCAGACAGTGGTGGCCCACCAGCCCTCCACTGCTGGTTTTTGTCCAGCGCTGCAAGCGTACATAAGACTGCTTTCATGCAAATAGGTTTCTTGTTCAGGCACTAAAAAGCCTCCATCCAGCTGCGGAGCAGGACAGGGCTCTGCCGGGCTTTGGGCTAAAAGAAGAATAAAGAATACAGAATAAATAAAAGGTCATAAAAAAGCGAGAGGGAGGCTGCACTTGTTTGTATTATTCAGCAAACAGCATCCGAATGAAACGTACATACCATGAGGAACTCCAGGACAAGACAAGAGCAGCGCAAATCCAAAAGACCTGAGAAACATTTTGTCCGCAATTGTAATATTCTCTGACAAAATTGAGCAAATGCGCTCAATCAAGTCAGGACCAGTTAATAATTGTTCAGTTGTCCCATCACCCACTCAAAAAGCAAACACAGACCGACCTCCTCTGCGGAGGATATCTTGATGTTTGCTTTGACGAGCAAGGCTGCAAAGTGTCAAATGTTTTTTCCCAGATTCTATTGAGCCAAGGGATCTATTTTACATTACAAAAATGTGGATGGGAGCCTTCATCCGCAAACCAAACCCCCCCCCCCATTAGAAAATATTTTTTTTCTGACGGGAACTTTTGTTCACAAACCAACCCCCCCTCTGTCTTCGACAAATAATTTTTGTGACGGGAGCCTGGGCCCACAACCCCGCCCCCTCCCGGTGACAATTATTTTTGGAGGGGGCACTCTGTGACGGTGCCGTATGGGGGCCCAGAACATTACATACTATGTCTGTCTGAACAAGTTGAAAGGGTTAATGAAATCAAACAAGGCCTGATTAATGCAGCTAAGACAAGACCAGTATTACTATTCAGATATATCTGGTTTGTTTTTGTGGTTGTAATTTAAATTTCATCATATTCCTAACTCTGGGAATGATATCAATTATAAATAATATACACATATAATATCCTATGTATGATTAACAGTGAATATATTTTCCCAAAAATATTAAATGACAAATAAAATAATCTCTGTACAGGTCATATTTATTTAATTATTTTTAAGGTACATTTTAACATTACACTACCACTGTAAAAAACATCTAAAAATAAAGCTAAAATAAAGAGAAACTACTCAGCCTTTAATAACACTTGACAGACATAATGGAGAGGGAACATAAATAGAGATTGCAGAGCAATACTGTCACCAAGTGGATTTTTGGAAGTATTTTGGAGGCAGGCAGCAAAAGAACATTCTGTACATTTATTTAATTGAAAACACTACAAAGACAAGATATTTAATGTTCAAACCGATAAACTTGATTGTTTTTCGCAAATAATCATGAACTTTGAATTTGATGGCTGCAACACGTTCCAAAAAAGATGGGACAGGGTCATGTTTACCACTGTGTTACATCACCTTTTCTTTGAACAACATTCAATAAACGTTTGGGAACTGAGGACACTAATTGTTGAAGCTTTGTAGGTGGAATTCTTTTCCATGCTTGCTTGATGTACAGCTTCAGCTGCTCAACAGTCCGGGGTCTCTGTTGTCGTATTTTACGCTTCATGATGCGCCACACATTTTCAACGGGAGACAGGTCTGGACTGCAGGCAGGCCAGTCTCGGACCCGCACTCTTTTGCTACAAAGCCACGCTGTTGTAACATGTGCAGAATGTGGTTTGGCATTGTCTTGCTGAAATAAGCAGGGGCGTCCATGAAAAAGACGTTGCTTGGATGGCAGCATATGTTTCTCCAAAATCTGTATGTACCTTTCAGCGTTAATGGTGCCTTCACAGATGTGTAAGTTACCCATGCCATTGGCACCAACACAGCCCCATACCATCATAGAGGCTGGCTTTTGAACTTAGCGCCCATAACAGTCCGGATGGTTCTTTTCCTCTTTGGCCTGGAGGACACGACGTCCGCAATTTCCAAAAACAATTTGAAATGTGGACTTGTCGGACCACAGAACACTTTTCCGCTTTGCATCAGTCCATCTTAGATGAGCTCGGGCCCAGAGAAGCCGGCGGCGTTTCTGGCTGTTGTTGATAAATGGCTTTTGTTTTGCATAGTAGAGTTTCAAGTTGCACTTACGGATGTATTTACTGACATTGGTTTTCTGAAGTGTTTCTGAGCCCATGCGGTGATATACTTTACACATTGATGTCGGTTTTTGATGTAGTGCCACCTGAGGGATCGAAGGTCACGGCCATTCAATGTTGGTTTTCGGCCTTGCCGCTTACATGCAGTGATTTCTCCAGATTCTCTGAACCTTTTGATGATATTATGGACCGTAGATGATGAAATCCCTAAATTCCTTGCAATTGTACGTTGAGGAACATTGTCCTTAAACTGACTATTTTCTCACGCACTCGCCCCATCTTTGCTTGTGAATGACTGAGCAATTCAGGGAAGCTCCTTTTCTACCCAATCGTGGCACCCACCTGTTCCCAATGAGCCTGTTCACCTGTGGGATGTTCCAAACAGGTGTTTGATGAGCATTCCTCAACTTTCTCAGTCTTTTTTGCTACCTGTCCCATCTTTTTTGGAACGTGTTGCAGCCATAAAATTCTTAGTTAATGATTATTTGCTAAAAACAATAAAGTTTATCAGTTTGAACATTAAATATATTGTCTTTGTAGTGTATTCAATGAAATATAGGTTGAACATGATTTGCAAATCATTGTATTCTGTTTTTATTTATGTTTAACACAACGTCCCAACTTCATTGGAATTGAGGTTGTACATACAGTGCTGAACAATTGGAACAATTCATTAGACCACCATGCAACTGAAGGTTTACACCAGAGCTGCTCAATTTACAGCACTGGTAATTACCAAAATGGATTTCTATGTTTTGTAATGGATACTTTTTAATGTTATCATTATGGGATGTTGTGTGTAAAATTTTGTGGGGGGGAAATTTTTTTTTAATTTTTTTGAACAACAAAATGTGGAAACAACTGAAGCACTGTAAATACTTTCCGGATGCACTGTTTTGGTGTCTTTCGTGATTGTGGTATTTTGGTGACCTTGACCTGGAAATAAAATGATACCGACTGGTTTGTCTGGGACATTCCAAGCTGTTGCAATGACTGCTCACTCATGTTGAAATAACAAACTTAGTTGAAATAACAAATGCAGAAAAACATCACCTTAAACAGGCGCTTGTAATATAAAAAAATACAGCATACACTCAAAATGATAACGGTGAATTATGCGCGATATGAATATGACAAATATATGGAACGCACTGCATCCACAATAGGTGAACTGCGATATAGTGAGAAATTCGGGATATTGGTCTTTTGGGGGAAATTTCAGGACAAACCTAACATGCACTACGAACTTTTCATGTGAGCTTAATCTGACCTTTTGAATGCAAATCCAACTGGTCAAAGGTTCAGTTCTCTTGGCTGAACTTGCGGTCTAACAAGTAGCTGAACGACAAACTTTACCAACATGTGCCATTTCTAAGGGCGCCCGCTTCTATGCCTTTCTGTGACTATTCCAATCCCTTTGTATCTCTGTTGCAACCTTCTGCTGGCACTCGAAACTCTGTGGCCACTTGTTTGAGAACATCCTGTTTAAAGCCTCGCAATGGCGAGGGACTGTTAAGCGATTGTTCGGCATCTTTGTCCTATGATGTCAAAATGTGAACAGCATGATGAAGAGCTTCGTTTAAATATCAATTGTAATTCACCCTGAATTTTGCTGTCCAGCTGCTTAGGAACAAAGTTTTGCAAAAAGTACTGACACAGAAACAGTTGAACCTGTAAACGGTATCCTGAGTGAATTTTAGGGTCATCTTTCAATTTCACCCGAAAGCCCCAAACCTTGTTATGTTGTCGTATAGTTGTGAATACATCAAATACAAAATGGAATGGTTTTGTCTCTATCATGGTGCTATGATGCCTTCCTAGAATTGTTAAGTCGACTGCAGTGGTGTATCAATCTCCACAGTGAACCGCCAGGATGAGAGATGGTCAGAAAGTCAAAGTATATGAATTTGGAGTTGCAGTTGATCTGTTTAACTATGCAAAATGGATAAGTTGCTATTAAGAAGCTTTGACAGAAACTTGAATGAAAACAGATGGCTGATGTCGAGTCTGCCCTTTGTTTTCTCCATATTAATTACTGTGCAGTTCATAGACAAACAGCAGCACACAGGTTAAGTTTCTTAGAGGGTTTATTGTCTTTTTATGTAATGACAAAAGAACATTTCCATATTTTCCTTGGCGCTATGACAACATCAACAAAGGAAACTGAACCTTGGAACAGGTTCACTGTATGGCCAAGTACCTCAAAAAGGATGTGTCAAAAAATAAGTGACAAGAGCTTCCTAAAGAATTATATCATTTCCTCTCTGCTCCAAAGAGCTTTGGCTCCATATTTTATATACATCAGACCGCAACACAAACTCTCAAACGCAGTGGATATCGTGATTTCACCAAATGGATGAGTCACAATTCCTCTTCACTAAAGACTGTTTTTTAATGATTGATTCCACTGTATGTCATCTTTTAGATAGAAAAGAGTTATTTGTATGTTTGCCTAGATCGGAACATTAAAAAACAATGACAACAAGCCACCCCTTAAATCTCCTCTTTGTGAAGAGCAACATTTGCGTTAGTGCTCAGGGAACCCACAGGGTGCTCCATTATTCCTCTCCTAGGAGCATCACGTCGGAGTACGGGACGGCCGCTCAACACTGGCACAGACGAGCCGAGTCGAGCGGAGTAACAGGACCGGATACTTGATCGGGATTTCTCGGTTTTGGGCGTTGCGAGCCGAGTTTAAAACCTGAGGTGAGATTTGTGTTTCACCATGTATCTGGAGGACAAAGAGACAAGAGAAGAAACGGCTCGTGAGTTTGTGTCTGTCAA